>NC_091558.1:34339053-34361553 GCF_042767895.1 Penaeus vannamei | reverse complement strand
CCTATTTTGATGTGTTCAATGAAAATATAAACATTAAAATCATTATTTTCCATCCTTTTTGAAAATAGAAAAAAACAAAAAGATCGACCATATTTACAAAGCATCCGTAACTTTTGTTGACGTCATCAAAATAAACCCCACGTGCTTTTCCCAAAAATAGAATCAGACGCCATGACACCTCCTCGAGTTGCTACTGACCTAGCCCTTCCCCGCCAAAGCAGTCCCAACAGGGTTATCCTCACCGCAGGACGGGAGCGCTGACAAGTTATCCCCACAGCTCCTCAGCAGCACCAGTTCACCCGTGCTCCAGGTGGCGTTGGCTCGCTTGCACGTCCAGGCCACAGCTCTCTGCCCCAGGACGTGCTTCTCGGCTCCGGGTACGTCAGGAAAGGTGCACGACTGAGGCACGTCGGGCATCATGGCGTACGAGCCTAAGTAATTTCCTGTTGATATACGTTATTTATATAAAGATCTTGTATATTCTTACTTATTTACAGGTGATGGTGTTTGTATTGTTATAAACTTCGTTTTGCATGGGACAATAATTATTATTACCATCATTAACTTAAGGATATATATATGTGTGTATGTGTGTGCAGTGATATATATAAATGCACACATACACACACACAGACACACACACATACACACACACACACACACACACACACACACACATTTATATATATATATATATATATATATATATATATATATATATATACATACACACATACACACACACACACACACACACACACACACACACACACACACACACACACACACACACACACACACACACACACACACGCACACACACACACACACACACGCACACACACACACACACACATATATATATATATATATATATATATATATATATATATATATATATGTGTGTGTGTGTGTGTGTGTGTGTGTGTGTGTGTATGTATATATGTATGTATGTTTATTATGTATATATATATATATATGTATGTATGTATGTATGTATGTATGTATGTATGTATATGTATATAAACACACACACACACACACACACACACACACACACACATATATATATATATATATATATATATATATATATATATATATATATATATGTGTGTGTGTGTGTGTGTGTGTGTGTGTGTGTGTGTGTGTATGTATGTTTATTATGTATATATATATATATATATATATATATATATATATATATATATATATATATGTATGTATGTATGTATGTATGTATGTATGTATATGTATATACATATATATATATGTATATGTACAAATATACATATATATGTATATATGTATATGAATATGTATATATATATATATATATATATATATGTATGTATGTATGTATGTATGTATGTATGTATATGTACAAACACTCAGTGCGATATACGTTATTTTTTTATTTAACCAGCCTCCAGACGCACAGTGCGAGAAGTCACATTTTAAAGGAAAAATATTGTTTTTCAATAAAGGTGTAAATATGCTATACAACGGCTTTCGTCATAGAAATGTGAGACAATACTTCCCGCACATCAGAAGTAAAGCAGCTTGCACTGTCAATGCATGACTGGGTGACAGCCTGGCATACTGGCATGTGTATATGTTTATATGTTTACACACAGTTATCCTGCTAACCAACAAACTAACTAGCAAACAGCCTTCGTGGCGGAGGTAATAATGATGTCAATAGTAGGAGTAGGCCTAGCACCATAGTAATAATAACAATAACAACAACAATAACAATAATAATAATAATAATAATAGCAATAATAATAATAACAACAATAATGATAAGTAATATCGTCAGCGACGATAAAGATAACGATAATATCCAACGTAATAGGACACGCACCTGTGAGGCCAAGAAGGGCGTAAACAACCAAGCGCAGCATGGCGGAGGGTCGAGCGGCCTTCGACGGTCAGCTGTTCAGTTCGCAATGAGGACCCAGTTGCAAAGAGGCGTCGACGGCAGTCCGGAAATTCATGCTTTGAATATTTGATGTCGAGGTCGTTGACAAAAACGCGGTTTTGAAATTGGTATCTTGGTAACGCTGCACACACTGAGGAGTGAACATTGATTTAGTTTAAGCTACATGTCGCTGAAACTCACAACGTACATGACAATAACTATGTGAAACTGGCTAAAACTAGAAAAACAAATAGATATATTTATTTATGTATATGTGTGTGTTTTCCCATCTATCTGTCTGTCCATCTATCTATCTGTCAATCTATCTGTCTGTCTATCTATCTATCTATCTATCTATCTGTCTGTCTATCTCTCTCTCTCTCTCTCTCTCTCTCTATATATATATATATATATATATATATATATATATATATATATATATATATATATATGTATATATATATATATATATATATATATATATGTATATGTATATATATATATATATATACATATTTATATAATTGGATATGTTTGTGTGTACATGTGTTTATGTGTATGCGTACTTATATGATTGTGTGTCCCTGTGTTTGTGACCACATACACACACGCGCGCGCGCGCGAATAAGCAAACATCCACAAACACAGACATAGACCCTCCCCCTCACACACACACACACACACACACACACACACACACACACACACACACACACATATATATATATATATATATATATATATATATATATATATATATATATATGGCCATTGTACATCAAATCATCAGAAAAGGTGAATTTTAACCATCTCAGAATTGACTAAAACTTTGTGTGTAGTAACTAATATGACCAATTCCCCAAAATTTGGCTTTGATATTGCAATGGGTTTGGGCTCCACGACCCCCCAAAACCCTTAATATTCTTGTTTGATTTTCATCAAACTTAATTAGATTAAGATTGGTAGAAACCATCGCCGTCAAAATCCACATTCTTATGTAATCAAATATAGATTTTAAAAATAAGGCAGAAATTGCTTTAGCCCTTACAGGTTATGCCCTATACTGTTTGCAAAATGCAGTGCTTCATCGCTTTCGGTAGAAGTGGTATGCACATATTGCCTTCCCTAAATACGAGGACAAGCCAACCCTAATTAATTTTGATTTTAATTTTGCAGAGGACAGATGAGGTGACAACTGTGAAGAATTTGACTTGGTGTCTGCAATCCTCCATAAGTAAACTGCCCCATGAAAAAACATCAATTGAACACCAAATTACGAAAATGTTATGAACAAACCGAGAAGAAATCAGATGTGTCAACATTAGTGTCCAAATTTTGCATTAGTTATTTGGTGCATTCTAGCTCGGGCTTTAGGGACCCATCATGAATGGGCGTTTACTGTACGTTAAGATATAAAAATCTTGCTCAACTCACTTAGCTAAAGTTACAAAATTTCAAAAGTCCTTAGTGTGCAGCTTTGAAAGTAAAGAATTCATGATACACGGATGTGCAGTTGACCAAAGACGTCGGATGATCCAAGGAACCACAATTATATCCTTCTTGAGGACTTCGAAGATGAGTTTTCCTAGTGGACAACAATTGTATGTTCAAATCATACTCAAAGAAAAGAAACTGTTTCAAACTATGTAGGTCTTGTAGAAGCACAACTTAAGAATGTGACAAGGCATTCTTTCATTGTGAAATCTCAATTCCAATATATAAAATTCCGTAAAGAACAGTTGAAGCTAACTGAGACACTTTTTTGGATGAATTTGCAGAAAATTATATATTTGTTTAGAGTCCAAAGCTTTCATTGGACTAACCTCCAGTGTATTTTACGGGTGTTCCACACAAGTGATATGTTGCTTGGAGACAAATTGGAAACATTGTGGGGGACACAATAGGAGACATTCGGATTAAAAATCTGATATGTAGCATATCTGTTACAATGTTGAGAGACATGTCGGCAATAAGAGTCGACTTGGTGAAACTGTCCGCACCATGTTGGTCTGTTGGTTGGTGGGCGGTCTCTGACATCACCTCGTCCACACCAGGTTTGCTAACATGTCGCCCAACAAATCCGTACCAACAAGTCTAATACGATGTTCCTCAACGACTTAAACAGCTTGTTACCCAACATGTCAGTCTTAATGTTACCATTGTGTTTAGTCACTGGTGAGGATTCATCATAAATCCTACAGTAGTTTATTTTTAAAAAAAATGACAAGCTTTGTTACCAGTCATACTGTATTTTGAGCGATGACACAAATCTTAATGCTGATGTTGTTCATGAAGTTCAGGAGCTTATTTTGCAGGATTTAAAATGTTACCAGGTCTGAAAACCATAGAACACTGAAGATGACTGAGGTGACAATGTGCAATCAGCAAAAAATAAAAAAATAATAAAAAAATAATAATTAAATAAAGATAAATAAATAAATAACGTCACTGCAAAGTAGTCTTTCTATGGCAATAGTCTCGGGAAATAGCCCCGTGATGAAGAGGCTTGTACAGAAGCAAGGTACAGCAGAACAAATAATAACCCCGAATGACCTATTCACTTTCTGCATAGAAAATATCCCTTCGATAAAGATCCTTTTCGCTGAAAAGAACAAGGTCGATTAAAAAATTAATTTTCTTGAGAAGAGATTTCAAGGCACATATGCTGTATCACGAAACAAGATTTTTTCATCAATTTATTAAAGTTGACGAGTGTATTGTTGCAGCAAAGAAATGCAGTGATGATTCATCTGTGATTTAGTGTAATTTTCACTACAAACCTTGTATCATAAAATTTGAAGTTGCTGATTTTATGACCTCTCTCTGTGAAGACTAGTGGTGGGTTGGAATTGTTAGTCAAGCTGATAAGGAGCAAAGAGTTATGCTTTTGTGAAATTCATACACCCAAATGGTCCTACTAGGTCATTTAATTGGCCAAAACATGAACGGATTCGGGAAACTTGCACGCCAGGGCATCATGCATTTTTTATTTTCAGGACTGCTCACAATGAAGTACAATTTTTTGTAACTTTCGCTAACTGAGCTAAGCAAGATTTTTTTACATCTACGTCTATAGTACACACAAACAATGGGTCCCTGAAGCCCCAGCCAGGATGCACGAAAGGATGTTCAAAGAACCAATGCAAAATTTGGCCACTAGTGTGTGTGTGTGTGTGTGTGTGTGTGTGTGTGTGTGTGTGTGTGTGTGTGTGTGTGTGTGTGTGTGTGTGTGTGTGTGTGTGTGTGTGTGTGTGTGTGTGTGTGTGTGTGTGTGTGTGTGTGTGTGTGTGTGTGTGTGGAGGAATTTATCTATGCTCAAAAACATCAGTTTGCATCTGGTAAACTTCCAATCACACTACCGATGTTATCCAACTTGAGATGAGGCATGGCCAATAATATTGTCTTTATTCTTTAAGAAATATATTGCGCACTAATAGACGTGCTGTGAATTTTTGTAATTATATGACGAAGGGTACTGGATTTTAAACCATCGTTCGTCGTACATATGGCCTATTTTCCTCTGCGTTACTCAATATCATTCACATATGGCAAGCATATTTATGAAATAAGAATAACTTAGATATCTCCGATCTCCATTACTATATTACAGTTATAGCACACAATCATTCACTTAAGTTTATAATTATCATGACGAATTGAATGTAGATGATGATAACAAAAAAACAAAACGCAACTTCTGGCGGATCTGAACGAACATCCCCGCAACAAGCATGGCGGCGCTCCTGAGATCAGGAAGTTTTCTGAGGATTTTTAGCGGTTTTAGGCACTCGTTAGCCTCTAATGCTCCTCGTTATGAAGCCGTTACGATCCAGAAGCTTCAATCTACACAGTTATACGCTTCCATCACGAGGTAAGACGGGGTAACAAGGGTGTTACGTCACACCCTAGGCCGGCATGGGACCTTTAGGACGTCGTCTGCTGCTTGTTATTATTTGTTTTTCTCAAGATTTATAAACTTAAATTTATCCATTACTTTATTTTAAGCCTCGTATACTATTTCAGGCCCACTTTTCCATTTTCTGAGCAGTTTGAGATTTATTGTCACGTTATACAATTTTCCTACCCGGTAACAACATTTTGATTTTGGTAGCAAGTATTTGTATGCAGTTTTGAGCAGTAATCATAATGTAGATTAAGAACCACAGAAATAAACTATGGAGTGTTAAATTCTTGTACGAGTTCCAAAACACCCGCCCGTTTTAAAATGTCATAAGTAATTGATGCTAATAATGCATAATGATAATTGCAAATGGATGCCTCTAGGTAACCTAGGGATCCACTAGGGTTTAGTAGTTGTCTCAGTCAGAGTAGAACAGTTGTAGTGACATTTTTGCCCGTAGTGTATTCTTTGGCCAGGCTGGAAACCCTATAATGAGCAATTCAAACTCCAGCTACTTGCACATAGTATTAGGTAATTTTACACAAGAGAACCACATAATGGATCTCGTGAGATTTTGGTATTGATGGATTCCTCAAACTGCATGGCAGGGTATAGGTTACTAAGAACGATACATGGATATAGAGGGAAATGGACAATGCCATCTTTTAGAGCGTAAGAAATAGAATAAGAAACAACATAGTTTAAGCTGCAACTGTCTCTCATTTACCAATAAATGACAAAAATGTCTGCTGCATATCACCGCTCCACAACACCCTTACACCAGACTGTAAGAGTATTTTTCTTGCGTATGGAATATTAAATTTTTTCATGTGGGGAAAACATCATTTTGTCTACATTTGCACGGACGGATCTGTGGATGGATGATGAAACGTGCTTGGACAGGTCAAAAGAATTTTATACACAGAAGATGATTTCAAAAAGAACTAAGTGTGCACGGAAAGTTACCTGAGAACTACATTTGCGCGGACAGAATTTGACCAGATAATTTTTGCGCAGGGAATGTGTTCCTGCAGATCAAACTCTACAGTCTAGCCTCACAGCCAGAGTTCATAATGTCCACTTTCTATAGGTTGGAACAAAGTGCTAATAAACGGGGGTTATTAGGTCTTGCTCCCTTGTCCAGGGAATAAGTAGAAGGTAGGACAGGATACCCTGGTTTTGGGATGGTGTGTCACTCTCGGTAACAGTTGCCAAACAAAGTATTTTTCCATGTATTGACAATAAGATAAAGTGATGGACAGACTCAGTATCGAACACTAAATAAAGTTATATTTTGTTAAGTTACCCATTTAAAAGTATATTTTCTTTTATGTACGCTATCTTACGGCAAATTTTTATGCTCCGTGTAATATAAAAAAAACCATGTAGTGCCACGTAGATTCTCCTGAATACATAGAACGAAGCGCATCAACTCTTTGTTTTACTGATCCACACAGAAAATCTTATATGCGTTGACAAGCCAAACTTGCTTAATACACGCAGGAAAGATGAGTCCTCCCACTATGCCAACAGGTTATGGGCCCATATTTAAGCAGTTTGATAGAGATGCAAACAAATATGATTTGTGGGAAGAGCACTTCCTCGGCACTTTGGACATACAGGAACTACATCTTGTGCTTGATAAGTATGCTTGAGAACGTCCAGAAGGTTATAATCTGGATCGTGCCAAAAAGACAGTCTACAGTTATTTAACTGGTTATCTTGACAGAACATCACTTTGCATGATAAAACGTGAAGCGAGAGGAGACGGTGTGAAGGCTTTGGTAGTACTACGAAAGCATGACTTAAGGGAATAAGACCAGAGGTTATATGCTTTTTTAAAGTCATTCTTCACTAAAAGACTGGAGGATGGCAGTGCTGTGGACTATCTCACATTCCTTGAGGAGACAGTAGCAGCACTCAGAGAAGCAGGTGAAAGCATCAGTGATCGTATCTTAGTGGTGATCTGAATGGACAGAAATAGAAGTTTTATTGATATAGCAAATCAACGCAACCCTCCATATGATTACTTTGGGTTAAAGACAGCTATATGAAGTTATGAAGATTCTCTCAAAGGAAATTCTGATACAGAGAGAGTAATGGTTGCCCAAGGTAATAATACAATTAAACAGAAGAGATGTTTCAAGTGTGGTGAACCAGGCCATTTTGCATCTAAATTCTACAAAGGTGGTGAATATAAAAGGGAAAACAACCTGAACAAACCTCAAAATGTCAAGAAATGGTATAAATTTCATAATTCAAGAGCTCACAATACTAGTGAATGTAGAACAAAGAACCCGAAGATGAGTGATAACTCAGTAAATTCTGCTAATGATACAAGTTTCCATGTAACACACTCAAGATTATGACCCCTCGAATTGACCTCAAAATAGTGTGGTGATTAACAGTGGTTGCACTTCACATATAGAAATAAATTAACCAAAATTTGTGAGATTTCAAGAAATTATAATTTCATTGCATATGTAGGCTACTGTTCTTCTCTTGTTCTTGACATTGGACATAATTAATTCATGCCCACAGTACCATTCTGCAGTTTGTGTGTACCTATGTGTGAAAATTGCAAGGAACAACTCATGATAAGTAAATAGACAAAAGACAGATGTGGGAATAATTCAGCATTATCTGCTTCATAACATGATTGAAGAAACTCCAGAAAATGTTTGCAATATGTATTGCATTTTTTCAGATCCTTTGCCGCACAGAAACCTCTTGAAAATGCCACAGCAGGACAAGCTGCCACACCTGGTCTGGACAAAGCTCTGTACCGTATTGACACAGACATTCGGAGAACAGGACGCATTTCCAAGAAAGACATCGAGGAAATATATGGAGAAATGAAATCCCTTAGTAAGTTCTCTTTTGTCTGAATTTTTCTTGTTATTGAACATAGTTTTTAACATTACACTATTTTTATACTTTACAATGAGCATTATAAATTATGGTTTTGATAAAGTAAAGAACATGATTATAAAGATGTGAATAGTAAATTAACATTAAGAGAAAAGTAACAGTAAGAGACAATACAATGATGAAATGAGCAAAAGACACTGTTTCACAGATGGTAGATGGGTGAACAAAGTTTTTTCATCCATTGATCAGAGTTATGCAGGAAAATATGTATCATTGCATGAAAAAGTATTTATATAACTATATTATAGAAGATATAGCTGTAGAAATTCAGAGGGATGCTTTCTATCCTTCATTGATGAAATTGTTCAATCCACAGAGTGCGCAACAAGTACACAAAGTTTACTCCTGATCCGATGCTGTGGCAGTCTTGTACCTGAGGAGTTGCCTGAAGTGAGAACCAAATTAGTGCAAGACATTTGGGGAACTCTTCACCAGCTTAGTGAGTCCATTTTTTTTCTTTGATTACAGTCATTATAGATATTATGAGTTGGCTATATCAGTGGTAGATTTTCATAGCATAGATATAAACATAGTTATGGCATATGCTTATACTAGAAAAAAATATGTTATACTACCCTGTAACTCAGCAAAGTCATATTGCCGTATCTATTCCTATGCACTGGTTTCCAAGAATGAGTCTTGACTGTAATGTTTCAATGTGTATATTTACAAGATAATTTTTGGGAGAGCTTCATAGTGCAGAATAACATTAATTTATTTATACGTTCTACAGGCATCCCACTAGACATCAGCCACTACAATGCTCTTCTTCGGGTATACTTGGAGAATGAGCACAAGTTTTCTCCAACAGAATTTCTTTCCATGCTTGAGCAAAATGGCATTGAACCAAACAGAGTGACATATCAGCGCCTCATATCAAGATACTGTCAGGTGAATATTTTTCATTAAAAAATATATTTGTGAATTAAACATGAATGGAAAGTATCTGTTACAACTCTAATTAGTACTATAGTTAACAGTGATGATGATAGTGTTTGATAGGACCCATTTCAGGAAGGAGGTACAATCATTTTCACTAATAAAAGCAACAATTTCTTTGTTACAGGAAGGGGACATTGATGGTGCTAGCAAAATCCTTGAATTTATGAAGGAAAAAGAATTACCAGTGAGTGAGAGTGTTTTCAATGCTCTAATTATGGGACATTCCAGGGCCAAGTAAGAAAATTCTCTTCAGTAGTTCATTAGAGAATGAAGTATATTCTGAATAGTATTTTAAACTATGGATAAAGAATAACTTCTTATTGAATATACTTTTTTTCATGTTCACGGAATATTCTTTATATGGAATGAATAGTCGTACTCAAAGTTGCAGTCTTTTTTCTCTCTCACTGTAGTAGTGAACAGATATTTACTAGACATTCAGACAATCAAAGATTTGACCTTTTTTTTTTTTTATCTTCAGTGACATGGACAGTGCCCGAGGTGTCTTGGGTGTCATGCAAGGGGCTGGTCTGGAGCCCAGTTCAGAGACTTACACAGTGCTCATGGTGGGCTTAGCAGAGCATGGGGACATGGAAGGGATCAAGGCCACGCTGGCAGAGTGCGGAGCAGCTGACATTTTCCTTCATGACAGGGAGCTTATGGAGGTTATTTATGCACTGGCAGTAAAGGGTCATGATGGATCTGTGACAGAGGTGTGTTATAAATTTCAATAGATACATATACAATTTTCCTTTCTTTTTGGGGGGTATTTAAATTTGGACTCATTGATAAAACAATTATGAAAGGCATTATTATTAATCTTGTTGATATTCACATGCTCATTTGTAATTTTCTTGAGATAAGACCTGTAACTGTCTTCCTGTAATTGTCTTTGGTGAAATTTCAGATGACAGAGAAGCTGCAGAAGGTGTCTGGTTACCAGCAGGACACCATGAACCTGATTTACAGATTGTTGAATGCAGGATGCGACAAGGCTGCTTATGAGATGTTCCGTACTATGAACATGCCGCAGAATGAAGAGGGAGAGATAGCTCCTGTTGGCACATTCTTCATCAAACATCTTGTGAAATCTAATATGGTAAAAAAATTTGTGACATATAGTAGACGATAGATTTAAATAATTTCTCTTTATGTGCATCTGTGTAAAGATGCAAAATATTTCTATTGACAATATTGAGTGCCTGACAAAAAAGATGAAAAGATTAATGGTGTGTTTGATAGTAGATATCACGATTGATTTTGACTAGGATTGTTGATTATATGTAGATGTATTTTATTATTATTATTATTATTATTCTCCTCCTCTCCACTCTAATAATTAGTATTGATAACTAGTTCTGTAACTAAAATGTTTCAAGAATGACAGTTTACAAGAGACTGGAACCATGAATTGATTCTTTTCATGAACTTTTCCAGCCTGTTTCCAAAGTCGTGAGTTACTGCCAAGAGTTCAAGAAGGAAGGGCTGAACATGTATGCCCTGGAAAGAGCTCTTGAAGCAACCCTGAACACTGGGAAGCCTGATGCAGCACTTGCCTTGATGAGGGTGATGAGGGAGGATGGGGCACCCTTAAGAGCACATTACTTTTGGCCCATCATTGTGCATTACAGCAAACTCAAGCAGAAAGACAGTGAGTTTGAATATATTTATGCCATTTTCTCTCTTTCTTTTAACCCCTTGGCACTAGTCCACTGTAGTATTGTTAGTCTATGTAAATTTTGCTTGCAACATAGATGCCTCCAAAAGCACTTATTCCATCAAAGGGGCAATTGATATGCCTATCTGGCCTCTTCTTGTACCCCTTTTCATTTTTTCTTATGCTATTAACCTCTTGACATTTTTTTATTATTGTTATTATTGATATTGGGATTATCATCTTACTGTCAGTGATAATAGCATTAAGGAATAAGATGTAACAAATCTCTGAAAATCAAGGAAATGGGTAAATAGGTGAGATTAGATTGGACGAGCTTAGTCATCAAGGCGGTGACTAAGCTCTTGTAAAGCCATTTATGCATAAATAAACTTGGTAAACTAAATCACAGTGGACATATGTATATTTGCTTTTACAGCATCTGTAGGTTAATTAACTATTTCTGTTTCTACTTTTTGTCCCTTAACTTAAGTATTTGTCTTGCTTTTTTGCCTGAGAATTATGCATATCAATCACATGATTTAGGGTTATGTCTCTCTTAATTATACTGGGAATGTGAAATGTATTTATTAATTTTCTTATCATTAGTACCATTATTTTTTTTCCAGTGGTTTACAACACAGTGAAGGAGATGATCTCACTTGAGGTGCCCTTAACCTTAGAAACTTTCAAGGACTATGTGATCCCTGGAACCATTGACAAGGAGGTAGACCATGAGGCTCTGATCTCCGCTCTGAAGGACTGCGGCATGTCTGTCCCAGCCATCATCAACAGCTGCGTTGCTTACCACCTCGACAGTGGTGACGTAGTGGCAGCTGCTGATTTGTGTGAGTATCTGTGTGTGACTATTTAGTAGGAAGTGGAAGATTTGCTGCTTTTTTACGTGTATTATTATCAGTAATATTGTTGTTATTATTTAATGTTTTTTTAAGCTTCTGAACTAGTTATTTGAGGTTTAGGTGCCTTTACAACGCACATACTACTGCAAGACTAGAAAATCTATTTTAGCAGATCCATAAAGGTCACAGATTCCTTTTTTTTTTTTATCACAGTATCCAAATACAGAACAAGAGTCACCCCAGTTCTACGCAGGGAATTAGCGACTACCTTTGTGAAGACAGGAGAAGCCATTGCAACTGTCAACGTCCTGGGCCAGATGGTCACTAACAACCAGGAAACAGGTAATAGTTCATCATTAATCTCTAAAGACCACAATTTCTTGTCCAACCTTGCCCAAGCTGCAAAAAGCACAAAATAATCATATTTCAGCATGGACAATTTTATTTTTAATGTGTATGTAACATTCTGATTTACACTACAGAAAATGTATGTCACATGGCTATCTGATAGTGGAGTCATCAAGGTGGGGAAAAAGTTACCACTGCCATAGAAAATGGAGCAAAAAAAGGAGGGGAATAGGGAAATGGAGACAGTTGTAGAAATCAGAATTCTTATATCATAAATGTTTCATGTATACACTGGTTAAATGAGGCACCATGAGATGCTTTTATGAAGAAGATAAAGAGATCTGTTTTGGCGATGTATTTAGGTGAAACTTGTCATTGGAAACAAACCTGATAGATGAGCCTACCTGCAATAAAACAAAGTAATAGAAAATGTTTGTCTATAATTAGTTCAAAGATGATTAAAAGAACAAGAGACATCTATATGATACACAATATCACAATTTATTATTTAATTTTTTAAATTATATTTCTGAAATAAGTTTTAGGGATTCAGGTTACTGTGAAAAGCATTTTTTGAAATTGTAAAGAGAAAAGGCAGGGCCACACACACATAATTGTCCCTTGAAGTATGGAAAGGGATTGCATGGCTTTAGGAACTCATTACTCCTTTTTCAACAGCTGGAGAAGCAGACATCGAGGGAGATTCTGCAGAAAGCAAACCCAAGGCCAAGGAACCTCAGGATGTGGCAGGGATGTTTCTTTTGGATATTATGTTCCTCACCCGGAACACCCAGGTGGCTGAAAGATTGGAGAAATTGCTCCAGGTAAGTTTGGACTCTCACTTTGTTGGGGTTCTGAGTTTTTATATTTATATATATAGATAGATGAATAGATGCAAGTGTCAATATGTCTAGATGGCTGAAAGTTTCATAACAAAAAATTGTTCGGTATGTGAATAACCCCACAATTTAAAAAAATAAGAACTCTAAACTTTGTAATTAAGTAAACCTTCACCCCAGATCTGTTCTATTTGATTTGATTTTTTTTTTTATCATATATATAAGTATATATGTATACTAGTTTCTTTGACTTAGTACAACTGTTAAGGGTATGAAATTTCCTTATCACAAGTGGCATAAACCTGGTTGAGATGGCAGTTGCACAATGTTTTTTTAGTATCAACGTTTGCATTTCTTTTGCAAACCAAAACGGAAGGGAATTATTCTTTATTATTACCTTACCAAATTCAAGTTCTTCATAGAGTTCACCTGACAGATCCCTTAGTGCCTCTCAACAACAGCAGCTTTATATAGTCCTTAAAGAGTAGGCCCAGCTTTGAAGACAAAAGATACATTTTCTTTTAATAAATGTTCATTCTTGTTTTAACCACATTTAGTAAAAGCATTCTGATCATTTTTTTACCTATTTGGCAGGCTATGGAAAGTAGGGGTATAAATATCAGCAGTAACTGTGCCTCTGACATCCAAGCTCGTCTTGGCGAAAATGCAACCAGCACTATCACTAGTCTGTTAGAACGACTCTCATCAGGAGACCTTACCCTCCAGCCACTTTCAAGAGAAAATCAAGGTCCCTTGGTAAGTCATTTGTGATGGTGTTGACTAGGAAATGTAAATGTTTTGAGAAGGGTAATTGGCTTTTAAGTTTTTTATTGTGCAGTGTCCCTCATTGACTCAGTGTGTTTGTGAAATTAACCCAGGCTTTCCTTCTAACATAACAGATATACTGTATCTCTATACCTACTTTACAATTTTTCTTTTTGGTCTCATCACATTCTTTCGTGACTGGAAAATATTCAAGAAAACTGACTGAATCTCTACTAATCTGAAATTTCTTCCAACAGAATACACAGAGCATAGCAGAATTGGAACGCCGCCTGACCGAAATGCAGATCAAAAACATGCCAGGGACCCCAGTACTAAGCCAGCTTCTGATCTCATATGCACGTAATAAGCAAGTAGAAAAGGCAGAGGAAGTGAAGAGGGTAAGAACTGAAATGAGGCACAGATACTGCAGTACAAATATGATTTATATGTGCATATGCATAGTTTATTTTTATTTTTTCAGCTTAAAAGAATAGAAAACTGCAAAATTAATAAATAAGTAGAGAAGAAGAAAAAGAAGAATATTTACATTAATTTTATGTATACACATACAGACCTATCCCTTTACTATTTTTTCCAAATTTTTCACATACATATCATAAAAAAATCAAGATAGGTGAATTTAAGAATTAACATGAATAATTGGTTATCAGGTGGTTGATGTACCCACATATGTATTTATATACATTTTGTTAATGTTTTCCTGGAAAAAAGTAAGAATAATATTTACCAGATGCCAAATGCTGTTACTCACATTTTGAATGGATATTGAATGGATTGACAGGTACACCAAATGGTCAGCAAAGGGTGCACTGGCTTACTCAAGGCTTTAAAGTTGTCACATGAACCTTTATCCCTAACAGATCCTTGATAAAGTGCATGCACTCCTAGGACAGGAATTCTACTTCACAAATTTCACTAAGCATTGGTTAGTTTCAAGTGCACAGCTCATTTATTTAGAAGAACATGCAAACTAGAATGTAAGATAAGCCATCATATTTATTGTTTGAAACTCACTACTAATTTTAAAGTGTTTTTTTTATTTTCATAAAAAGATAATTTCCAATTGTTATTTATCATATTGAGTATATTTCTAGAAAAGTGGACTACATCTGTGGTTGTGATAACCAAAGCTATTTTGCATGTCATCACTTGCATTGTTGTTTGTTTCATTTCAGATATTTAGATATACGGACTTGCATATAGATAAACTTTTTTGAAGCAAAGATCAGTGACATACATTTAATATGAACAGGTGTATCTATTATCAAATGTTTGATTTAAAGCAAGCTTTATTCAATAGCATATGCTAATAAAGTATGTGTAACACTGTGTGACCAGTATGCACATGGAATTAGTGAGTTTTTGCATATCCTGTAATTGCAAGGTGCTGGGAATTTTGCAAGCATGACTACACCTTTACAGACCTTTCATTCTTTGCTAATCAAGATCATCTGATAAGACACTATGTTCATTGTAAACACTCACCAAAAGTAATCTACCGTCAATAATGTGACCAGTCAAAGCGGTAAATTCCATGTGCACATCCTGAACAGTGTCAAAACAAGCAATGTACCAAATTCATTTTGACAATACTAAATTTAGGTCCATGTTAACCCATTCACGACGGGTACATTTTGTAGCCAAAATAAAAATATTCCGGGTGGATACAAAATCGGTGGGCGGAGCTTCCCTGGAGTCTGTCCGCATCGGAGTGCAGGCCTGATACAGCGTCACACTGGCGGGACGCCAGGCATTGTATATTTTTTTCGGGTGTCTCATATATGGGACACTTGTCACGATTGGGTAAACTTTCAAAATGGTGGGGGTATATAATAGTAAAGGGGTGAGTGTATATGTATATGTAAATTCATACTTATGGATGTGTATGATGATGCTGATAATAGTTGCCATATTTTTTTTCCCCCTCCCCCCAGAAACTAGAGGCAGAGGAGTTCCCCATTGGTGTGGGCCAGTCAGTCCTCCTCATCGACATGTATGTAAGTGCAGGCAAGCTGGATGATGCCCTGAGGGAGCTAGCAGAGATGCAGAAGAGAAACCCTGATGTAAAGCTGACGCCCTTAAAAGTGATGAAGATTGCACAGCTGATGCTTACAGAGGGAAGAACTGATGGTGAGTTTTTTTTTTTTTTTTATGTATGTATCTTTAATTGATTTATTTAGTTGTTTCAAGTGTTCTGTGAGTTTGAGATATTCATTATGATAGTGGTGAATAGTAAAGGTGAAAAAAATTATAATTTCAGTGTTAGGAGGTTTTAGTAGTCATCTTTGTTTTCCTTTGTATTTACTATTGTACTTGTGCTCATGCATATACATTCTACACTATGTACAAACTGAATAGAATATGCAATAGACCACACACCTTATATATAGAGCCTACACAACATATAAACTAAATAAAATATGCAAGTGACCACACACCTACACTACATATAAACTGAATAAGATATGCAACTGACCACACATCTTTTTCAAGATGCCATAAAGCTGATAGGAGACCATGCTCCTGAACATGTGGAGAAGAGGGAGGACTTGGTTGTCAGTAATTCCTGCTGGCGAATGGTCAATGTTGTGGCAGAAAAGGGTGACCTCTCCTCCGTCAAACGCCTCTTGGATGTTGTGCTTGATAAACAGATTGTTGAACCAACTTCTACTATCCTTGGACCACTTATAAAGGCTCATCTTGTGAAGTAAGTGAATTTTGTGCTTGTGAGTGTAACTAATGTCTCTGAGGATGTTCATAGCACAGTCTGTTATAAGCACCAGTAGAATGTTTAAAGATGTACTTGATGTGGAAGAGCTCTAGCTTTGTTTATGTTAGTTATGCTGTTGTTTTTGTTGTTAATTACATGATGCAACATTTGCCTTTTTAGTTGAGATATTGATTTTCTCCCCTTTTTGCAGTGATAACTTAAGTGGAGCAATGGAAGAGTTTGAAAGAATTTGCAAAGAATATAGAGTAACACCATGGAAGCACGAACTTACTCAGCGATGCATTAAACTAGAGGACACGGAAAAGTAAGTACTCAATTAAAGAAAGATTTTCTAAGAATTTTCTTGTCACGTTCATGGTTATGAGCAAGATTGATATCACTCGCTCCAAGAAGGTATCAGCCAATGATTCAACTTGCCATTCATTGAACTCATATGTTTTATACATATGGTTTGTGATTTGTGGACACCTGTTCAAAAAATCAAATCTATTCTGAGATTGCCTGCCTTATGTTTTTTTAATTTATTTTGTTTTTCTTCCTCTCAACTTCATTATTTTCTTTTCTTTTATTATTGATATTGTTGTAGTTATTGTTATTATTATTAATATTATTGTTATTATTATCATTATTATTATTATTATGACTACTGTTACTATTATGATTATTATTATTAATTATTATTATTATTATTATTATTATTATTATTATTATTATTATTATTATTATTATTGATAGTTGCTGCTACTCAATTGCTGTTTTGATCATTTTTCTATTTATGATGTTGTTCTCTATGGCTTGTGTATCCTTTTTTTCTATGTTCCCACTTTGCTTCTACCAGATATTTTTATTTTCACCAAGCCTGACGTACAAAATCTAATGACTTCCCTTTACCTTGCAGGCTTCAAAAGATTATGGACCTCAGCATTGAAGTCCATGGTGAGATGAACAGTTTGTACGACCTGGTGTTTGGGTTCATAGAATGTGGCAGGATCAAGCAAGCCAAGAAAATCCTAGAGGTATGGACTTTCAGTAGTGAAGGGGGCTATAATCTATTAGAAAAAATGAGATATTGAAGATTCTGTCTTTGTCTGTCGTCTCTCTCTCTCTCTGTGTCTGTCTCTTTCTTTGTCTGTCTGTCTGTGTCTCTGTCTGTCTCTTTGTGTCTGTCTCTCCCTCTTTGCCTCTGTCTCTGTCTCTGCCTCTCTGTCTGCCTGTCTCTCTCTAACCACTTGACTCTATCCAATAATTTGATTTTGAAAACTGTAGTGACACAGTTTTATGAAAGAGATTTTTTTAACATTTTCAGACTCCAGGATTGCGTGCCCGCCATAACAGGCTTGAACAGCGCTGCAAGAGGTACTTGGAGGAAGGGAAGATCACAGAGCTAGAGAATCTTGTGGCTGTTACTCGGGACATTTTTGATGTTGATAGAAATATGATGTTCATGTATCTCCTTCAAGCCTATGGTGAGTGAAGTTGAACACCGTCTCATTTTTAGAATTAATTCATTGTTGATATTGAATATTGAATCTTTCTTTTTGGGGTATGTATTTATGATAAATTGATAAATAGATAGATGAGTTCACATGTTAATTGTTATATAATTTTGTATATATATATTTCACATTGTATATTATTATTAGAACTGTTCTTATTTTACATCTGCAATCCTTTAACAGATGTGTTCCATGTTATGCTGTGATATATGTTTTTGTTGTATTTTCTTTATTTTCAAGTACTTATCTGTCAGATAGGAAAGTTGCACTTCATTTTAGAAGTATACAGCCAGTATATGACAAAATTATAGTTGCTGACCTGCATGTCCCCCCCCCCCCCCCCCCAAAAAAAAAAAAAAAAAAAAAAAAAAAAAAGAGAGAGAGAGAGAGAGCAAGAGCAAGAGCGCCTCAATTTCCTTTGTATGTGACGAGTAGCAAAAATCCTCAAAAAATTCTGTATTTTTTCCTGTATTTGTACCTCTATATCATTCAGAAACAGAGATAGATTGTGACACTGTGTCAGTACAAACATCTAACACTTATTTATTTATTTTTATTTATCAGGAAAATCAGATAAGTAAAGTTGTTACTACAGAGCATGTTCCTCCTTTTGTAAATGTGTAAAAAATCATATTGCCTTTTTTTGTGTGTGTATGATTTACATTACTTCTCATTGGCAAAACAGAGAAGCAGAATGACTGTGACAAGGCCCTGGGCATCTGGACATCAATGCAAGAAGAGAGTATTGAACCAAGTGATGCCTTTCTCCTGAAGCTTGGCAAAATGCTGAAGAAGCATAGCCGAGAAGTACCCTTTGTTATGCCTGTTGAACAGATAGAGGTTTCCAGTCCTTCGGAAACAAAAGCTCCTTCCTCTGCCCCACCTCAGCCGAAGTCAAAGTTCCGTACAGCTCTGAAGGAGAAGGACTTAGCTACTGCCATAAACCTGAAAACAGAGTGAGTTGTAGATTTTTATCATGTTCCTTAACCCCTTGGATCCAGGTGCTTCATCATCCACACGTGGTCCAAAACACAGACATTAGGCTTTACTTGAGCTGCCTCTCTGTCTGGTGTGTGGCTTGTAGGCTAGGCACAATGAACACCGGTTTGCAATGACAAGACTCCATGCCTCTCCTTCACAATGTTATTTTCTCTCTTTCTGCATAAGGGTTTCAGATTTTTTGCCATTTTTCCTGCACATGGCCCAAAATTGATAGGCATGGAAATAGTATCCTCCTTGGAGCAGGCATTCTTCCTGTCATGGCTCATGGATAGTACTTTCCACATTCATTTATTGATGGAAATAATGACAGTGCCCTTTCTAAATATCTACTGAGACTTTGTGCACTTGCGGCGAGTCATTCCCATTGCCCTGGCCTTCATGACTGCAAGCTCCTATCACTCACACACTTAGCCAACTTTCTCCATGGTAGCATGATCCAGGTCATAGGGGGTTAAACTCGTATGCTTCATGATTTTAGATACCTCTTTGCCCTTTATTATGTTTTTACTTATGAAGTTTGATATATCTTGTAGAATTGAATCATCCGGAGGACAGTTGAATTTACGCGAGAAGTCAGAACTGATAGAGGCTCTGGTCCAGCAAAATCAGCTGACTGAAGCAACAAGGTTAACAAGGGATATGCTAGTGGCTGGTGCTCACCCCATTCCACGTATCTTCAAGTATCTCATTAATGAATTGGCTAAAGGTGGCGATGTGGAGAACTTGACCTCCTTCGGGAAGTATATATCAGAGGTAAGTTTGAGTCAGGTTGTTTCTATTTCATATATATTTTCCCCTCTCATTGTTTGGCGTGTAGGATTTATAGTTGTCTTTTCTCAATACTCTGGAGTAGAATTTACTCGAGACACTTTTTTCACATGAATAATTAGTTCAGGTTTCCATATATAGAACCATGTTGTCTCATAACAGACAGTCAAGAAAAATGTCTCGTATGACAATCGACTCAGCAACGCATACCTGGCAAGTGGTCGTGTGAATGAATGCTTGGATGGCCTTATCCATGAAATCGATACAGCTTCTGAGGATGACATCCCACACCTCAAGCAGAAGTTCCCTAGAGGTGGCATTTTAGGCTTCATGGAGAAGGAGCCCAGCAGTGTAGAGAAAGGTAACCATGGGTTGTGATGAAGTTCTCTTGAGGTGTTTTGTGTGTGTGGGTGTGTATATATGTGTGGATGCACACTTTTTCCATCTTTCCTTTTATGTCTCTCTTTATGCCTTAGTATTAAAATATATCTTGAAGATAAATGTGAATCTGCCTATGCCATAAAAAAAAAATGTTTTAAAGATGTAATATTGAAGTGCTGAACATTCATTCCAAAATCATTATTCTCAAGACTGTTGATGTTAATATAATTGGTATGAACATTCCAGTGAAGGTGCTGAGTGACAAGTATGCTGCAAAGGGCTTTGTAGGTCCTGCAAACAGTCTTTGGCAGCATCTCTTCTGTGAAGGCCGACATGAAGAGGCACAGGAGGTAAGCTAGTAAACATACAATCCCCCTCCCAACCACAAACACATATATGAAAAAAAAGTGTTTAAGAATGTTGATAAAAGGCAGTTGCCAGATATTCCTAGCTGTTTTTTTCCAACATTTACAAAAAA
Organism: Penaeus vannamei; assembly: GCF_042767895.1. NCBI lineage: Eukaryota > Metazoa > Arthropoda > Malacostraca > Decapoda > Penaeidae > Penaeus > Penaeus vannamei. The sequence goes on along the minus strand of NC_091558.1, from coordinate 34,340,512 downwards.
TAAAAGACTGGTGTATCATGTAGCACATATAACCATTTTTTTTTTTCTTTTTAACAGATTTACAACAAATATCTTACTGGGAAAAATGAACGCATCATGTTCAAGAAAATATTGTTGAAATCTCGAGAGAATCACAATACAACCTTAGTGGCAAAACTGAGTGAAACATTAAATGCCAGACAAGATACTTCCAGCATTGCTAAAGGATTGGTATACAGCTGCTGGGTTGATATCCTTTGTAAGTAGTTTTCTCAAAGAAAATCTTTAGTTAAGTATCTCTGTCTCTCAGTATTTTTTTCCTCGTAGTCTGTATCTCTTTTTGGTTCTTGACTCTCTCATAAATATTCTCACTCTCATTCTCTTCCCCTTTCTCAATCTGTTTCTCTCCTCCTCCTCTCTTACTTTGTTTTCTTCTCTTTCTTTGTGCTCTGTTCTGCATACATCCCCCTAGCCTCTTCCTATCCCCCTTCCTTCTTCCTTTCCCCTTCTGTCTTCTTCCCCACCTCTTCCTCTCTATTTTCTGTAAAAGAAGTAAGACAACTCTATTCTCTCTTTTTTTGACATATATTTATATAAATATATATATATATTTTTTTTTTCTAATAATATTACTTGTTTTTTCATTTAATTTATGTCCAGGTAACACAAGCAAATATGACGAAGGCCTGTCAATATTGGAGGAGAGCCTGAAGCACCTCTCACTGGCAGATTACAACACAACAGCTCTCACCAGACTAAAAGCAGGCCTGGAGATGTCAAACAAAACATTCCCATACACGATCCCAGAAAAGGTAAATATATTGGTATTAAAAATATAAAAAAAAGTTATTGTGTCAATTTTGTCATTTTATAGATTTGATTATTTTGTTTTGATTTTTCAACTTTAAAATTAAGGGATCTTGCCACTTTTTCCTTTACATTACTTGTCATTTAGAGTTTTATTGAGCTGAGATATTGCTTGATTACCGGAAAAGTAAAATTGATTAGGCAATTTTGACCAACACTGCTATCAAGGGGGGTTTGAACTGTAATATGTCTGAAATATATTCTTTTTGCAGGTAAAGGCAGATCGAAAGAATGCAAAGAGCAGCAGCAGCAGCAGTAGTGATAGTGATTCAGATTAGAGGAGTCGATATTTTAAAAAAGAAATAGTGAGGTTAATGGAGTTGTTAAGTTGTTATGATATTTAATGTATGTATGTAATATTATGCCAGGTGTAACAGACCAGTGATTTGGACATTGTATAAGTAAAACCATATATTTAGTTTTACAGTTCTTTAATTGCCAAATATTTTTCCAAAAGTATATTATATATGAATTATCTGCATTTCCATATACCAGGTATGAATGATTCTCTCTTATAATGTATGTGTACACATATATGTAAAACAAAAAGTGAATTGCATCAACTCTTAAACAGCTGTATATATATATACATATATAAACAAAATCCTTCATT
>NC_091558.1:34321553-34326553 GCF_042767895.1 Penaeus vannamei | reverse complement strand
ACAACGAGATGGTGCCTCGCCTCGCTTCAAGTAAAATGACGCCCCGAATGTGTGCGTCCATTAAAAAAATTGATGGTCGAACGCCTGTCAACACCTCCACCAGAACTGTCTTTAAAAGCCATTTGTTAACTCCAAGATCACCTTTGCTTCACCTTCTGCTTCCTCTATATTTCCCCCCTTTCTCTTCCTCTTCTTAATCATCATTATCATCATTTATTCATCCATACTTTCCACTCAAGGTTTCTCGTCTGTCTGACATCACCGCCGCAAAAGTTCTCTCCGACAGTTTCTCTCGAGAGGAGACGCGGTGACTGGCGGAAGAAACTCTCGCAAACAGGAGTTGATAGCTGCTCTTTGGATTTTTATTGGTACTTATTACTTTTTCATTCATTACTTATTACTTGGTATTTCTTTTATCTTTTTTATTACTCATTATTTGGGATTTTTTTTGTGACATCATTTTTTTATTATTTACTTATTACTTGAGATTTTTTCATTAGTTATTTTTTACTTTTTTATTACTTACTTATTATCTGGGATTTTTAAAATACTTTTTACTTTCTCATTAATACCTTATTCGGGGACCGTTCCTAAAAATAGGGGGGTAGTGGGGTAATAGGGAGGGGAAAATGGGGGGAGGGGTTAAAATTATTAATATCAGTAAAAAAAAACTATCTTACTGACTTTCCTTCAAAATTGAATATATTGTGTATTTTAGCATTCTGCAGCTTTTGGTACTAAAGTCAGACAAATTTTTCTTCCCCATTTTTCAACATACGTCGCTTGCGGGAGCCCCGCTAATGGCCCACACTGTTGCATACTTTATAATATAAAATAAATAAATAAATAAATAGATAAACAAAATAAATAATTACCGATAAAATCATGATTCGTTAAATAAAAAAATCCAGTAAAAAAATATGATTTTTTTTTTTTTTTTTTTTTTTTTGGTGAAGATAGTAGGGAATATGAACCCATGCAGAAACAAGGTTATTGTGGGTAATAGACCGTGGTCAATTTCTGCGGAATTCCATTAGCTTTCCAATGATATGAAAACATTTTAAATCGGATATAAACTGTTTGAAAATAGCGGTACAGCTCAAAGATTTTAGTTTGAGGAAAAATTTTAAATATTTCTGTTATTTTTCTGAATCTTTCCTCCCATAAATATTTATTATCTATTGAGCTATCAAACTACACACATTTATCTTTCAAATGCCGTTTGTTGCATAAGGCCACATCTATTTTTTTTCTTAAATAACGGGGCCCTGACATTTGTTTCCAGGAAAATGAAAAAAATGAAAATCCCAAATCCTTTTTCATTCTAATTTCCCGCCGAAATTGTGACGTCCGCGAAAGAAATAGCAAGAAATAAATACACATTCATTTGTCTAAGATTCATTGTGTATGGTATCGTTTCTCTCGTCCTCAAAACAAAATTAAAATATATTTGGCGGAAATACATCACTCTCATATCATGTCATGTCATATTTATTGTTTATCGTGAATATTTTTTATTTTTATTTCCAAAATGACAAATTCTGGCTGAAAGAATTCTTTGTATGTTTTCATTCAACTCCTCGAAGACTTGTGGTAAGACAGAATTGTACTTCCTCCAGGTGGGGCTGGAACTGATACATTCAAGTAGGAAGTACACTTGTCTTTTTCTTTTCTATCGCCGACATTTCATTTGGGGGCGGGTCCAGAGAATTTTCTGGTGGGGGGCACGGTGGGTAACAACAATAAATAGGGGGGGGCGCCACATTTTATATACAGGGGGTCATTACGACGAGTCAATGACCATTGGGGGGGGGCACACGGGGGGGCCAGTCAGATTGTAAAGGGGGTAGGTGCCACCATGGAAGCCCCGCCTCCGATTTCATGATCACCAGATAATTCAAGAAAAAAACATGCTGTGGCCTAAGGAAATCTTGACTGGTTCTCGAGTTACAGCATAAATTAGAATGGAACCTCCGTATATGCTACTCTCGGCAAAATGACGTATGCATATACGCAGTTACTGCTTGCCTCAGGTCACCTTTTCTTGTATCTACTTGTGCTTACATTTGCATACATGTCTGTATAAGTGTACATAAAAAAAAATTGCGTTCATATGTTTACACATATGTGCACATGTATATAAAAATATGTGCTTACAGGAACTTCAGTATCCATATGTATGTGTGAATATGTGTACATCTGTGAATGAGTACATGCATGTAGAGATGAAAAACGGTTAGAGCAACAAGCGGTTCGTAGGTACTGAGTAACTAGAATCGTGATTTTATTGGTTGGAAATAACCGTTTAGAAAACGTTGATATTTTGAAATATAAACTCACCACTGTCTTTTTCCCACGGGCATTTATTTTCTTAATGTAATAGTACAAACTGATTAATTATGGTCCTATATCGCTCGTTTATAAAGTTAGTTAACACTTTATGTAGAATATTTAGTCTTTATACACTTCAGCAGATTATATTTAGTATAAAATAGCTACATTATTACTATTATCTTTTCGATTGCTTGGGTTCTAAGTAACACAAAAAAAACGTAATATCTCCGCCATGCGCAAAGTCTAACCGCGTGTCGGAAGCATGAAAAATCCCGCTTGGCTCGCCATGCGGCCGCGGAACAGGTAGTTGACTGAATTATCCTAAACAAACGAATCGTGTTCGCTTTTTTCGAGATAGAGACTCACCACTGCACATGCATTGTTGTCGAACTCTGTGGTTATGCATATGATGTTTACGTCAAATTCGAATCATATCTACCACATTTGTAATAAAAAGAGATATGAAAAATTGATGATTTTTAGATTTTCTTCATTTTTTTTTCATCATAAAACTTTCACATTGATTGGAATTTGTTATCATAAGACACTTTCATCCTCCCGCAACTCATGCCAGTAGATAATATCAAATTACAATATTCTATTTTCGCTCCAGTTGGGGATAAATGCATAATTGTAGAAATTGCCGATGCCGCGAGTGACTGGCCAGGATTCACGGACCCCGCCAGAGCCGAGTTGTCCTTCGCGGAGGTTTATATTCGCGTGGGTTATTCTACATTCCTTTACGAATGTGAAAATGGGTTTAACTCATTTCTGACACCCCCCCCAGACCCCCTTACCCCCTGTTGGTTAGTTAGCAGGAAACTTAAGCAGTTATGAACAGTTTTTTTTTACGAGGTACGTTCTAGCCCAAATTAGAATCCATAAAATTTTGGTGGTGATTCTGATCATGATCCTGTTCCAGGACTTTTTATAAAGGATTAATTAGCATTGCGAAATAAGAAAGAGGGGATTTTCATGTAATTCTACAAGTGTGAATATTTTTATTGCATAACTGATTTTCTTGCCTTGGCGGAGGTATACGCTCTCTGAGTGCTTCTAGTTATTATTATTATCCTTATTATCATTATCAATAACAATATTACTTTTACCATTATCATTATGTTTATTGTTATTGTTATTATCACCATTATCATTGCCGTTATCATTATTGTTGTTATTATTGTAATCATTATTACTATTAACATTATCATTATTATGATAGTAGCAATAGGTATTCGTATTATCATTATTATCATTGTCATTATTGTTATTAACAATATTTTTATCATTATTATTATTATTATTATTATTATCATTATTATTATTATTATTATGATCACTTTTATTACCACTATTATCATTGTCATTATTATTATTAACAATATTTTATCATTGTTATTATTATTATCATTATTATTATTATTATCATGATCACTTTTATTACCACCATTATCATTATCATTATTACTAATATTATTTTTGTCATTACTCTCATTAGTATTATCATTATTATCATCATCACAAGTAACACTATAATATTTGTCATTATTGTTGCTATCATCATTATCATTTTCCTCATCATTATCATTATTGTTATTGTCATTAGCATTATTTTTATGATAATGATGATTGTTATCATTATTATCATTACTCTCATTATTATTATAGACATCATTATAATTAATTTCATAATGACAGATAGAGAGGAGAGGAGAAAGAGAGAGAGAGAGAGAGAGAGAGAGAGAGAGAGAGAGAGAGAGAGAGAGAGAGAGAGAGAGAGAGAGAGAGAGAGAGAGAGAGAGAGAAATTAGATAGATAGATAGAGAGAGAGAAAGACTTTTATAGAATTCCAGAACTGTTCAACAACATGGAAACAAAACACATATCCCGAAAAGATCTGTCGATTCTCTTCCGTTTATGCTGACGTCGAAAAAAAAACATCAGAACATAAAAGCACCATATTATTTTGTCAATTTGTAGGCTTATCGAGATATAGGCCTAGGGATTGCAATTTCCTTATATAGCATTTCCTTCCATTACATCAGGCTTAGACGAACTCAGATGAGATCGGAAGGGAGATAAAAGTAACTACGATCAGTTATTGTCACTGTCGTCTTCACAATTTACTGTTTCTGTCCTCTCTCTCTCTCTCTCTCTCTCTCTCTCTCTCTCTCTCTGTCTCTCTCTCTTTCTCTCTCTCTTTCTCTTTCTCTCTCTCTCTCTCTCTCTCTCTCTCTCTCTCTCTCTCTCTCTCTCTCTCTCTCTCTCTCTCTCTCTCTCTCTCTCTCTCTCTTTTGTTTCTCATTATTATTTACTGTTTTTCCTCTCTTCTTTTCCTTTTTATATTTGCTTTTGTTTATTTTCTTCGTTGCTTCTAAAAGAGGCTAATTTCTGCCTCGATTTCGTCTTTCCTTGTCTCAATGAGCTATTTCTAGAACTCTTGGTATGTTATCTTTATCTTGTTTCTTTTATGTGATATGTCTGTTCTGCTGCTATTGTAGTTTAGTAAGTTGGGCACTGTATCGCAGTAATTACACACACACACATACACACACACACACACATACATGCACACACACACACACACACACACACACACACACACACACACACACACACACACACACACACACACACACACACACACACACACACACATACACACA
>NC_091558.1:34309053-34314053 GCF_042767895.1 Penaeus vannamei | reverse complement strand
AGGTCAAAATGAGGTCAGTTAACACCGGTGTCGATGAAGAACATTGGAGTTCAAGAGCTGACAATGCTATAGGAGACGAAAGTGCATAATATGCATTTTTTTTCTTTTTTTTTATCAAAACCTACCAATGCAATGGCTTTTATGCAGACGCACATTTTCCATGCCTAAGGAGTCGATGAGGGAACAAGGACTTCATGAATGGATCGGTAGTCGTGTGTGTGTGTGTGTGCGCGCGCCTGTGTGTGTGCCTGTGTGTAATTGGCTGTGTTTAAAGTGTGCTGATGTCAAGTTGACCTAATAGTTACAAAATGTGTATTGGTGCAACAAAGCAAGGAACAATAGTCTACACTTACCTGCTCAGTGTGATTGGAGTGCCTGCTTGCTGTGGGTTACCGTATCCCACTCTGGCCAGTATTGCGTCGCGACCCGTGGTTGGGAAAACTGACCTAGAACACAATAGTGTGTGGTGTGTCAATTAGGGGTGTCATTTTAGCTTTTTCTTGGGGGAAGGGAGTAAGGTTGGCGAGTGAAGTGATCACAATCAGTTTCTTGGGCGCTGCGAACCCCCACCCCCTCCCGCGGAATTTTTTTAAACATTTGCTATTTCAGGGGCATATTAAGGTACGGCCAGAGCTGTAAAGATGTACTTTAGGGGAAAAAAAAAAAAAAAAAAAATCGTGTGGCCCTTGAGAGTGGAGGGGGGGGGGGAGGTTAGACTTTAAGGGGGCAATCAGAATCCCCCCAAATGACGACCCCGGGGTCTGTGGAAAAGAAATATATAGATATTTTCTTCGAAACAAAAAAATAAATATTACAGAACAAAATAGCATGACAAAAATTACAAAGAATTTATCTTGAATAAATTAACATATAGAAAAGATCGCAATCCAAAAATTCATGTCCAAATATTTTTCAGAGCAAAGGCAATAAGCCAAAAGCCACTGTTTACCTTGGAAAAGCTAGAGAGTTATTCGAAGATAATAAGAAAACAGATTTAACTCATTGTTATGATGTCTTATGGGGTGTAAATGGTATTTGCAAGATGTTAAGCAAAATATGAAAATTCCAGCTATTAGCTAACACCATGTCATAATCACTGGTGTTACCATCATTAATGATATTAACATTGCCATTTCCGGCACTACTAGTGACAACTATCACTCCGTTACCCCACTCAAACACTGTTTGGTTGCTTTATGCTAAAAATAATTCTTATGTTAAATTTGCTTGGAATTGTGGTTAGTGCTATTAGCATGCCATATCTGCATAATCAGAAGACTTGAATTAAGTTAGGGAACACAGAAAATATGGGTGTACTTCTGCCAGAAACTTATATAAACGATAGATGAAATGATTTCAGAAAAGAAAAGGGAATTATAATTCATAAAGATAGGCCCTCAAGGTCAAAGTCGGATGCTTTGCTAGTAAAATTAGCGAGGAACAAACATATTGAAAGAGTTACCGCCGGAGCGCCCACACGCTGCGTAAACACCCAACGCCCAAATCCAACCGTTTCCGACGTCGAAGATTGAACAATTCGTGAATAATAATGTCCCTTGTTAAGGCGCTGTGTCTACAGGCATATTGGTCCTTAAGTGCGTCCTGAGATGGCACCCTCTGGTCCCAAATTCTTAATTAAGGGGAGAGACGAAGACAAAGTAAATGTTTACCGTTCGCACACACTTCCTCCTTAAGTGTTCTCGAACGTTGCTTCACGGGGGGTGGATGGGGGGCGGGGGGTGTAGAGGACCTGACATGGAAGTACACTTCACAGAGCAAACAACAATTAAGTGGTTGTTTGTATGAAGGTAATTTGTCATTATGGGAGAATGGGCGTCTAAATGTTTTGTGTGTGTCAACAAGTCACGACGAGGTCTTCTGCTGGCGGAATTCTCGGGCTTCCTCTTGGCCGTCGACAGGCCTTTGGTGAAACAATGTCCGCCAGGGGAAGGGTTCCTGCTCTTGCTCTTGGTGTGTGTCTCCACGTCGGTTGCATATATTATGTCAATTTTTTCCTAAGTTTCTGTATACATTCCGTTTATTCTCTGTTTGAACTTTTAGAGATCCTCTTTGTTTAGAAAAGTCAGTTAGCATCTAATTTCTTGGGTACTTCCATCCACTCTTCCTCATCATTAAGCCACCGACGACGGGTTTTTCTCGCGCTTTACACCGAATTACGCGCCAGACGCCACTTGAGAGAAAAAGCAAGGGAAATATTTATTTTTCCCCTTCTCTGCGGCCTCATCTGCAACATGCATGGTATTCCAGGAAATCTCTACTATCAGTCTGTTCTCAATTTCATGTCTGTTCTCAGTTTCATCAGTCTGTTCTCAGTTTCATGTCTATTCTCAGTTTCATCAGTCTGTTCTCAGTTTCATGTCTGTTCTCAGTTTCATCAGTCTGTTCTCAGTTTCATGTCTGTTCTCAGTTTCATCAGTTTGTTCTCAGTTTCATGTCTGTTCTCAGTTCCATCAGTCTATTCTCAGTTTCATCAGTCTATTCTCAGTTTCATCAATCTATTCACAGCACTTAATTACTGATCGACCACTTTTCCCGTTATAATTATGATCATAATTGAGTTAAATTCCAATTGCTAGTTTAATTCCTTTTGAACGCGGTCGCTGCATCGCACAGCACATAGAGTCAAAGTGGTGTTAGTAGCAGGACCTGCTACATATTTCTTTGGATCCCACGGAGCAGATTTCATCCCACAGTCGTCATCGCTTTGTTACCGCATAATCATGATAGTCCTAATAACTAAAATACACATGACAATCAGTCAAAACTTAAGTACACATGACAATCAGTCAAAATTTAAATACACGACAATCAGCCAAAACTTAAATACACATGACAATCAGCCAAAACTTAAAAACACGACAATCAGTCAAAACTTAAATACACATGACAATCAGCCAAAACAAATACACATGACAATCAGTCAAAACTTAAATACACATGACAATCAGTCAAAACTTAAATACACATGACAATCAGCCAAAACTTAAAAACACGACAATCAGTCAAAACTTAAATACACATGACAATCAGCCAAAACAAATACACATGACAATCAGTCAAAACTTAAATACACATGACAATCAGTCAAAACTTAAATACACATGACAATCAGCCAAAACTTAAAAACACGACAATCAGTCAAAACTTAAATACACATGACAATCAGCCAAAACTTAAATACACATGACAATCAGCCAAAACTTAAATACACATGACAATCAGTCAAAACTTAAATACACATGGCAATCAGTCAAAACTTAAATACACATGACAATCAGTCAAAACTTAAATACACATGACAATCAGCCAAAACTTAAATACACATGGCAATCAGTCAAAACTTAAATACACATGACAATCAGCCAAAACTTAAATACACATGACAATCAGCCAAAACTTAAATACACATGACAATCAGCCAAAACTTAAATACACATGACAATCAGTCAAAATTTAAATACACATGACAATCAGCCAAAACTTAAATACACATGACAATCAGCCAAAACTTAAATACACATGACAATCAGCCAAAACTTAAATACACATGACAATCAGTCAAAATTTAAATACACATGACAATCAGTCAAAACTTAAATACACATGACAATCAGTCAAAACATAAATACACATGACAGTCAGTCAAAACTTAAATACACATGACAATCAGTCAAAACTTAAATACACATGACAATCAGCCAAAACTTAAATACACATGACAATCAGCCAAAACTTAAATACACATGACAATCAGCCAAAACATAAATACACATGACAATCAGCCAAAACTTAAATACACATGGCAATCAGTCAAAACTTAAATACACATGACAATCAGCCAAAACTTAAATACACATGGCAATCAGCCAAAACTTAAATACACATGACAATCAGCCAAAACTTAAATACACATGACAATCAGTCAAAACTTAAATACACATGACAATCAGCTAAAACTTAAATACACATGACAATCAGTCAAAACTTAAATACACATGACAATCAGCCAAAACTTAAATACACATGACAATCAGTCAAAACTTAAATACACATGACAATCAGTCAAAACATAAATACACATGACAGTCAGTCAAAACTTAAATACACATGACAATCAGTCAAAACTTAAATACACATGACAATCAGCCAAAACTTAAATACACATGACAATCAGTCAAAACTTAAATACACATGACAATCAGCCAAAACTTAAATACACATGACAATCAGCCAAAACTTAAATACACATGACAATCAGCCAAAACTTAAATACACATGACAATCAGCCAAAACTTAAATACACATGACAATCAGCCAAAACTTAAATACACATGACAATCAGTCAAAACTTAAATACACATGACAATCAGTCAAAACTTAAATACACATGACAATCAGTCAAAACTTAAATACACATGACAATCAGTCAAAACTTAAATACACATGACAATCAGTCAAAACTTAAATACACATGACAATCAGTCAAAACTTAAATACACATGACAATCAGTCAAAACTTAAATACACATGACAATCAGTCAAAACTTAAATACACATGACAATCAGCCAAAACTTAAATACACATGACAATCAGTCAAAACTTAAATACACATGACAATCAGCCAAAACTTAAATACACATGACAATCAGTCAAAACTTAAATACACATGACAATCAGCCAAAACTTAAATACACATGACAATCAGCCAAAACTTAAATACACATGACAATCAGTCAAAACTTAAATACACATGACAATCAGTCAAAACTTAAATACACATGACAATCAGTCAAAACTTAAATACACATGACAATCAGTCAAAACTTAAATACACATGACAATCAGTCAAAACTTAAATACACATGACAATCAGTCAAAACTTAAATACACATGACAATCAGCCAAAACTTAAATACACATGACAATCAGTCAAAACTTAAAAACACGACAATCAGTCAAAACTTAAATACACATGACA
>NC_091558.1:34294053-34299053 GCF_042767895.1 Penaeus vannamei | reverse complement strand
TGTATTTATTAATAGGTAATCATTAATGCGCCGCCATAGCTGTTCTTAGCTAATCAGCCCTCAGCATTTTCATGCACGCACTCTCAAATACATATATACATGAATATATATATATATATATATATATATATATATATATATATATATATATATATATATATATATATATATGTATATATATATATATATATATATATTTCCACATACATATATACATATATACGTTGTTAGATGCAGTATGTTGGTTCAATCCTATTATTGATAGAATAACTTCTGTGTAGTTCCACATTTATATTCGAGACAGCCTACTCACAAGAAGCATCCGAGCTGAAAACAACAAGCTCGTATAAGAAACCAATAACACTCGCACAATATAGATGAACATTAATTTGAATATAAGGTTACCGGAATTTATGCAAAAGAAAATACAGGAGATGCAAGTAAATATGTAAGGAAAGAGCATCAGCATATTTCTTTCTTTTTAAGAAAACAAATAATTAGATTACGCAGTATTCTACACATATATATGTATACATATACATACACACACACACACACACACACACACACACACACATATATATATATATATATATATATGTATATATATATATACACCTGGATATATACATATATATATATGTATATATATATGTATATATATGTATGTATATATGTATATGTATACATACATACGTATATATGTGATATATATACATATATATATATATATATATATATATATATATATATATGTGTGTGTGTGTGTGTGTGTGTGTGTGTGTGTGTGTGTGTGTGTGTGTGTGTGTGTGTGTGTTTGTATGTGTATGTATGTATATGTATGTATATATGTGTATGCTGCATATATGTATATTGATATTGGTATTTTCAATTTTTTGCCGCATAGACGGCAGTTCTGAGCATAGTGGTTAAGCTTATCTGATTTTCCATTGCATTCGCATGCCATACCAGCTGCCACTGTGCATTGTAACGAGAACTTTTGTTTATCCTAATGAGTGTAAATATACATGAATATTTCAAACTAAATATTCAATGTTTATTAGCTGGCGTAGGAAGGGATGAACAGACAGAAAATACCGGGTCAGTCGCCAGGGATAACGAGGGAAAATTGGAGGTTTCGGGTGGTAATTAAGCCCAATTTGGTCAAATTGGTTAGGGAAGATTTTTTCTTTTTGATGGCAAATATAGCATTAAGTCCTCGAGTATGTGTTTGTGTGTAAATATATTCATATATATATATATATATATATATATATATATATATATATTATATTATATGTATATATATTATTTATGTGTATGTGTGTATGCATGTATATAAATGTGTGTGTGCGTGCTATCTTTACTTTCTCTTGTGTCCTATTCGAGATATAGAAGATACTAACAGTCCTGATGATCATACAACTTGAATAATATACAAGCTACACTTGTTGACATAAGAAGGGGACTTCTGGTGCAATCAAGTAATGAAGTCACATGTATCTCCTCAAAAGTGTTTCCTTAAACATCGACATAGCAAAAGACCGACTAGATATAAGCGACTCGATCCTCCCAAGCCATATACCGGATCCGAACGAGAGTTATGGGAAAAGAGAATACGATCCCTTTTTCGTCAGCTGATTGGCTCGTTCACATCCCTTGACAGTCATCTGGAATAGGATCTACTGGAATCGAACACCCTCCCTGTTGACTTCCATACTGACTGTATTCCCTATTGAATCCTTAATTATCCATTTCTTTCGATAATCTATTTCTTTAATTCTAGTTTAATTCGTCCTCTTGCAATGGCCAAATATATCTAGTTACGGCAGCAGTAGTAGCAAATTAATAGATCCCATTTCTCTATCGATCTGCCATTACGTCCATCTATGCCTATATATGGTAAGCTCTGTGGCGGTCCAGGAGGACGAGATGGCTCCGGACGGCACTCTGTAGGATCCAAAATCATTACATACATGTAGATTCTTGACTAAAGCACACATACACACGCGCTAGTGTGTGTGTGTGGGGGGGGGTAATACATTTAAACATACATACACACATGTGTCCCTCTCTATCTATCTATCTATCTATCTATATATATATATAAACACATACACACATACACACACACACACACACACACACACACACACACACACACACACACACACACACACATATATATATATATATATATATATACATATATATATGCATATATATATATATATACATATATATATGCATATATATATATATATACATATATATATGCATATATATATATATATATATATATATATATATGCATATATACATATATACATGTATATAAACGCATATATGTATATATATGTATGTATGTATATAAGTATATATATATGTATAGCTTTATATGTGTATGCATATATATACATACAAAAACATATACATATTCACACACACACACACACACACACACACACACACACACACACACACACACACACAGACACACACACACACACACACACACACACACACATATATATATATATATATATATATATATATATATACATATATATATATATATAATTATATATATATATGTATATATATATGTATGTATGTATATATGTATATATATATAAATACATACATACACACACGCACACACACACACACACACACACACACACACACACACACACACACACACACACACACACACACATATATATATATATATATATATATATATATATATATATATATATATATGCGTGTGTGTGTATATACACATACATATATATACATAAATACACATACATTCCTACATATATGCATACATACACATATATATATATATATATATATATACATATGTATATGTATATGTATATACATATAAATGTATGTACATATGTATATGTATGTATGTGAAACATACATGAATATATAACCTCTCCGATAGGGATTCGAACCCCCACCGCCATTGCAAGGAACTTGCAAGTGGGTCATGTATCACTGGTTATAGTGACTGTCTTGCAAGTTCCTTGCAATGGCGGTGGGGGTTCGAATCCCCATCGGAGAAGTTATATATACATGTATGTATGTACGTACGTATGTATGTATGTATGTATGCACACACACACACACACACACACACACACACACACACACACACACACACACACACACACATATATATATATATATATATATATATATATATATATATATATATATATATATATATATATATATATATATATGTATATGTATACAAACATATATATATATATATATATATATATATATATATATATATATATATATATATATAACTTTTCACAGTGAGTTTACTGAAACGCCAGTCTCTTCGGCCAGTCCTCCTAATATAATATAAAGCAGTCCCGCCCATCCACCAGTAATTCCCGAAATCCATCGACAGGCGACACCAAAAGGTAAACAGAGGTTCCGTAACTCTACCCTAATAACTGCTTTGGCGAAAGGACACAGGAAGCCGCGCGTGTCGTCTGCTTTCCAGCTTTTCCTTTGATTGCCCTCGAACTCGGTTAAGAAGATTAAAGTCTCTAAATTGATTTCTAGTTTGTTTCTTTTCTTTTTCGTATTTTCTTTTCCTTTAAACTATTTTTTAATTTGTTCTACAGGCTTGTTTCCTGATGTTAACTTAGAGAAATTGCTAGTAAGTGGTTTTTGCGTTATATTTTCCTCAGTGATGTGTTTATCGGCGACCACTGACGGATCTGGGTGTCGGTTGGAGATAGCTGGGGGGGGGGGGGGGGGGTAGCGGAAACTACGGCACATTCTTGTTCATCAATACTGGAAACATAACATTAGTACTGAGGAACAAACAAAAGCTCTCATAGTTTTAGTGTAGAATGAAGATACAAGCAAAGATACGAAGAATGACTATAAACTATACGATCACATAATTATAGATTGCCCAAAGTGAGAGGGGGGCGGGGGAGACACTCTTTCTAATGAATCTTCTACTGTTAGGGACCGTGTGTGTAATTTGTCGCCAAGGACTCGCGCCTCGTAATTGTTTTGTTATTAGGTTAAGAAGATGGAAGTCTTTGAGAGTGATTTCGCTTCTGTTGGTGACCTTGTTTTTTGTAATTGTTTTCGTTGTCGATATGGTCAAGACTGTGAGTATTAGGATTTATTTGTTTTTTGTTTGTAGTATTGTTGATACCTGTATCATTACTGTTGTTACCATCATTTCTAATATTATTGTCAGTAACAAAATATTATGTTTATTGTTGCCATAATCATGGAAAGGTATGATTGTTGTTGTCATCATCCGCATTGCTTGCATATATCTTTACATGGATGAAATTATGCTTGCTTCAATATAAATAATTATCAACTCTCATTATCATCTAACAGAAGGTTCAAAATGAACCATCGTGGCTCTCCATGCCACTCTATCTTGTCCCAATCTGATCATGCAAAATAGTCAGGGGTTGGTTTGAGACAAAGTAAGGACTCAAAGGTTCTTTCTTTGTTCGCAGTTCCTGTAAGTAGGTGGTTTATCTCTGATGTATATTTCCAGTTGCACTGTATATGCGCCGGACATAGTTCGCGAAGCCATCTGTACGACTGCACCTTCCTAGCCTTTCATAAAATCCACAGTCCTATTGCCGACAGCTTCATCGCATCCCTGGCACGAGGAGCTAATGGGGTACAAGCCATGCTTAGGCGCACCCTAGGATGCAGTTTAACGTCTTTTTTGCTGTATTCCCTCATTTGATAATTCATCAGTCTATGTACTTTATTTTCTATTGCCCGCCATTATACATCCTCTGTTTCTATCCTCAGTATGGCCCAAGGACATCGCAGTGGTGTAGGATACTTCCTCCTGACGGGACTCTGCCTCCTAGCATTCCTGAAGACGTGTACCTCTCTCGCCCGGGTCAGCGGCGAGGAAGAGCCCCTGGTCTGGGATGACCTTCAGGAAGAGGTCGAGGAGATGCTTTGGGATAAGA
>NC_091558.1:34279053-34281553 GCF_042767895.1 Penaeus vannamei | reverse complement strand
AGCTTCAGTAAGGATGTGTGATGTAAGTGAATGTGCATGACTTCACGATATAAGACAGGGTGGTATCACAAACATCAACCCAGGGTGAGTGCCATTACAAGGAATCAGTAACGATGGCAGATGAGGCGATGAGTGAAGTCCTAATAAAGATGAGTAACATCACAAGAAGTTAGGAAGGACGAGTGGCATCAAAATGAAGGAGACTGACATCGAAAGGGTCTCATGAGGAGGCAATGCCGAGAGGGATTAACGGGGATCAGTGATGTCATGAAAGGATAATGAGGGTGAGTTGTGTCATTTGCTAATCAGGGCGACTGATATCACAAGCCGCTGATGAGGGCGAGTGAAGCCTTTGGCGCCAATAAGAATGAGTGATACGCCAATGGTACAAAAGGGAGTAACGGGAAGCGACCTCGAAAAAATAATTTTGGACTGATTCTGCTGACGCGAACGCCATTCTCTGCTGAACAATGTATAAGTTTGAACAGCATAGCATAAGGTACTATGACTTCCAATCAAACTGTGAATAATGTCGATAGTGTCTTCTTCAAACTCCCATCAACATTATTAACCATGCAATGCAGACACTATATATAAGAAAACTAAAACAACCTGCATTTTTTCCAGCTCTCCCCAGTGACCTCTGGACCTGGAACGAAGGAGCAATCAACTGAAGAAATCGTGAAGGAGAAACACCACAACAGCCAGCCTGAGGTCATCCTTCAACCAAGTCCTAGCACAGCCGAGAGTCCATTGTGAGGGCGAAGGAGGACGGTATGAGAGGTGCTAGTGTCTGTGAGCGTGTGAGGGGAAACAGAATCTTGGATAAGGGGGTATGAGTGAGGCCTTCAAAGTACTAATGAATTTCATAGTTAGGGTGGGACATATGGGTGCTAGGATGACAGGTGTGGGGCATGATGATGGTGTGATTGTGAACGAGAGCAAACCAGCAGGTGATTTATAATATGATAATTAAAGTGTATTTTGGTGTTGAAGATGAGTCCGACCGTGTTGGGACTCGCTGAGACATGTTAAATTCCCAGGAAGTGCAAAACAAGACCCATGAAATAGACAAAACAATAGATATATATAAGGATTTAAGGATATATAGAATAGGCTATACAACTAATTATAGTGAAATTTGTTAGTACGTAGAATCACATTAGAGCACAAAGTATGATGTATAAAATGAAATGCACTTCTCTGTACACACTCTGGAGATGTGAAACCTATTTAGTACGCTCTACATGTTTACAAAAAAGCTTCGTACTAAAGATATATTTGTAAGAACTTGCTTACTTCAATACTTCACTGAGCATATCCCTCTAACTTCTCACTACGTATGTTATCACAGGAGTGCAATGAACTTTGTGTCTGTCACTAATCTTAAATATATAAATATCTGTTTCCATGTTAAGCTATATTCACCAGTGCTATTTATCATTTGCTTCAACAAGTAAACATTTTACGTTCCATGTAGGTTTTTCTTATAAATAGCAGATGCAGTAAACACACATAAAATCATCTAATCATTGAAATGAACTGTTTCTATATGTAGGTTACTGATGTGTATGTAAACTTGTGATATTATAGATATATAAGGAGATATAATACATACGGATAAATAATGTTGTTCTTTGTTAAATTGTACCTTTTAACGTTGCCTTTACTCAATATGGGGTGGCATAGCTCCGTGGTAGAGCGCTGGGTTTGCAATCGCAGGGTCCTGGGTTCGCGCCCGGCTGCCCCTCCCAGTCGACTCAGCTGTGAATGAGCACTGGTATGCTGACGTCAGCATACTGGGGTCAAAGTCGGGGCGGAAAGGAACTGGCCACCCTACCGCATCATCCCGCGGCTTAGTAAGCATGTTTCTCTACAAAACATGTTCCTTACGTCCGGATGGATATGGGACCAACCTTGACTTTACTCAAGAGCATACCGCGAGGTAGATAATACTATAACGGTGATGATGATGATGATGATGAATGATGATGTTGATGATGATGATGATGATGATGATGATGATGATGATGATGATGATGATGATGATGATGATGATAATGATAATGATGATGGTGGTGGTGATGGTAATGATAATGATGGTGATGGTCATGATGATGATGATGGTCATGATGATGATTGTGATGATGATAGTGATAATTATAGCAATAAAGATAACAATAACAACAACAATGATAATGATAATAAATAACAGTGATGACAATAAGAAACTTCCTCATGAATTAAAATGAGAGTATATATATCACTGTTAATTTGACCGTTATGATAGATGAAAAATGTAAGAAAAGGTAGCGTATGATTCTGAACAGACAACTAGCACCAAAGACTTAATTGAACTTAATTCAACTTTATCAGATCAACTCAATCCTTAAAAAAAATGTTAGAGCTCATAAATTTTATTTTCTCTAATGATCCAACCACTTATTTGACCATATTAACAAACTTCTTAATCTGTGGGAAAATATAGAAGGAAATAGCT
>NC_091558.1:34251553-34254053 GCF_042767895.1 Penaeus vannamei | reverse complement strand
TTCTATCATTCTTAGCATTTAGTATCATCTATTCATTCTTCACATCATTATTCAGCATCATCTTAGTATTCATGATACTTAAAGGGGGAGGTGAATATTCATTCTATCATTCTTAGCATTTAGTATCATCTATTCATTCTTCACATCATTATTCAGCATCATCTTAGTATTCATGATACTTAAAGGGGGAGGTGAATATTCATTCTATCATTCCTAGCATTTAGTATCATCTATTCATTCTTCACATCATTATTCAGCATCATCTTAGTATTCATGATACTTAAAGGGGGAGGTGAATATTCATTCTATCATTCTTAGCATTTAGTATTATCTATTCATTATTCACATCATTATTTAGCATCATCTTAGTATTCATGATATTTAAAGGGGGAGGTGAATATTCATTCTATCATTCCTAGCATTTAGTATCATCTATTCATTCTTCACATCATTATTCAGCATCATCTATGATTCGTGATATTTAAAGGGGGAGGTAAATATTCATGCTATCATTCTTAGCACTTAGTATCATCTATTCATTATTCACATCATTATTCAGCATCATCTTAGTATTCATGATATTTAAAGGGTGAGGTGAATATTCATTCTATCATTCCTAGCATTTATCTATTCATTGTTCACATCATTATTCAGCATCATCTTAGTATTCATGATTAAGACTGTCAACTCTGAACGATCTCCTCTCTCCTTCACGCCTAGGGGGAGGTAAATATTCATTTTATCATTCTTAGCATTTAGTATTATCTACTCATTATTCACATCATTATTTAGCATCATCTTAGTATTCATGATATTTAAAGGGGGAGGTGAGTCTGGCGCGGGAGTGGTTCCTGTGGCTCACGGGTCGCGGCCGCCACACCTTCCCGACGCTCTTCCAGGCCGTCCTCCACAAGGCTTCGGGGCAGAAGAAGGAACCTGAAACTTCGCCCTTTTACTGGAAGACTTATCAAGAGAAGTTCAAGGTGAGTGGGGTTTTCGTGGAAGTTTTTTTTTTTTTTAATCTATATACAATCCAGTATTTGTTGTTTTTCTTGTGATGATGGTGATGATAATGATAATTTTTTGTTGTTTTCGTTATTATCATCATCCTGGGGTATCTTCAGGTGGTAGACGGTGGTAACTTGTCCCTCTTTCTCAAGGGCTCAGGGCACCCATTGATCCCAGGCGCCATGTATTGATTCAACCTATCTAAGGTGGAACTCTGATGTCAAAATGGGTACTGTAGACACAAAAAGGGGCTATTTTGCTGCGATTTTAATTTGTGCCAAATTTGGATCACTCCTGTCAGATACTGTGAATGCGTAACTGTTTTCTTCCTCGTCATCTTCATCTTCATTGTGATCATCATAATCATCACCATCATCATCGTCGTCGTCTTCGGTATCATCAACACCATCATTTTTTTGCAACGAATCTATTTATCAGTATGGCAAAGAATGTGCTTGGCATCACTACCTTTCACAATCACGTCTACTTTGTAAATGGCCAGAAAAAAAAGAACTGACATCACATGATCGCACTGAATTCAAATCATAAATAACCTCACTTAACACTTTCTTCATCCTTGGCGAATCCTTCCATTTTAGGAGGTCCTGGGGAATGACGGTGTGTTGATCTTACCTGTCCTGCCCATCATCTCCCCCTACCACAACGAGCCCATTCTCAACCCCTTCGATATCTGTTACACCGCAATGTTCAACGCCATAGAGTTTCCAAGCACGGCCGTGACGCTTGGACAGACGAGTGATAATTGTCCCATAGGCCTACAGGTATGGTCATGCATATTTTTATCTTTTGTTTGCTTATATTGTATTGATTCGATGGTAATATTTTAAAATATCTTATTTTTTGTTGTATTTGTTGTATATTCTCTTTTCAGATTGTAACTACACCAGGGAACGATCACTTAAGTTTAGCAGTGGCTAAGGTTCTCGAGAAAAAGTTTGGTGGTTGGGTCCCCCCTTTCGAAGTACAAATCCCGTCTTCTTCCAAGAAGGATTCATAGAAAACGTTTCAGTTACTTAGGTTTACGGAGTAACTTTACTAATTTTTATATAGATTTTTTTTGTTTTTGTTTTGAATTTAAACTTTCTTATATATGTTGACTAAGAACCATTTTCATATATATCAAATTGATAATCTTATTATATCTCGTTACCCAGTGTTTAGGAGAGCTGAGTTGAATATCTTGATAACAACCAGCATGTAAAATAGAACAGATGATATCAGAACATGATCTAGAACGGATTTAATGTCATGAGATACCTCCATCGTTTCTTTTGCCAACTAGTCAATGAAATAAAAGCATTTAATAATGATGATAACACATTCCAGTTATTTTTAACAATTGTCACTCATTTGGTAAATTGTACGACCGCCTCACAATTTCAATTTGTTACGGAAGAGACAACTGCTTTTTTTCTTCTTCTTTTCTATTCCTTTTTCTTTTTTTGTACTTTAGATTAAGTTAAAATGGCAA
>NC_091558.1:34234053-34239053 GCF_042767895.1 Penaeus vannamei | reverse complement strand
GATAACAATAATAGTAATGATAATGATAATAATAATAATGATAATGATGATAAAAATAATAGCAATGAGAATAATAATGAGAACTCCTACTACTAGTAGTAGTAATAGTAATGATGATAATAATGATGATGATAATGATAATAATAACAATGATAATGATAATGATAGTCATGATAATGATGAAAGTAAAAATAACAATAATAAGAATATTCATACCAACAATAAGAATGATAACAATAACAAAAATAAATATAATGATAATAACAATAATTATCATAATAATAACAGTATTGATACCAATGATGATGATAGTAATGACAATGATAACAATAATGATAACAATAATGGTAATTATAATAACAATAACAATAGTGATAAGAATAACAAAAAGGGCAACAGTGATAATAATAAAGAGAATAATGATGATAGCAATAATGATCATGGTAATAATATTGATAATAATGACAACAATGATGATAATGATAATGATAAACATAGTGATAATGATTACTATAATAACAACAATAATAACAAATAGTGATAATGATAGTGATAACAATAATGACAATAATAATAACAATAATAACATTGACTGTAATAGCAAAGATTGTAATGATGATCATGATAAAAATGATAATGATAATAATAATAATAATAACAATGATAATGATAATAATAATAATAACATTAATTATAAGCGTGTTAATAATGATAACAAAAAGATAATAATAATAAAAACAATAACAGTGACAACGACAGTAATGATAACAATGATAAAAATAATAGTAATAATGATAAAGAAAATTATGATAATGATAATAATGATAATAAAAGCGATGATGATAACAATGATCATGATAACGATAGTAATAAAAAAATGATAATGATAATGATTATGTCAATAATGATGATAATAATAATGATAATAATAATGGTAATTGTATTAATGATAATGATCATGATAATGATAATAATGATGACAGTATTGATAGCAATAACAATACTGATAATGATAATAATGATGACAGTATTGATAGCAATAACAATACTGATAATGATAATAGTAGTGATACTGATAATAACAATGATGGTAACAATAATAATGATAATAATAAAATGATAAGAATAAAAATAAAAACAGTAATGATAATGATAATTGATAATGATGATAACAGTAATAATGGTAATGATGATAACAAAAAATGAAAATAATAATGATAATGATAATAATAATAATAATAATGATAATCCTTGTGACAAAAAGAACGATAACAATAACAATGATGGTAATGATAATGATAACCATCATTATTATCACAACAGCTATTACTATCATTATCATTATGGAAGTAAGAGAATAAAGGGGTATAAAAGGAAGGCAAATGTCAGGAGGATTAGCAGGGTAGAAATTAGGTGATTGTGAGATATTTGGGGCCGATGATGGGCGATCGGATCACGTGACCTGAGCCAAAGACAATCCTGCGTGTTTATTTCCACTGACCGGAAAACCAGATCTGATTGTTATCAAAAGAGAAAATAACCGCATTACTGTTGTCTTCACCATAGCATTCAATAGTCGGAATGAATTAAAAGAAGAAGAAAATGAAGACAAGGAATATGAAAATTTACCAATAGAGGTCAAGAACGTTTTCAAGCTTAAGGATAAAGGTAGTCTCAGTGGCCACTCCGGTAGCAGGAAAAGCTACGAGTGTCTGAAGGGACATCTGAGGAATAGTGACATTTAGGGCTGGAACTCTTCGGAATTTTAAGAGACTGTAGGAAGCACGGTCATTGATCTACGTAAATTGATATTCAGTGTGCACCGTCTCATATAATCACATCAATAATTATATAACATTAAGAGAACTATTGATAATGAAAGGAACGGATTAAAAATGAAAGTAGCAAAAGTAGTAAGAGGTAACTTACGGTAACTCGTAAGTTGTCTCTTTGACTCCTGCCTATTAACCCGTATCCCACTCTCTACAGATGTGTTATCACTGTGTCACTCCTTCCCTCACCTGTGCCAAACCATGCTGTCCCTCCCACTGAGGCTATGTCACCCTCTAAGACTGTGTCAAACCCTGCTATCCCATCCTCTACTACAGCAGTGCCACCGCAGTATAGATTCTTTCCTTACCTGTGCCAACGCTTGGGGTCCCACCTTCTACATCATGGTACCATGATGCCATTATTTCCCTCTCCTGTGCCAAGCCCTGGTGTCCCACCCTCTACAGCTGTCCAACGGCGGTGTCACTGCTTCCCTCACCTGCGCCAAGCACTTGTGCCTTGTCCTCGTAGTTGTCAGTGTGAGTTCTTGGGCCGAGAGACTCTTCTGAACGGCGCTCACTGCGGGGAGGTGGGGGTGAGGTGGGGGGTGGGGGTGGGCAAGGGCTCAATAAACTTAATGATGTGTTTTATGAAGGGAAACTTCTTTTTTCAAGAAGTAAAAAAATAATAAATGTAACCTTGTGGAGGTCAAACCAAGGTCGTTTTTTTGGAAATGCCACAGTGGAGGGCCGTCTTACGTCTTGTCGAAGGTCGGGAGCAAAAAGGGCCTCGGTCGAGAGGAAGAAAGTAATGATTGCTATTATGGCACCATTTCCATTGTCAATGTTATCATCACCATCATTAGAAGGATTATCATTGTTATTGTCATGCTATTTATTGTCATTGTTATGATTCTTATTGTTATTACTTTTATTAGTATCACTATTATTATCATCATTATCATTGTTATTATTGTTATTATCATTATCATCATTATTGTTATTATCTTTATTATCATTATCATTATCACTACTACCATTATCATAATCATTGTTATTATTATCATTCCTATCATCATTATAATTGCTATCATTATTATTACCATTATTATTGTTATTATTTTCACTATGAGTGTTAGCATTATCATTATTATTGTTATTATCATTATTACTTTCATTATCATTACTATCAACATAAATGTTATCAACATTATTTTAGGTATATTTATTGTTGTTGTCATTCATATTATGAATTTCATCATTATAATCACATTGCCATCATCGTTCTCATAACAATGATTTTCATGATTATTATCATTATTATCGTAACTGTTATTTATATTATTATCATCATTACTATGATTATTATTAACATAGTCATTACTGCTATTATGATTATTAATATTATCATTATCATTATTATCAATAACATTATTATTATTTTTGTTGTTACTGTTGTTGTTCGTGATATTTATTATTCTTGTTATTATTATTACTATTTTTATTATCATTATCATTGTTGTTATTATTATTGTTATCATTATTATTACAATAATTATAATAATAATAATCATTATTATTATTATTATTATTATTATCATTATCATTATTATTACTATCATTATTATTGTTATTATTATTATTATTATTATTATTATTATTATTATTATTATTATTATTGTTATTATTATTTTTATTATTATTATTATTATTATCATCATCATTATTGTTATTATCATATTTATCATAATCATTGTTACCATTACTATTATTGTTTTTGTTGTTATTTTATGGTTATTATCTATGTTATTATAGTTATTCTTAGTGTTTTTATTATCACTATCATTATTATTATCATCATTATTTTAATCATTATCATGATTATTATTATTATCATCATTATCATCATCAGTATCGTTATTCTTAGTGTTTTTATTATCACTATCATTATTATTATCATCATTATTTTAATCATTATCATGATTATTATCATTATCATCATTATCATCATCAGTATCGTAATTATTATCATTATTATCCTTATGACTGCCATTATCATTATCAGCATTATTATTATCATCATCAATATCATATAATTATTATACAAATGATGATAATGACAGTAATAATGATAATGATAATGATGATAATAATCATAACAATAACAAAAATATTAATAATGATATTAGTAAAGATAATGATAATGATAATAATGATAATGATAATGAGAATAATAATCATAACAATAACAAAAATATTAATAATGATATTAGTAAAGATAATGATAATGATAATAATGATAATGATAACATAGATAATTTTGTCATTATCATTATTATTGTCATCAGTATCATTATCATCATTATGACTACTATTACTAACTTTTATCATCATTATTATCATTACTGTTACTGTTTTCATCATTATTTTCTATATTATTATTAATACTGTTATCACTATTTCTATTACAATTATCATTAATAATGTCACAATCATCATTATTCACCCTTATGGTTATTATTATCATTATCACCATTACTATTTTCATCACTATTGTTATTATATCTTTCATTAATAACAATATTACTATCATTATTGTTTTTATCATCAGTATTGTTTTTATTATCATATCATCACTATTACTATTATTATCAATATCATTATAATAATTATCAATATTATCATCATTATCATTACTATTATTATCATCATTTTTATTTTTATCATCATCATTGTTATTATTATTATCATCATCATCACCATCATTATCATAATTATCATTATTATAACTAATATTATCATTATCTTCATTATTTTAAATAATATTACTGACCATTATCATAGGGACAAAATGGGAAGGGGAGGGACAGGAAAGTGATGAAGGGAATGTAATGAAAACATTCTATTTGTGACATGAAATATATTATTCAATGATAGGAATGATGAGGATAATGTTGTTGATAATAATAATAATTTTAACAACAACGTTAACAACAGCATGAACAAATGAAAAAAACATAAGAATAATGATATTGATGATAAGGGTGATGGTGGTGATGGTGATGAAGATTATGAAGATGATGATGATAAAGATGATAATAAAGATAATCATGATGACGATGACGATAATGACAATGATGATGATATTGATGATGATGATGATACTGATTTTGATAATGATAGTAATGCTGATGATTATAATGATGATGATAAAGATAATGATTATGACGA
>NC_091558.1:34214053-34216553 GCF_042767895.1 Penaeus vannamei | reverse complement strand
GAAACGATATATTCGGGACGTATGTAACTTACAGAGACCACAGACAGGAAACCGCGGTCGAGGGTGATCCCTGTATGTGTTACAGCTGTAGTACATGTGCTTCAGCAAAATATGCGTTTGATCTTCAAGCCTCCATATGAGCGAGGGTATTTTTTACATGTGTGATAGGGAGATCAATCTCTGATGCTGACAGTTCTTGTGTAATAAGATGTCCTTGAGATATTTTTGTTATTTTCCTCCTGTAAGTGTTTTGATTTGATCCTGGGGACCTTCAAACTTGTCAGATCCAGTGAGTGACTGTTAGCAAGACGGTGGGGGAGGGGGGGGGGGTATCAGGGAAGGTTTCCAATTTGTCGTGTTAATTTGCACGAAGTAATTTGGATCTTCCTTTATGTCTTCGAGTCTTTGTGTTCAGGAGAACTATGTTC
This sequence comes from Penaeus vannamei, assembly GCF_042767895.1. NCBI lineage: Eukaryota > Metazoa > Arthropoda > Malacostraca > Decapoda > Penaeidae > Penaeus > Penaeus vannamei. Next base: position 34,216,125 of record NC_091558.1, on the reverse strand, counting down.
TGTTCTGATGCAGCAACTTGTCAAGTCTTTTATGATGACACAAATCGTCAGAGGGACTATCGCTAGCCACTTGGCAACTTAGGCGATATCCCAGGACGCTAAACTATGGGCACAACTGCAGGCTCTACCATGTCCATAGAGTCGCTCGTGGTCATAATGCAGTCATGCGAATAATCCTGTGTCTACTTTATCAAAACTCCTTGGGCAGCGAGGAGGTGGAGGGCGGTCACCTAAGGCGCTAAATACCCTGGCGCCAGACCGGGCATCAGCTGCATTCCTTCCCGGTGCCATTGCTACAAGGGGTGGACCAGGTCCGAGGATGTTAAAAGGAACCAGGAATCCCCCTTGAGGAATGGCGGCCTGAACAAGGCTAGAGCACGGGCGCCTCTATTGCCAAGGTGCCTCGTAATCCAAGCAAGCGACTTAACCCTTTCCCTAAGATCAGCGAGCTTGACCCTCTGAGGGCGACATCGAAGGGAGCCTCCAGGTGTGTGAAGTCACAGGGTGGCATTATCTTGAATTAAGAATGGAATTATGAGGCCAGATGTCCTTTCTGAGAGTCGTGTGAATATGGCAGCAATAAGAATGGCAAAGCAGATATATCATGGTGAATATCATCATCAATACTAATGATATTCACCATATTGGTAATGATAATTATCAACAGAAACAGACAACAGTATGCAATTATGGAAAGACACAACAAATGACAATGATAAAAATAAAAGATGTAATAATGGCAATCCCGAAACGAGGACATTTATGGCAAAAATAATAAAGTTACACGGTGAGCGATGTAACAAGTGTGCAGTGGACTGTGACGTGGCAATATACCACGTAGACAGCTAGAACTCTGACGCCAATTAAAACCCATGACACACAGCTTACAACAATGCAATTAATCAAGAAGCAAGAGAGAGAGAGAGAGAGAAAGTGGGAAGGAGGGAGAACAAAAAAACGAGAATTTTCTAGCGCCTTAGAAAATCTTCCTTAATCTGTTTATCATGAGGCGTTTCTCGGATGTATGTGTGTGAGTGTGTGTGCGTGTGAATTATGGTTTAGCACAGCGGTTTTCGTTTTCTTTAAATAGTGGAACAGAAGCGTTTTTGTGGCGTCTTTATATAGCGGGACTCGGCCGGGCAGTGAGTAAGAACTGCTCGAGAGTCCAAATCTGTGTTTGTTACTGTTTCTGTGTGCAGTTTCGGGCGAAGGATAGGGAAGAGGAGGAGGAAAAGGAGAGGACAGAGAGGAAAGGAAGTAAGGAAGAGGGAGGAGAGAAAAGGAAGGAGGGAAGAGGGGGGAGAGGAAAGGAAGTCAGGAAGAGGGGGGATAGGAGAGCACAGAGAGGAAAGGAAGGAGGTAAGAGGGGGGAGAGGAGAGGATAGAGAGGAAAGGAAAATAAGAGGGGGGAGAGGAAAGGCAGGAGGGAAGAGGGGGAAGAGGAGAGGACAGAGAGGAAAGGAAGGAGGGAAGAGGGGGGAGAGGAAAGGAAGGAGGGAAGAGGGGGGAGAGGAAAGGAAGGAGGGAAGAGGAGGGAAGAGGAGAGGACAGAGAGGAAAGGAAGGAGGGAAGAGGGGGGAGAGGAGAGCACAGAGAGGAAAGGAAGGCGGGAAGAGGGGGAAGAGGAGAGGGCAGAGAGAAAAGGAAGGAGGGAGGGAAGGAGAAGAGTAGGGGAAAGAAGGAAAAGAAACTGTGGGGAGTTTCGGGGGTGAGGATAGGGGAGAGGAGGGAAAGGAGAGGACAGAGAGAAAATAAAGGAGGGAAGAGGGAGGAAAGGAGAGGAGAGACATAGAGGAAAGGAAAGAGGGAAGAGAGAGGAAAGGAAAGAGGGAAGAGGGAGGAAAGGAGAGGACAGAGAGTAAGGGAAAAAGGTAAGAAGAGTAGGGCGAAAAAAGAGAAAGAAACAGTGTGGAGTTTCGGGGTAGAGGAAGAAGGCAGGAAAGGCTAGGGAAGAGAGGAGGAGAAGGATAGAAGAAAGAAGGAGAAGAGTAGGGGAAAAAGGGAAAGAAAGAAGGGGGAAATAAGGTAGGGAAGAAAGGAAACGGATAGGGAAGAGAAGAGCAAGGGGAAAT
>NC_091558.1:34206553-34209053 GCF_042767895.1 Penaeus vannamei | reverse complement strand
ATTATTATTATCATAAATATTGTTATTATCTTTATCATTGTTATGACCGTCATCATTATCATCATTACTATTACTCTTATCATCATCTTTATCATCTCATTATTATCATTTTCATCATTATTGTCATCATTGTTATTATCACTACTATTTCTATCATTATCATCTTTATCATCATTATCATTATTATTATCATTGTCATTGTCATTATCGTTATCATTATCATTCATTATCATTGTCATTGTCATTATCATCATCATTATAATCATTATTATTATCATTATTATTATAATTATCATTATTATCACCATTACTATTATCATTATTGTCACCATTACTATTATCATTATTATTGTATTCATTACTAGTGCTATTACTGTCATTATGATCATTATCATCACTGTTATTATAATTATCATCATCATTGCCATCCTCTTTGTCATTGTGCGATTTGTTTCATCATTGTTCGCCAGCAGCTATGTGTGCAAAAAAAACGAAAATTTACGCTTTGCTGAATGTTGCTTTTGTCAGATTGGACGTTCACTGGTGGCATAAGAAATTCTAAACAAGTTATTTTTATTCTGGTTCTTTTCCTTAATATTCTCATTATTATTGTCATCAATAGCATCCTTTTCCTAATGATCATTGTCGTTTTTCTTATTATCATTATCGGTATCATAATTATTATCGTCATCAGCAGTAGGTAGGAGTAATAGCATCATCATAATTACAATCATCATCAACGCTATTAATATCAATATTGTTCAAATCAAAGCCATACCCTCGCCAATCAAAACTGTATACGAGCACCGTGGAATATCCTTTCTATTTCCACCATTATTTTCATTTTTTTTTTATTCTACTGTTCTTGCATTTTCCTTCCTTCGTCCACTCTTCCATCCTCCTTCCCGTCGTCTGCCAGGACTGCATTTTCTTGCAACCGAAGCCACAAGCAGTTGAAACATTGCTAAGGGATTAAGTGAGGTATATGTGGCCCTGGTGTTCTTGTTGCATTTTTTCAGAGAGAGAGAGACAGAGAGAGAGAGAGAGAGAGAGAGAGAGAGAGAGAGAGAGAGAGAGAGAGAGAGAGAGAGAGAGAGAGAGAGAGAGAGAGAGAGGAGAGAGAGAGAGAGAAAGAGGGAGAGTGAGAGTGAGAGATAGAGAGGGAGAGAGAAAAGAAAGAGAAGGAGAGAGAGAAAAATAAAGGGGAGAAAGAGATAGAGAGGGAGAGAGAAAAAGAGAAGGAGAGAGAAAGAAGAAGAGATAGAGAGAAGGTGAGATCGTGAGAGGGAAGGAGAGAGAGAGAAAGTTAAAAAAGACAGACAGACATACACACAGAGACAGACTCTCAGAGACACACGCAGAGAGAGGGGAAGAGAGGCCAAGTACATAATCGTGTGATTCTGAATTCATGAACATGAGCATCACCATCCGTCCCCTCACCCTCTCTCCCTCCCCCTCTCTATTCCCACTTCCCTCCCCCCGCCTCCCTCCCTGTCTGACCTCCTCTTCCCATTGCTCTTCTCTCTCCTCCTCCTTACCCTCACCTCCCTGGCCTCACTTTCCCTCCTCCCTCTCTGCCTCCCTCCCGGTCTCCTCCCTCTTCCTCTTCCCTTCTCCTCCCTCCTTCCTCTCACCTATTTCTTCCTGCTTCCTCCTCCATAGACCCATCCCTCCTCCTTCCTCTTCACCTCCCTTCTCCCTGCCCTTTCATCTTCCTCCGTTGGCTGTGTCCATCTTCCCCATTTCATTCCCTCCCCTGAGCCCCCTCCTCCCTCCTCTCATTTCCTCCCCCTTTCCTTCCTCTTCATTCCTCCATCACCCTTACCTCACCATCATAGAGAAAAATCCCTTCAGCCGAAAACGTGAAATGTACCCCTCCTCCCTCACCATCTCTCTCCGCCTCCTCCTCCCTCCCTCTCCTTCCTTCCGTCTCTCCCTCCCTCCTCCCTCCCTCCTCCTCCTCCCTCTCCTCCTCCCTCCTCCTCCTCTCCTCCCTCCCTCCTCCTTCCCTCCTCCCTCTCCTTCCCCCTCCCTTCCTCCCTCCCTCCCTCCTCCACTCCTTCCCTCCTCCCCCTCCCTCCTGGTGGCACTTCGAGGCAGCTGGAGTGCCTGGTCCGTCGGCGGTGGCACAGAGGCTAAACGGTGGAGGGATCTGGCACCCTCGCTGCCACGCCAGCTCACTGACACTTCAAATATCAGCGGCAAACTTGGTCTTTCTCTCTCTCCCTCTCTCTGTCCCTGTCTTCCTTCCAACTCTATCTCCTTCCTTCCCCTCTCTCTTCTTCACACACGCACACACACACACACGTGCACATACATATATACATATATACACACATTATTATATACATATATATACATATATATACATATATATATATATATATATAATACATATATTACACATATATATAAAAGTATGTTTATAATAAAAACATTTCACATATAATGCACACACACCAATAAAACTGTGTGCATATACATATATATATATATATAT
>NC_091558.1:34146553-34166553 GCF_042767895.1 Penaeus vannamei | reverse complement strand
TGAGACGGAGGGGCGGGCGTGATTGGCGAGGGCAGGGCGCCAACAGCTATTTTTGCTACGTTATTTCGGTGGCGCGGGCGGTTGGTTCGTCGCAGAGCCTCGGGCGCCGCCAGAGTGGTGACAGGTTGGCCGGCTCTCTCTCCTGCTCGTACTCTCCATCTCTTCGAAGACAGTGTAAGTGCGAGGGAGCTCACACTCACAGCGTCTGTGTGTCGGTGGCCGTCGTAGCAGCCACAGGTCCCAGCTCTCGCTCTCGTATCCAGGTGCGCTGCCCCGAGGGCCGACCCGAGGGACTTCCAGGCGCTCGCCTCTGGAAGCCCAAGTGTTCCCAAAGCCAGCCTCGCCCGGGCCTTCCCTGTGGTGCTCAGTGCCTTTGTGAAAGTGATCTCAGAAACAGAAATTGACGTGAAAGAGTGAACGTGCGTGTGATGGACTGATCTGTTCCTTCAAAAGTGCTGCTGATGATGAGTTTTTCTCTTGGTTCTAAAGAATTCATCGCACGTGGAAGGCCATTACTTGTAAAATCATGTCATGAAGCCTCAGTAAAAGAATTCAGTGCCAATGGAATTATAGAGCCTGGGTCTACGCTTTTCTTCAGCTCACTGGACGCACACATCGTAAATTAACCGCAGTGTCTGAAAGGCGATCAATCCCCCCACTACAGTCGCTTAGCCGTGTAGGATGTAAAGGAATATTATCAAGGAACCATTCACAGCATAACGTTTGGCACGCAAATTTCAAGTGTCTTCAGTTTAGAATTTACATCCCTGAATGAAAGCAACTCCCCGCACTAAAATACGCATCGTAACCTAGTTTACACTGTGCTTTGACTGGAATCACCTAAAAATACGAATGGAAAGGTTTATAGCACGATCTCTGTAAAACTGATATGTAAAGTCCTGGCTACATCAGATTTGAAATCATAAGTAATCCTATCTCGTGCATCCTAGTCTAAATATGGCAGTTATTCTTAAACTGACCAATTCAACATTATAAGATAAGAGAAAGGCACATTTATCTCCAAATAAATTCCATAAGTGAGTGAGTACCGTCCACCGGAATGATACCTGATTCCGTTTTCTATATTTGGCCCAGTGTCTCGTGACGTCACACGGTTGGCGCATGCGCAGGAAGGCGCCAGGCAAGCGAAACCAAACCCGAGCTATTCTTGGAGCTGAAGGAAGGTCAGGTTTGACCCACGCTAGGCAGGCTAGCACCTGGCCTGACTCACTTTGCCGCCAAGCTACCGCTAAATCCCACATTCATTAGAACGACCTCGTTTGGAGAACTCGCAGGACGGCTGTAATTTGGTTAACAATATTTTTTCGTATTTTCTCCTTTTCCATACCGTTAGTTTCTTCAACTCCAACTCCGTGATCACGCTGTCGAAACTCCACAAATAATACGAGTGGTTAATTGCAAGACCATTACAGTGTATATCCAACAGCAAATTTTGTTAATTTCCTCTTTTTAAACCGATTTATTTCATATTTTTAATATTTCGCGTAAGAGGAATCGGCGAAGCGCTGTGGCCTTTGCATCCACCAGTACTTTGCCTTATATGGAAGCCTTATCATGTTCCAGAGTTGCCCGTCATTTTACCCAACTTAATATCCTTTGCGGTGGTATTCTTTGAGTGAAATAATGCCATAAGAAACCGACGGGATTTTTATTTAATTTCTATTCATATTTTCTTGCTCTTTTCTTGGACTTGAGTGTTTGAGGAACTTGTTTAGTATGTCAGCTGTTGGTTCGACTTCGAGTATTCAGTGGGATAACGAGACAATTGCCCATTCGAAGTGTTTTGGTTCGTGAAGTGTTTTATGTTTATTGTGGAATGGAATAATGCTAAAAGTAAATGTTTCTGTTTACGTGTGACACTACTTCAGCAATGTCTTGTGGTGCATTTATTTCAAAGCGAAACCTATACAAACGTTGGTGGTCGGTTACAAACAAAGCTGTTTTCAGGCGACAAAGAAAACGGGTCCTATATGTTTAATCATGTATCCATTTTAGATGTGAACTTATCAGCCATTATAAGTTTGTGAATCTCCATACACAATGAAATTCAATTCGTGTGTTAAAACCTTCCTTACTCTTTCCAGATATAACACACCAGCACCATGTCTGACGACGAATCAGCATATTCGTAAGTATTTGTCATTATTTGGTTGTAATACTATTACTACTGTTATAAATTTTCATATACTACTGTTGTTTAAAATATTATTTTGCTTGATATTCATTCTTAAGAATTAATGGCTTGAATTTAGACTGTACCTGTATATTCTGCAATCAGTTATATAGATTCCAAACACCGTACAATCAACCATAAGTAACCTAGTCAGCCCTGATATTACACTAATATTAGCAGAACTCGATTTTATGTGTATATCAGAATAGGAGTTCCCCAAAAATCCCACATAGTTAGCCATTTACTTAAAGCATATTTGAACATTCGGAGTCGGATAGAAAAAAAAAAAATGAAATATCTCACAATTTTTTTCTATCTTTCCAGGGATGCCGAGTAAGTATGCCGACGGCCCGGTGTGTCTCCTCCACACACGTCGTCATTCGTGAGATACTCTGTACAGTCCTCAACCCCCAGCTCTCTTAACCCCGAACATAATCATAAAAAGTCCTTTTGTTGAAGGCCTACAACCCTTGGCTCTTCCCCATACCCCTTGTATGTTTATTATAAGCTTCAGTGACTAAAATAATATATATATATTCTCTTAGACACTCTAAACAAGAATGAAAGCCACTCTAGAAATGTGCAATGCATTGTTACTTTCCTCTTAACTCACGTATACAAATGAAATGTGAATGGGCAGCCTCCTTTCTATATAGTTATACTTATTCCTTGTTAAAAGTAGGCCTATGTCCTCACAAGCGCCCTGTAGATTTGTAAAAAAGATCATTCTTTTTTAATGCAGCCTTAGAATTCGTAAAAGTTGATATAGCGTTTCTCTCTCAATCTGTAGCTTGTAAACATTTTCTGTTTTTACTTTCTTATAAAAAAGGGCTTCTTCAGCCCAGCCAAAGTTGAAGTATCATTTATCTAGAATTAAGAAGCTGTGTAGTCCTAGAAATGTAAAATTATATTGTATTTTAGTGGTAGTAGTATCTGACCTTAGCCCTTAGGATTCAATCCCCGGTCATCAATTTCTTCATCGTGTTGAATCGGCTGTATATAAACAAAAGAAAGACGAAATCGTTGCTAGAATGAGTTCTGATCCTCTTGCCGACGCCCGAATCCTTTATCCCCCTGATTAGCTCTGTTTTGTCCTCCAAATTCCCCTTAAAAAAAAAATCTTGTGATCCAGCACTCTCTAAGAAGCAGATGGCATAACCCAACATCTAAAACCAAGTAAAAAAAAAAACACCATTCCGCACGCGCGTCTAAAATAACACCAATAAAACCACGAGAGAACTAAACCACTCCGAGCCTTAAGAAGCGCGGGCCGTGTTCCCCCTCGCGGATTCCAGTGATGTTCCTTTCCTTTTGTTGAATGAGAGCACTTTACAGAGCTTCCGATGAGGGAGGATATGAAGAGGAACAGCAGACTCAGCAAGTGCGAGAGGAAGTGAAAGAGAAAGTAAAGGAAGATACGGAGGACGAGGAGTAAGTCAGGAAACGACTAGCAGCCAGAGCAATTTCCTCTTTTTTTATTATCATTATTATTTTCTCTTGCGAACTTTGTTTATTATTTTCGAGATTTTCGTTTCGTTTCTCTCTATTTTTGCTCTCTTTTTTCTCTTGTTTCCAAAAAAGACCTTCCATCTAGACGAAGTTATTCTAGCTTATATTTTTTGTTCCTCCGCTAGTTCTTCTTTAAAAAAGATTATGATTTTCCTTCACACATTCGGCCATTGTTTGAGGACAGCAGCGTGCGTTCAAACAAGGCTCTTCTCGTTAGTCATTTAGCAGAAAAGCAACATTTTCCGGGGCCAGAAGTGCGTGGACCGAGACCTAGACGTAGCAGTTCCTGCTAGAGTTCCTGAAGATAACATTTGCACGTGGAGGTCCTCGTCTAACCACGCTGGCCAACTTCAGGCTGCGCGTGTCTGCGAACTCAGAATGATTGCATTAGTATATTTTCCATACATTTTAACCTTTAGATTAACTATTTTATCAATTAATCTAATTAGTTAATACCCAACACTGACGTATCCGGAATATACAGAATCCTATCCTGAGTTTGTTTCTCGCGGAATCTGAGTTGGCCCATTGGGTCTCATCCCAGAGTCAGGGAATCCTGTGTTCTGTAATCGCTGCTTCTGCGCCTTCAGTCTCTTGATAACAGAAACACATGTGTTCACTTTCCACTCCATTCGAATTTGAAAAAAAACAAAATACGATTACTAACTTCTCTTACGTTCCTCTCTTCGTCACGATCTCTGCCATGTCTTTTAACAAAGAAACAATACTAGTAAAAACACGTTATTCCAAATTCTCGCCTCAGAGTCTGCAAACTCTAACTGACTTGTGCTTGTAAATGTTCTCTCTGTTATGTGCTAAAGCTACGGTGTTATCCTCCCTGCGTTGGCCATGTGACTTGTTACGATGAAAAGCAGATATGTTGCACATGCCTGTTCCGTCACACTTCTATGATTGCACCGCATGTAAACGACAAAGCCCCGACCTCCTGTGGCGCCAGCAACAGTCCCGTGCCCCTCCGTCCGTGTCACACTGTGTCGACTCAACACACCCTCAGAACACCTCACCTTACACCCTATTTGTACATACTCCCTCCTCTTATTTTTCTGTCGTCTTAATGTTTGAGTTCATGCTTCCTGTTTGCCGTTTGAGACGTAGTTAGTGCAATGTTTGTAGTTCATTTTGCTACTGATGAGTAAGCTAGTCTGGGCATCTTATAACTATCGTAGAAGCTTGATTTTATTTCTTTCATGTCCCCCGTACAAGCTTTATACATGTGGCAATGTGGTATTAGTTGTTGTAGTATCAGACTCACATTGGAATTGCCATTTGATCATATCCTCTTTGTTTAATTAAGCTTGCTCTTTATTTTGCCATGAACTTAGCATGATAGTATAGATAATACAAGTAGTAGTATTTCCATCTTTTTCTCTCTTTCTTTTCTACTTTGTTTTGCTGATATAGTTGGGTACCATCACCCCGGTAGTTAGACAACTAACCTTTGCTCGTTGGTTCTTTCTCTTTACAGAAAGTACGTATATGCTCGCCAGTCGAACATACCTTAGTGTCAACAATGGTGACTGATTCCGCCAACCCTGACACCTTTCCCATCAGCTGATGTGCTGCCTGGCCCATCAGTTCGCCGACCTTGACATAACCACTCACCCATTATTTTATTACTACACGCTCACTAATGCCCTATGATGGGGCGACGTGCTTAGTGCTTATGAGTGTTTCTTTGTTCATTTATCTTCAGTTATTTTCGTATTTCTAATTATTTTTTTAGATAACGCCGTGTCTTAATTTCTGTTTGCATTTATTGTTCCAAACTAAATGGTGCAGATAGCAGTATTAAATAGCCAGCCTTTTTATTTTTAATCTTTATTTTAATTATTTTCAGTTTTAAAGTATGCTTATTTGTTTTGCTAATGATTTATCTACTAAAATGCATCAACAATTTAGTTAAAAAGGTTAATACATGCATGAATATACAAATTATTTAAAAGAATATTATCTTCCTAACTTGCAGAACAGAATCGTCTTCATTTTATTATTAACACAGAAGTCTCCCTCGTTAACCATAGATATATTTCACATGTATATATTTATAAAAGTCTCTTGCATGGTGAAATAAAAATTCGTTTTTCAGTCCGAGAATTGCTAACGTCCACATAAACCTCGTTTTCCTTATATCCAAAAATGATATATGGGAATTCTATATACATATATTCATCCCTTTATATTCCTCAAAGGCAGAATATCTGATTTGCTCCTTTGTATCTGTAATCAGTGTTTTGATAATTAGTTAAATCTTATTCATTGATAAGATTTACCCAAAAAAGCCGACAATGTGCCTCATTTTCCTCATTTTCTTCCTCATTAGGATGTGATATTAATGCGATTTTTTTTTTACTTTCTTCCTTTCATCTCCGTCGCTGCCCGTCTACAGGAGGAGGAAGAAGTAAGTGTTTGTGGCTTAGTTTATTTTATTATGTACTTTATTTTATTATGTACTTTCTTTGATTCCCATTTATTCATTTAGAGTTGTTACTTTTTTAAGATCATATGTTCCTCTTTTCTAAGAGTTGTCAAATAATATATTCAGATATATAAATTTAGGAAATTCACTACTTTATTTTTTCATATTTTATCTTAATAAACAGTTGTATATATTTCTCTTGCAAACGTCAAATCTTTTATTCTGATTATATCCTATATTTTCTATCTATCTACCTTTCTGTCCATCTATCTATCTGTGTATATCTATCTCTATCTATCTATCTGTCTGTCTCTCACTGTGTCTCCCAATTCCTCCCCCCACCTCTTTCTCTCTCTCTCTCTCTCTCTCTCTCTCTCTCTCTCTCTCTCTCTCTCTCTCTCTCTCTCTCTCTCTATCTATCTATCTATCTATCTATCTATCTATCTATCTATCTCTATCTCTATCTCTATCTCTCTCTCTCTATCTATCTCTTCATTTCTCCCTTTTCCTTTTCTCCTTTTCTCCTTAACCTGCTTTCCTCCTTCCTTCTTTCTCTTATCCCCACCTCCCCTCCTTCCCTCCCACCTCTAATTCCCTCTCCCCATCTATGTATCTTACTCTCCTTCTAACTTCTATCTTGTATTCCCACCCTTATCTCCTCCCCCTTTACCGCATCCCCCCTCTTTTCCCTCTCCCCATCTATATATCTTACTCTCTTTCAACCTTCTATCTTTTATTCCCACTCTTATCTCCTCCCCCCTTTATCGCACACCATCTAACCCTCTCCTTCCGCCGCAGGGGAGATGAGGGGGCCAACTTCCTTAAGAACCGCCAGCAGATGAAGATGTCTGAGCTGGACGAACAGCTGGCAGAATACATCGCTGAGTGGAGGAAGCAGAGATCCAAGGAGGAGGATGAGCTCAGGAAACTCAAGGAGAAGCAGGCAAAGAGGAAGGTGAGGAAGAGGGGAAGAGGGAAAGGGGGGATTGAGAGAGTGAGAGAGGGGAAGGGAGGGAGAAAGGGGAATTGAGAGAGTGAGAGAGGGGAAGATGGAAAAGGGGAATTGAGAGTGAAAGGGGAAGAGGGAAAAGGGGAATTGAGAGAGTGAGAGAGGGGAAGATGGAAAAGGAGGAATTGAGAGAGTGAGAGAGGGGAAGGGAGGGAATGAGAGAGGGAGGTATAAACGGAGAGAGGGAAAAGAGAAGCAATTGAGACAGTGAGAGAGAGAGAAAAAAAAAACAATTGAGAGACATAGTGGGCGAGAGAGTGTGAGAGTGGAAAAGAAGTTAACAGATATAGTAGAGATTGAGAGATAGATAGAGAGAGAGAGAGGAAAATAAGTTGAAGGACATGATAAGAATGAGAAGATGAAAAGAAAGAAATATATATTTCCCTCGCCCTCTCCTTCAGCGACTCACGCCTCCTTCCCCTCCCACAGATCCTCCGCGCTGAAGAGGAGAAGAAGCTGACCGAGCAGAAGAAGGCCGAGGAGGAGCGCAAGCTTCGCGAGGAATCCGAGAGGAAGCAGAAGGAACAGGAAGAGAAGAGGAAACGCCTCGAGGAAGCCGAGAAGAAGCGCCAGGCCATGATGAAGGGATCCAGCGTAAGTTGCAAAACCCTCTTTGTGAGATCTTTTAGTGGATGGAAGGAAGAGAGAGAGAAAGGTTTGCAGGAGGTGCCGGTCATGTCGGCGGCACTCCCGGACACCACACACTGTCTAAATTTGATTTGTTGGACAGGAGATATTACGAGGGCGCGCCTGCGCTCTTCGTTTCCACACTGGACATCATTCTGCTCCTGAATATGTTATTGGATTGTCATTATATTTGCCTTCGATGCTTAAATTACATTATTTTTCTCTCTCATTTCAAAGTTGATCCTCATTCACTCCCGTAGGATTCACGAAATAGCACGTTGCAATGGCTATCATAGCTTAGACGTAGTCCAACCTTGCACCACAGCTAGCGAGTACATGTTCCCGCCAACAGTACCCCATGAATCCCCCGGTTTCCCCACCAACATTCCCTTCCATGGACCCCAAGACCACCAACAAGGTCCATCCTCTTAGAATCGGAAGCTTTTCCCCCCAATGCTATTTCCCCGTCAATAGGCTTACAATTCGAAGCTTTTCCCCAGAGACACAGATGATTGGAAACCCTCTGGCTCGGCGCTTAATAGCATCTTGCCTTAGCTTAGGTTGTTCCTTCGAGCGGTGGCTGACTGTTCAATGACATGACACTTACGATACACCTACTTTGCACCCACCTAGCCCTTGAGAGGTTCACCTAGCCCTGTAGCAGCACTCAGACTGCCATGGGGTTCAAAGCAGTAGAGCTAAGGTTCGTCGGATTCAACATCTCAGACCTTCGTACCCTGCTTCGAGACTATAGACGAATGAGGCTGTTTAATATAGTCGTTCAGTGAGCATTTATTATGCGGTAGTTCAGTAAAGACGAATTAAGCATTAGTTCACCACCAGAGCAAATTGAAAGATATAAACAACATTATTTTCGCCATGAGGTCTGAAGAGGTCTGCAAGGCTCGTGCTAGCGAAGCCAACTGGAATGTTGAATCTGATAACCGATAGTTATGCATCATAGGAATGCATGGTGCAAGGTGATGAAGCTTGCATATTTGAGAAATAGACTTAATGGATATTCTCCATTAGATATTGATGATGATGTATAATCCTCGTGTGATGAATTCCATTATACATCCTTAAATGGAGACGAAAAAAATGTAGCTGTTTTTATCATGACTTTTTTCCTCTCTCCTTTTATTATTTTTAATAGCTTTTCTTAGTGTTATTTCAGACAGATTTATTTTGTATAGAACAAAATGTTCCCATCCGATTTTCATTTTCTTTTTCAGGAGGTGAGAAACTCATTCTCCTGAAGAAATGGATAATTATATTCCCCGTAGAAAGTATATGCACGCTCCCCAATTTAAGCCCAACAGCTGATAACTGAATACTCCTGCCCGTATTTCCAGAAAGTTCTCTTTAACCAACTTCACTCATTTAACATGGAAGAGTTTCTCGTGCTGGTTGGTTTGGTTTGGATTGCCTTCGTGATAACACCATCTTTTTCTCTCGCATTTCATACTTTCTTTACAGTTTAACAAGTTTCTTTCATTCCGTAAATATTGTGGCAATATATTATTTGTTTCTGTTTTATTTTTTGCATTGATTTCTTCTTTCTTGCCCACTATCTTGTGCTCCCCCCGCTCGCCCCCTTAATTTTTTGTCCAAGACACAACAAATCGTGATCTCGTTCAGTTTCCCCTCCGAGGTTATTCATAAAGAAAACGGAGTGCAGGAGGAAACCCATTTTCTATGTTACACCGTGATTTCCATATAATGTATGTGTGGCCCTCCCTTTTTTATCTTTATTCTGCGTGATTCTGTTTTGCTCTTCTTTCAGACACCTGATTGTTGGTCATTGGGTTCACTGTATCTGTACTTTACTATGTAATCCTCACCACTGACTAATATGGTGTTGTACTCTATGTAAACGTGTTCTATGTGGCAGTTTATATATATATATATATATATATATATATATATATATATATATATATATATATATATATATATATATATATATATATGTATGTATGTATGTATATATGTATATATATTTATGTTTATGTATATATATATATATATATGTATGTATATATATATATATTTATTTATAACGTACATATATATACATATACATATGTATACATATGTGTGTATATATATATATAAATATATATATATATACATATATGTAAGTATATTTGTGTGTGTGTGTGTGCGTGTGTATGTGTGTGTATATGTATATGTAATATATATATATATATATATATACATATATTTATATATATTACATATATATATATATATATATATATACATATATGTATGTATGTGTGTGTGTGTGTGTGTGTGTGTGTGTGTGTGTGTGTGTGTGTGTGTGTGTGTGTGTGTGTGTGCGTGTGTGTGTGTGTTTATGTGTGTATACAGTATATGTATGTATATATGTATATATATATATATATATATATATATATATATATATATGTATGTATGTATGTATGTATGTATGTGTATATATATGTATATATATATATATGTATGTATGTATGTATGTATGTATGTATGTGTATATATATGTATATATATATATATGTATATATATATATTTATATACATATGCACATATATATATATACATACATATATATATATATATATATATATATATATATATATATATATATATATATACAAACACACATACAGACGTTCAAATCAAAACTATTTTGGAGCTATTACTCTCACAAAAGATATCACAAACGAAAGTCATGTACATAGCCTTTGTTATGATCATAAAGACAAGACTAAACAATGCACAAGAGCCTAGCAGTTGGAATGCAAGACACCGCTGCCTCCGCCTCTCGTTCTTCGCTCTGACACATTCTCTTCTTCCAGGATGGCGTCAAGAAGTTCGGCGTCAAGAGCGGTGGTGACAAGGTGGGTTCCTTAAGAAGTTGGTTTGATGGATATATATTTTTTTTTATAAAGGTGAATGATAAAGATGGATATGTATAAAAGAGAAACTGCAATATTGTCGTTTCGAACAAATTTGATAAGTGTTTCAGGTCCTTCCTCTTTCCTGATTTTCTTTGATCACTTATCCAGCTTTTCCTTGATCCCCTCATTTATTCCCTGTATCTGCCACTCCCTCATTCCCTCCGTTCCCCCTGTCCTAACTCCCTCGAATCCTCATCCACTCCCTCATTCCCTATTCCCCGATACCCCAACACCCAGAATCCTCATCCAACCCTTTGTACCCAATTCCCCGCTACCCCAACGACCCGAATCCTTATCCACCCCCTCATTCCCTATTCCCCGCTACCCCAACGCCCCGAATCCCCACCCACTCCCTCGTTCCCAACACCCCGCTACCCCGACGCCCCCGCCCCCTCACTCCACGTGTGACTGACCCCGCCCTCTCTCCCGCCCAGTTCTCCAACATCCAGGCGGCCAAGGGCGAGCTGGGCAAGACCCGCGAGCAGCTGGCCGAGGAGAAGAAGATCGCGCTGTCCATCCGCGTGAAGCCCCTCTGCGTCGACGGCGTGGGTGCGTCCGCCCTCCGCCAGAAGGCCGAGGAGATGTGGAACCTCATCATCAAGCTGGAGACGGAGAAGTACGACATGGAGGAGAGGATGAAGCGACAGGACTACGATGTAAGTGGGCTGGCTGGAGTAGATGGAGGAGGAGGAGGTGTCTGGGGTGGAAGTAGGTGGAGAAGGAGGAAGGGAGGAGGAGGAGGAGGATCTACTGGAGGAGTAAATGGGAATTAAGTCAAGTTGATTTCATTAATATTTTCGTTCATTTTGATCTTAATAGTCTTAGATTAATTCTCTTTCCAATTATTTTGATAATAATTTGCCAATCACTGACAAAGAGTACATTATGATTATCAGTTTGTTCATATGTTGAATTTTCTGGAATACACTTGCACATAACAATTAACTTATTCGATCAAAGTCTGAACCATTGTTAAAATAACCCTCAATGTCCATTATCCAACCCGATGTTCCTTTCCAGCATGTTATTTTAAGGAAGTCATTCTATTTTTCGTTTTAATTTTTTACATTTTTTGACAAGCTTTTAATCAATCAACCTTTTTATTTTGCTTCCTACCACCCCTTTCAACAACAACAACAAAAATGCTATGCCTGTAATGCTGTCCACCAATCCAGATTTAAGCCATTGGCCATCAACGTGCATGACACTATGAAATCGGTTAACATTTTTTTTAACCTCCTTTGCAATTCTCATATTTTTCGCCCCCAAAATCTAAAACCAAAAACGCTGGATATTTTTGAGTTTTTGGATGACCACCCGAATTTTTTGGGCTTCAATTTATTTTTCCTTTGCCTTTTTTCCCCCATCTTTTTTTGGCCAGTGCATGACCCGAAATATTTTTTCAAGGGATCAGTAATTTTTTTTCTGTATCCTTCAACTGAAAAAAAATGTGAATGAAAAAGGAAAATGTCCAAAGAAATCACGAGACGAGCCCTGCATGTACCCGGTCCTTGAGATCCAAGAAATGAAAGACGAGAGGAATCCTTATTTTCTTTTAAAGGAAAGTGTCATTTACAAGTTCACTCTAAACCCGCGAAACACACTCTCTTTTCTCTTAATACATCTATCTTAAATAAGTACCCATTGCTATCAAGTGGCTTATAAATGACACTTGGGGGAAAAAAGTAAATAAGTTTTTTCCCTCTTACAAGACGAACAGTGATTCGTTTGCCCAGAAATAATCAACCGGGAGCGAATTCCTGGGTTTTCCCCCGTTAACAGACCTTCCACGAGTATGTAGTCTTACCTGGACCGGTGCTCCTCTTAAACTTCCCTGGTACTTATATTCTTTCTTAAAACAAGGCAGGCTCTTATCGGTAGCGTCCTTAGGCTTTTTATTCTTTTTTTTATTCTACATTGTTTTTAAGATATCCAGAGAATCTTTCTTTTTTCTACAAAATGATTTAGAAAAAAGGAATCGCAATTAACAATGCCCTCTGGGTTACCCATATTACAGCTGAAGGAGCTTAGGGAACGTCAGAAGCAACAGCTCAGGCAAAAGGCCTTGAAGAAGGGTCTTGATCCCGAGTAAGTCCTAAAACCGAGCCAGTCAATCGCTCACTCGCTCATCTCACCTTCACCAAATGTCAGTTCTCATCTCCTTTTATGAAGCATCGGTGCATTTCTAAAGAGATCGTCTCGACAGGCTCATCAGACTTGAATAGATTCTCTCAGCATCTTGAGTTCTCACATTCGTCTCTTCGGAGGGGAGGGGGGAGGGGGGGAGGGAAGGGGAGAAAGACAGGGAGTCGGAGAAACTACGGCTTCGGTGCGAATTCCCGCCAATTATTTTCTTTGCCAATTTTAACTAATTTTCTGCATGGCTGATCTGCGACTAACCGGTATATGACATGCTATTAGATATGACTTAATTAGACCACTTGTTCTTTTTTATAAAGAAATTGGTAAAACTATGTTGTTCCCTTTCTGTATTTTGTAGAATAGGTTGTGACAATCAACCTTTTCTTAGAAAAGAAATACCCACTTATTCTAAAAAAAAGAAATCTGTATATAAAGTATTACTCTAGAGCACTAACAAAACCCCTGACCACCAGAACGTCTTTTCTTCGTGTTTGCCAACCCTGACCTCTTACGACCTCTTTTGCCCTAAATAAGCCCCTGCGCAGCCTGCGACGAGGAATCTCTTTGACCCACGATTTTGTGCTATGGTTTTACAGCTGAAGGAGTTGAAAGAGCGTCAGAAGCAACAGCTCAGGCAAAAGGCCCTGAAGAGAGGCCTGGAAGCGGAGTAAGTCCTTTGGTTACACATCTTCATCTGCTTCAACCAAACAAAGCAATCTCACTTTTTTTCTTTTGTCTCTCTCTCTCTCTCTCTCTCTGGCTTTACCGGATTCAGATATTTGTTGCATGGGACCTCACCCTCGCTCTTTTTTTTATTATGATGTATATTTTCTTTTTTTGTAATTTGCCCTTTTTATTTCGCTCGGCATAAAAGGGGCTCCATGATTTTACAGATCATGTGGCCTTCTTTGGTCGCTTTATTTTG
Source organism: Penaeus vannamei (assembly GCF_042767895.1). Lineage (NCBI taxonomy): Eukaryota > Metazoa > Arthropoda > Malacostraca > Decapoda > Penaeidae > Penaeus > Penaeus vannamei. The sequence continues at coordinate 34,152,764 of NC_091558.1, read as the reverse complement.
TGAGGAAACGTTATTTTTCTTTTTTAAACAATTTTATATATGGATTAACTTTTAATGATCTGTTCATTTTTTCTAATTTTTATTTCATCATCTGTTCATTAGTTCTATTTTGTGTTCTTCACTTTTTGTGGAAAGAAATTGTCGTCGTTTGATATACTTACGAACGGTTCGTCCAATGTGTGACGTCATCATGTCTTATCGTCTGTGCGCTTCTTACGAAAACGCTATCACGTCGTCCGGTGTTCGTTGTGTCTTGCCTGCAGTTCTTCCACCTTTTTTTCCTTTTCTAAATATTCTTTTAAAACTCTAAGTTGATGTCCATGTTGTTCACACGCAGTAGAATGAGTTTTGTGCATTCTACTGCTATCCTAAAAATTAATCATAAAAAGCGCGAAGTACCTATTGGTAATTTTGCTAGGCTTAGATTTCTTTAAAAAATAAAAGACGTACGTTATTTCTTCTTCTTTTTCATTGATAGTGTCAATAAATGCAAGATCAAATCCGTTTCTTCCGCACTTTATCGTTGTCTTGCGCCGGCAACTCAAGAAATCGCGGTTTCCCTTTTCTCTTACCCCCTTTCTTCGTCTCTCTTTCGTAATTCTTATTCTCCTTTACTACCTCTACCTGGCAAACTTTCCTTAACTAATATTTCTCTACGGCAGAATAAGAAAGGTTTGGAACCTGTGTAGTCTCCTTAGAAGTAAATATAAACAAGCAGTAGAGTATAAAACAGAGGTAGTTTTTGGTGTGATGTAAATAGTCAAAAAGAAAAGTACAGGTAAATAGATCCATTTGTGTTTTGCAGTAGTTTCATAGAGTAATTAGTCTCCTTAGATTTTGGTAATAGATTTTACTGGTTACCTTTTCACGGTTCGTTTTTTTTTATCTAGAGACAAACCGGATTGATTTCGGATGATGGTAATTCTTTTAAGTTTCAAAAACAGGATTGCTCGTTCTAACAATCATCACAGGTATGATTACTCTCATCTCAAACTAGAAAATGAATTATCTAAATTTGCACAGTATGGTATCATTTGTCATTTCACCTGTAGGTTTGTACACCTGCACATGTCGATAGCTGTAATGGTCACAGAATTAGCTATCATGATCGCTGAGCAAAATTATTCATTCTTTTCCTTAGACCGCGGAAACAACAGCACACAATCGGGTTACACGAATTTCATATAGCGAATGAGGATCACTTTTAGCATGTTGCCGTGTAGGTCATTCACACCGCTAGGCCTATCGGACTCATTCTCGGCTTTTTGGCTTTGTGTGGCAGCGGTAAAACAAGAACGTTTAAGAATTCACGTATCTGTTATACATCGAAGAAGGATCTGAATAAGGAATCAAAATCAAAGGTCAAATTAGAAAGAAAAAATGAAAATTCAAAATTCAGAGTTCCATTTGATGAAGTTTTTCCTTGCTCTCTTAGCGCCCACAGGCCTAAAAGTCTCAGAATTTGGTCCGCGTGTCTTCCTCATCAAATGAAAAGAATGCGTTGTCTATATATAAATGTTTTCATGTTCAGTTTGTCCAGACTCTAATATACATGTTTTGTTTTTTGTATATGTATTCTTATTTTTTTCAATATTCATTTATTTGGGTCATTTGACAATAAAGGACTAACCCAGCTCTTTAAAATGCTAACTTAACGACATGTTCATGTTATTAATTTTCTTCTTTTTTTGAAAACATAATTAGCGTCTGGATTTGACTTTGAGAGCAGTTTCGTATTAATGTCATCAAGGTACTTTAAGTAATTCCGAAAGGTTTGCACCCAGAAGGAAGTTTTTGGTACCGATGACTTTAATAAGAACTATTGTGTCTCGCAACTACAATACATAACGGCCTCATTTGCATAAACAGCTTGTATGGGATCTCACTGACATTTCTTTTAGTTCATTTCATTTCTCGTTTTTTTAATTTCCGTTTCTTGTTTCTAGATTTCCTTTGAATGATATATTGAAATGTGATATATGAGTATAATGGCGGAGTATTCTCTACCATTTTCATTAACTAATCGCTTCCCCTTGCGTTCCATCAGGGCTCTCACCGGAAAACACCCGGTAAGTTCCGCGTTGGATAAATTTCATTAGTTTACGTTCTCGTTTCATATCTTATTGAGTTTATGTAATCTCCCATTTTAGCGTTTGTTAGCAGCTGAACATTCACTTTTAAATGAGATATTTATTCATGAAACCATATTTTTTCTGCTTATATTGTCACATTATATTTAGATTAGTTCCTCTTTTTAAAAATAAATAAATAAATATAGATAGAGAGATATAGATAAAGATATTCAAGAAAACAATACGTTGAAGAGATTAAATACATCCCCACGTTCCCTTTTTCTTGCTTAGGGGGAAATTTCCCCAATGACCCGCCATTATTTAGGGGAAAAAGCCCTCGCTAAGCCCCCCTTTTCCCCCAACAGCCAAAGATCCAGACCGCCTCCAAGTTCGAGCGACGCACAGACAGGAGGACTTATGACGACAAGAAGAAACTTTTCGAAGGTGTAAGTATTTTTCTTTTCTTTTCATTCTTTCTCTCTTCGTGGAGGCGACACTTCTTCTACAGTCTTTCTTTTGGTTTTGTTTATATTCTCTTTTGGTTGCTGATGAATAGGTACTTATTATCTTATGGTTTGTTTACTGTTTTATTTGAACACAAAATTTGCTTTATTAATGTCCATTTGGTTTGCGTCGTTCAGTCTGTTCGACGTAAACACTAAAAAAAAAACATTTTATTTTAGTTTATTATTTCTACTTGGCTTTTGAAAAAAAATGTGAAGTATATTTATTTTTTAAGATTTATTATTAAGTTCTATTAATAGTTAAGTTATCTTAAGTTATTTAAGTTAAGGTTTACTTTCCATACATTTCTTTTTTTCCTTTCACATTTCCTTTCGATCTCTTGGACAACTATTAACCTTTCAATGGCTTCTTTTTCTAATTGACTCTACAAGATTCTTATATAGTAGGTAGATCATTTTTAGCTAATGATCACACGCTATTTAAAAAAGTAATGTTTCTTGTCACACTTCTCTTTTTCAATTTATTTCTTTGTGCCTAATCTGTAGACGGCTTCTTTTTCTCTCTTTCTAATATCTGGAAACGACAACTAATATCTTCAACATGAGTAGAGTAAAAAAAAAATCGCAATACGCTAGGTTAATTCCCTTTGAAAACGAGAGAAATCAAAATCTGGATGAGATTTCAAAAGAGTTTTAAAAAAAAAAAGTTCAAGTCAAGGTATACTTGTGAAGTTCTTTCCGTAAGACACACAATCCAGTGCCGTCTCGCCTTACACACAGGGTTGGGATATAGTTATCAAGGAAGACATGGAGAAGCTGTGGAAGGAGAAATACGAAGAGTTCATGTCAAGGACAAAGAGTGAGTAAAAAGGGTTACTGGATGATCAGAAACGCTTTGTTGCTGCGCTAGATCCTCTCTTTATTTCTTTTATTTTCGTCCGTTTTTTGGCACTGCTCCTGCCTCATAGCGTATCCTTACTCGAAGTACCGTTTGGATACTTCCTCGTCTACTTTCCGTTTCGTCTTTTTCTTTTCTTTTCTTTCGCTTTCTTTAGTTTAGAGGAGTTCTCAAAGGTGAGAGTTTGTCCAGCGCCTTCCCTCCCCCTTTCTCTTTTTCTTTCCTTAATGACCTGGTGACATTTACCACCAGGGCTGGGAAGTTGTTCACAAAGAAGTTCTCCAGAAACTTTGGGAGGAGAAGTATGAAGAGTTTATGGGCAGGACGAAGTGTAAGTACAAGAGTTGGTGACCCTCTCAAAGCCAACCCCCCCAAGCAACGCCCCCCCCCCCCCTGGTGTCCACTTCCCCGTCTTTTTCCCACTCTAAAAGAAAACACACACTTCCTTGTGGTGAATTCCTGCGGAGTGCGTGCGTTGCCGTCAGCCCTTCTCTTTCTGGTGTTGGCGACGCCACGGTCTGGCCCCCTTGCCCCTTCATCGCCCCCCTTTCTTACTTTTTATCCCTTTATGACCTCCAAAAAACACTTGTACCTCCAGGGCTGGGAAGTTGTACACAACGAGGAGCTGGAAAGGTACTGGAAGGACAAATACGAAGAGTTTGTCAACAGGACGAAGTGTAAGTACGGGCGGCTAACACTGGACACTGTGTTCAAGAGAGCAGGAATGGCCCATGGCGTCGCTCGCTCGTAGTTTCAGAGTAGACGTTGAGACTCCGCCGCGGACTTGACACGAGCGCGAGGGAGCGCATGTCCTGCAGTCGGTCTCGTACGCGTGCCGGGGACTCCCACGAGCATGACTCGCATGGTCCGGTGAGGGATGACCTCAGGGGCAGGCTACTGAGTGCATGACAGGGTGTCCAAAGCACGGCGTATGGAGAGGGACATGCGTGCACACACACACGTGTTAAGTCTGCGGCAATGGGAGAGGGGAGAGAGAGAGAGAGAGAGTGAGCAAAAGGGCCAGAGATTCTTGTCTTTAGCTCCTCATGCTGCGCCCTCTCTCCCTCCACCTCCCCATCCCCGCTCATGTAGTCCCCCTCCCCACGCTCCCACGTGGGAGTGTGGAGTAGTAGTTCCATCCCCCCCCCACCACTCCTACCCCCACTCTTATCTTTCGCGGAAATGACCCTTCAAGCTGACCTTGGATCATTCCAGTATCTAGCGGACACGGCTGCGTCCCCTCCACACAAAGCCTGGTTTAACGCCAATGAAGCAAGCAAAGATATCCGCTGACTGATCTAGTCTTGTTTATTTTTACTCAATTTCAGCTATTTATTTGGTTGATAAACGTTTACCCTTGCTATATTGCCAGTAAGACCCGTCCCTCCATTTTATTTCAATGCTTCTTTTAGCTAAGTCCTTCGAGAATCACTCTCCCCCCCCCTCCCTTCTCAACCTTTCATTTTGACAATTTTATCGTTACGATTTTGTAATGACGCAACGCCTCCTTTTTGTCTAAATAGTGACGAGGTAAAGATTTTTTCGCTTTTTTTAATTTCTCAAAGAAAACTCGTTTTGTACTTTTATCTCAGCAGGAAACTCGGGCCATGACACCTGCATTTATACATATTTAGATTTTTTTCCCCAGCACCCACATACATCCACGCAAATGTGAATCCATTCCCCCCTCTTCCCCCCTTTTGTTTGTCCCCTTTGACTCCCCTTCCCCCTTTTTTTTAAATGTGTGCCCCGCCCCCACCACCGCCGCCTTCCCGCGCGTTTTCTAACGGTTTTCGGGTGACCCTTATTTTTCTTAAGAGAAGAATTTGTAAAACCCTCCCTCCTGTTTTATGATCCGACTGTGGACTGTGAAACTAAACTGTCCCTCTCTGTTTGCTTCCTCTCAGGGACTTATTGACACTGCGGGAGAAGAGCGAGAGAGGAAATGGAACGAGCTTAAATCGTTATTTGAGTCCCGCCAAAAGAGTAAGTTGGAGAAGAAGCGAGTGAACTCCGTGCATTCTCATTGGCGCTACTTCGGTCATTTTTATTTTATTTCTCCTGTCTGGAATAATCACTGCTACATTATTATTATCATTACTGTTATTATTAATCGTCGTTATTATTTATTTTCACTTATTATTATCATCTTAATTTCTTCTTTATTTTCGGCTGCATTTGGATGTATTTCAAGAAATTATTTTCCAACACAAAGTTACTGTTACAATAACCCTTGATTTTCCAACATGGCGCCCATACTGATCGCGCGCTGCTTAACAAACATTTCGTTTTCTTTTATTTGTGTACTTTCCGGCCGCAGTTACCCAACCTTCTGGCCAGACGGGCACATATTTTTATTCTTATTAATGATACGTTACTATTATTATTTTATTTCAAGTTGCTTTCCTCTCTACGCTCTCGCAAAACTACTAAAAGTGAATATGGCGTCGCAGATGCATGCTTAGTTATTTTCCACGTAGTTGATGGTGACAAACAAGTCATCATCGTATGACAAAGGTTCATGAAGGTTTATCCTACTGTATGATTCCTGCCAACCGAGCTACGTGTCTGCAGTAGGTCTTCTTGTGTGGATGAAGAGTAGTGTACATGTCTTTTTTCAGCTTCATTAGCACTGCGCATGCTTCCTCCAACTCATTACTGACGGTCATTTTCATATATTCACTGGTGATGCTATGTCCCCGTGTATTCTCGTCTGAGAGTAAGTATACATATATTGGATGATGTAATGTGTATATTTTTTTAGTTTTGTTCAATCC
>NC_091558.1:34124053-34129053 GCF_042767895.1 Penaeus vannamei | reverse complement strand
TCGGGGGGCTGGGAAGTGTCCTCCTCTGGATGAACCTCCACCGTTTCGGGCTGGGAGGTGTCCTCCTCTGGATGAACCTCCACCGTTTCGGGGGGCTGGGAAGTGTCCTCCTCTGGATGAACCTCCACCGACTCGGGGGGCTGGGAAGTGTCCTCCTCTGGATGAACCTCCACCGACTCGGGGGGCTGGGAGGTGTCCTCCTCTGGATGAACCTCCACCGACTCGTGGATGGGGGCGGGGAGGTGTCCTCCTCTGGATGACCCCCCACGGACCCGGGGGGCTGGGACGTGTCCTCCTCTGGATGAACCTCCACCGCCTCGGGGGGCTGGGAGGTGTCCTCCTCTGGATGAACCTCCACCGACTCGGGGGGCTGGGAATTGTCCTCCTCTGGATGAACCTCCACCGACTCGGGGGGCTGGGAGGTGTCCTCCTCTGGATGAACCTCCACCGTTTCGGGGGGCTGGGAAGTGTCCTCCTCTGGATGAACCTCCACCGACTCGGGGGGCTGGGAAGTGTCCTCCTCTGGATGAACCTCCACCGACTCGGGGGGCTGGGAATTGTCCTCCTCTGGATGAACCTCCACCGACTCGGGGGGCTGGGAAGTGTCCTCCTCTGGATGACCCTCCACCGTTTCGGGCTGGGAGGTGTCCTCCTCTGGATGAACCTCCACCGACTCGGGGGGCTGGGAAGTGTCCTCCTCTGGATGAACCTCCACCGACTCGGGGGGCTGGGAGGTGTCCTCCTCTGGATGACCCTCCACCGTTTCGGGCTGGGAGGTGTCCTCCTCTGGATGAACCTCCACCGACTCGGGGGGCTGGGAAGTGTCCTCCTCTGGATGAACCTCCACCGACTCGGGGGGCTGGGAATTGTCCTCCTCTGGATGAACCTCCACCGACTCGGGGGGCTGGGAGGTGTCCTCCTCTGGATGAGCCTCCACCGTTTCGGGCTGGGAGGTGTCCTCCTCTGGATGAACCTCCACCGACTCGGGGGGCTGGGAAGTGTCCTCCTCTGGATGAACCTCCACCGTTTCGGGCTGGGAGGTGTCCTCCTCTGGATGAACCTCCACCGTTTCGGGCTAGGAGGTGTCCTCCTTTGGATGAACCTCCACCGACTCGGGGGGCTGGGAAGTGTCCTCCTCTGGATGAACCTCCACCGACTCGGGGGGCTGGGAGGTGTCCTCCTCTGGATGAACCTCCACCGACTCGGGGGGCTGGGAAGTGTCCTCTGGATGAACCTCCACCGACTCGGGCTGGGAAGTGTCCTCCTCTGGATGAACCTCCACCGTTTCGGGGGGCTGGGAAGTGTCCTCCTCTGGATGAATCTCCTCCGACTCGGGGGGCTGGGAGGTGTCCTCCTCTGGATGAACCTCCACCGACTCGGGGGGCTGGGAAGTGTCCTCCTCTGGATGAACCTCCACCGTTTCGGGGGGCTGGGAAGTGTCCTCCTCTGGATGAACCTCCACCGACTCGGGGGGCTGGGAGGTGTCCTCCTCTGGATGAACCTCCACCGACTCGGGGGGCTGGGAGGTGTCCTCCTCTGGATGAACCTCCACCGACTCGGGGGGCTGGGAGGTGTCCTCCTCTGGATGAACCTCCACCGACTCGGGGGGCTGGGAAGTGTCCTCCTCTGGATGAACCTCCACCGACTCGGGGGGCTGGGAGGTGTCCTCCTCTCGATGAACCTCCACCGTTTTGGGGGGCTGGGAAGTGTCCTCCTCTGGATGAACCTCCACCGACTCGGGGGGCTGGGAAGTGTCCTCCTCTGGATGAACCTCCACCGACTCGTGGGGCTGGGAGGTGTCCTCCTCTGGATGAACCTCCATCGTTTCGGGCTGGGAGGTGTCCTCCTCTGGATGAACCTCCACCGTTTCGGGGGGCTGGGAATTCTCTCCTGTGGATGAACCTCCACCGACTCGGGGGGCTGCGAAGTGTCCTCCTCTGGATGAACCTCCACCGACTCGGGGGGCGGGGAAGTGTCCTCCTCTGGATGAACCTCCACCGTTTCGGGGGGCTGGCAAGTGTCCTCCTTTGGATGAACCTCCACCGACTCGGGGGGCTGGGAAGTGTCCTCCTCTGGATGAACCTCCACCGACTCGTGGGGCTGGGAGGTGTCCTCCTCTGGATGAACCTCCACCGTTTCGGGCTGGGTGTCCTCCTCTGGATGAACCTCCACCGACTCGGGCTGGGAGGTGTCCTCCTCTGGATGAACCTCCACCGTTTCGGGGGGCTGGGAAGTGTCCTCCTCTGAATGAACCTCCACCGTTTCGGAGGGCTGGGAGGTGTCCTCCTCTGGATGAACCTCCACCGACTCGGGGGGCTGGGAAGTGTCCTCCTCTGGATGAACCTCCACCGTTTCGGGGGGCTGGGAGGTGTCCTCCTCTGGATGACCCTCCACCGTTTCGGGCTGGGAGGTGTCCTCCTCTGGATGAACCTCCACCGTTTCGGGCTGGGAGGTGTCCTCCTCTGGATGAACCTCCACCGTTTCGGGCTGGGAAGTGTCCTCCTCTGGATGAACCTCCACCGTTTCGGGCTGGGTGTCCTCCTCTGGATGAACCTCCACCGACTCAGGCTGGGAGGTGTCCTCCTCTGGATGAACCTCCACCGTTTCGGAGGGCTGGGAAGTATCCTCCTCTGGATGAACCTCCACCGACTCGGGGGGCTGGGAGGTGTCCTCCTCTGGATGAACCTCCACCGTTTCGGAGGGCTGGGAAGTATCCTCCTCTGGATGAACCTCCACCGACTCGGGGGGCTGGGATGTGTCCTCCTCTGAATGAACCTCCACCGTTTCGGAGGGCTGGGAAGTATCCTCCTCTGGATGAACCTCCACCGACTCGGGGGGCTGGGAGGTGTCCTCCTCTGGATGAACCTCCACCGTTTCGGAGGGCTGGGAAGTGTCCTCCTCTGGATGAACCTCCACCGTTTTGGGGGGCTGGGAGGTGTCCTCCTCTGGATGAACCTCCACCGACTCGGGGGGCTGGGAGGTGTCCTCCTTTGTATGAACCTCCACCGACTCGGGGGGCTGGGAAGTGTCCTCCTCTGGATGAACCTCCACCGTTTCGGGCTGGGAGGTGTCCTCCTCTGGATGAACCTCCACCGACTCGGGGGGCTGGGAGGTGTCCTCCTCTGGATGAACCTCCACCGACTCGGGGGGCTGGGAGGTGTCCTCCTCTGGATGAACCTCCACCGTTTCGGGGGGCTGGGAGGTGTCCTCCTCTGGATGAACCTCCACCGACTCGGGGGGCTGGGAAGTGTCCTCCTCTGGATGAACCTCCACCGACTCGGGGGGCTGGGAAGTGTCCTCCTCTGGATGAACCTCCACCGACTCGGGGGGCTGGGAGGTGTCCTCCTCTGGATGAACCTCCACCGTTTCGGGGGGCTGGGAAGTGTCCTCCTCTGGATGAACCTCCACCGACTCGGGGGGCTGGGAAGTGTCCTCCTCTGGATGAACCTCCACCGACTCGGGGGGCTGGGAGGTTTCCTCCTCTGGATGAACCTCCACCGACTCGGGGGGCTGGGAGGTGTCCTCATCTGGATGAACCTCCACCGTTTCGGGCTGGGAGGTGTCCTCTGGATGAACCTCCACCGTTTCGGGCTGGGAGGTGTCCTCCTCTGGATGAACCTCCACCGTTTCGGGGGGCTGGGAAGTGTCCTCCTCTGGATGAACCTCCACCGTTTCGGGCTGGGAGGTGTCCTCTGGATGAACCTCCACCGTTTCGGGGGGTTGGGAAGTGTCCTCCTCTGGATGAACCTCCACCGTTTCGGGGGGCTGGGAAGTGTCCTCCTCTGGATGAACCTCCACCGTTTCGGGCTGGGAGGTGTCCTCTGGATGAACCTCCACCGTTTCGGGGGGCTGGGAAGTGTCCTCCTCTGGATGAACCTCCACCGTTTCGGGCTGGGAAGTGTCCTCCTCTGGATGAACCTCCACCGTTTCGGGCTGGGAGGTGTCCTCTGGATGAACCTCCACCGTTTCGGGGGGCTGGGAAGTGTCCTCCTCTGGATGAACCTCCACCGTTTCGGGGGGCTGGGAAGTGTCCTCCTCTGGATGAACCTCCACCGTTTCGGGCTGGGAGGTGTCCTCCTCTGGATGAACCTCCACCGACTCGGGGGTCTGGGAAGTGTCCTCCTCTGGATGAACCTCCACCGACTCGGGGGGCTGGGAAGTATCCTCCTCTGGATGAACCTCCACCGACTCGGGGGGCTGGGAAGTGTCCTCCTCTGAATGAACCTCCACCGTTTCGGGCTGGGAGGTATCCTCTGGATGAACCTCCACCGTTTCGGGGCGCTGGGAAGTGTCCTCCTCTGGATGAACCTCCACCGTTTCGGGCTGGGAGGTGTCCTCCTCTGGATGAACCTCCACCGTTTCGGGCTGGGAGGTGTCCTCCTCTGGATGAACCTCCACCGTTTCGGGATGGGAGGTATCCTCTGGATGAACCTCCACCGTTTCGGGGCGCTGGGAAGTGTCCTCCTCTGGATGAACCTCCACCGTTTCGGGCTGGGAGGTGTCCTCCTCTGGTTGAACCTCCACCGTTTCGGGGCGCTGGGAAGTGTCCTCCTCTGGATGAACCTCCACCGTTTCGGGCTGGGAGGTGTCCTCCTCTGGATGAACCTCCACCGTTTCGGGCTGGGAGGTGTCCTCCTCTGGATGAACCTCCACCGTTTCGGGCTGGGAGGTGTCCTCCTCTGGATGAACCTCCACCGTTTCGGGGGGCTGGGAGGTGTCCTCCTCTGGATGAACCTCCACCGTTCCGGGCTGGGAGGTACCCTCTGGATGAACCTCCACCGTTTCGGGGCGCTGGGAAGTGTCCTCCTCTGGATGAACCTCCACCGTTTCGGGCTGGGAGGTGTCCTCCTCTGGGTGAACCTCCACCGTTTCGGGGCGCTGGGAAGTGTCCTCCTCTGGATGAACCTCCACCGTTTCGGGCTGGGAGGTGTCCTCCTCTGGGTGAACCTCCACCGTTTCGGGGGGCTGGGAATTGTCCTCCTCTGGATTAAACTCCACCG
>NC_091558.1:34112035-34114535 GCF_042767895.1 Penaeus vannamei | reverse complement strand
CTTCCGTTATATCCTTTTGTACTATCCCTCCTTTCCCTTTTATCCCTTGTACTCTTTCCTTCTATTCCTTTCGTTTTTTGTTCATTCCTTGTACTCCTTTGTACCATCCCTTCTTTCTCATTTTCCCTTGTACTCTTTCATTCTATTCCTTTCGTTTTCTGTTCATTCCTTGTACTTTATTGTACCTTTCCATTCCTTTTATAACTTCTCTTTCCTTTTTCCGTCTTTCCTTTGTACCGTATTGTACCATCTCTATCAATACCATCCCTTGAGCTCATTTATACCATTTTTTTGTACCATCCCTTTCTCTTTCAATTATTCCTTACATCCTATCGTACCATCCCTTTTCATCTCCTTCTGTCCTTCTCCTGTATCCCTCAGTACCATCTTTTCCCATTCCTACCATCTCCTACCCTGTACCCATATGTACCATCTCCTTCCCTTTTTTGTACCACCTTAATGTACCTTTTCTGCCTCCTCAGATTTTCCAGGAGTTGGAACACCCAGCGGAGGTAGAGAATCAGGAACAAGCGCGCAAAATGCTCTTGGAACAAAGATCGCAGTTTCTCCACATTCTCAATGACGTCACTTCCTTTAACGATTCGTCTAACCCTCACGAATCTCAGGTGAGTTCGAGTTTGCGCGAATTTTTTTTTTTTTCTCTCTCTCTCTGTTTTGTTGTTGTTTGTATATGATTTTTTGTCATATTTGCGTTCGTTGATTCGTTTTTTTTTATTCATTCATCTTCCTCTAAATGTGTTCATCCTACTTGGAATCGTATTTTGATTTTTAGATAATGTCAACCTTTTAAGGGATATTATTTCTATTAATTGTATTTGCTTCCACGATTTTATTTGTGAGAGTTAAGAATTGGATTTCATTTTAGTTTCATTTTGGGCTTTAACCATGATTGCGATTTTCCCTCTTTCTCTTTCATTTAATTGCCTAAGAATATGAAAATCACACGCACTAGACAACCAGATAAAAGATACGTTTGTTATCCCCCCAAAAATAGATTTCAGAACCTGAGAAAATTCACATACATGATAAATCTTGAAATGATACAACCTAAAGAAATAAAAGACGAAATGATAAAAAACAGATAACGGATGTAAGACCACTCTAGATTTAGAAGAATTAGGATGTGATAACCACACACACTAAACCAAATAAAAGATACGTTTGTTTTCCCTCCAAAAAATAAAATTTCAAAACCCGAGAAAATACACATAGATAATAAAACTTGAAATGATAAAACCTAAAGAAATAAAAATGACATAATGAAAATAAGATAAAAGATATAAAATCATTCTAAATTTAGAAAAAAAAGTAATGGATCTTACCTCCAATATACGAGAGTGGCGAGAGCGTAAGTTAAATGGTATTCTTGGTTGTCGCGGCCACACCTTCCATCGTGTGTGGGATTCATTTCAGAGGTATTGGGGAGCAAAGAGGGGGGGGGGAGCAAGGTGAGAGAGAATGGGGCGGGGAGAGAGAGAGAGACCGAGGGGGACGGAGAGAGGGAGGGAGAGAGATAGAAATATATAGATAAATAGATATATAGATAGAGAATGAGAGAGAAAAAATAAAGAGATAGATAGATTGAGAGACAGAGGGGGAGGAGAGAGAAAAAAAGAAAAGGAGGATAGAGAGAGAGAAAGAGACAGACAGACAGACAGATAAATAGATAGATAGATAGAGATTGAGAAAAAAAACAAAGATATATGTATATATATATATATATATATATATATATATATATATATATATATATATGTGAGAGAGAGAGAGAGAGAGAGAGTATGTAGAGAGAGAGAGAGAGAGAGAGAGACGGAGAATATCCAGAATCTTAAATAGGATCTGGATCTTGTCCCCTCCACCCAGTGAGTCAAGTAGAAGTCTGTGTTACATCTCTCTCCCGAACACGCGCTCCCCCCACCCCCACCCCCACCCTCGAGACACGCCTCCTCAGCATATGGTTTGCACGCTTTTCAAACAGCTGATTCCAGGAAGGAGAGTAGTAGCTAACTATCTGCCAAGCTTTCATGCTTTTACTGTTTATATACGGTTTCATGAGTCAAATATATATTGTGAGCGAATAGAAAGATTAGTCATGATGGATTTATATCTTTTTCTCTCTTTCTCTTTTTCTTTTTCATTCTCTTTCTCTTTCTCTTTCTCTTTCTCTTTCTCTCTTTCTCTTTATCGTTTTCTTTCTCTTTCTCTTTCTCTTTCTCTTTCTCTCTTTCTCTCTTTCTCTCTTTCTCTCTTTCTCTCTTTCTCTCTTTCTTTCTCTCTCTCTCTCTTTCTCTTTCTCTCTCTTTCCTCTCTACCCTCTCCCTCTCTCTCTCTCTTTCACACACACCCCTTTCTCTCCCTCTCCCTCTCTCTTACCCTCTTCTTTTCCCTTATCCTGTCCCTCTCCCTTGTCCCTCCCTATCCCTCTCGCTCTCACTCCCCACCGTCTCTCTCTCCGACTCCTTACTCCTGTCCCTCTCCT
>NC_091558.1:34069535-34097035 GCF_042767895.1 Penaeus vannamei | reverse complement strand
GATGATAATGATTATTACTGTTATGATTACTATTATCATCATCATTATCATGTTCATCATATATTCTATTATTGTTATGATGATGATGATGATTATAATGATTATGATGATGATGATGATGATGATGATAGGATTGATGATAATGTTAGCAATAATGATGATGGTGGTGGTGATAGTGATAATGATGATGATGATGACGATAATGATATTGATGATGATGATGATGATGATAATAACGTTGATCATGGCGATGCTTATGATGATGGTGGCGGTGATGATAAAGATGATGGTAATCATGATGAAAATTATAATGATAATCTTGATAACTGTAACAATGACGATGACGATGCGCTCACAGTAATATATCGTAGCTTCGGACATAGTTCATGATTATAATAACAGCAACATTAACTTTATCGTTATCAAATTATCAATACCAAGAAAGAGAATATTCTACGTTACCTGTCTAGACTGTCAATGAGGAAACATAGACTGGAAAACCCCAAGTGACGCCTCGTGATTCAGATACGTGTGTATCAGCCAATAGCGAGGCCCCACAGGTAACTCAATCCCACCTACTGTTTGGTTGATCTATATTTCTAATCCTTCTCCTTTTTTCGTTGAAATTGTAATATTTCGTAGTTCTGCATAGTGAGACTGGAATATTCCCCTTGATTAGTACTGGAGAACAAGACGTATATGTATGCGAAAGTAGTTTTAGGAGTTGATGATAATTTTGAGTGGTCTCTCCTCCAACTGATCCCGTTTTCTATGCGAGACGACTTCCGCGTGTAGAGAGAGGCGGGGTAACGTGCAAGCCGCAAGCAGGTATTATTTATCACTATATTCCTTACAGTAGAGTGCGAGTTTCTTAAATAATACGTGCAAACGATACATAAAATTGTGGGGAATCACCTGGGGGGTTACGAATATCTTAGAGCATGAGAAAGAGGCTAAATATTCAGATTAAACTACAGGTCAAAAAGTTTCTAAGAAAGCTCCCTTGGTCACCTGTCAATTGGGTGACCAGGTGACCGCGCTATTGAACACCCATTCCCACCGATTTCCTTTACTCTCTTTAGATCCAGGGGTTGTAAATAAGCACGGAGACGCGAGGTAAGTTCTGTCAATAATATCACGTTTGAGAAGGTGCAAGAAAGTATCATCAGTTAATATTAGTTCACTATAACGGAGTGTATGGGAAGGCATTACAGCTTTGACCTGGTTTCCCATCCCGTAAAGGAAAGAAAAGTGTAACATATGTAATTCTTGTTCTACTGTTATATGTTATTTTCAAGTGTTTTGTGCCTTTCTTAGTCTGTAGTTATTTGTTTTTGTCATTATTTGATTATGGTTAGCCATGTGTATCCAAAGTAGGAAAAATAGGATCATTTTAGAATAGTATTATGATTAAAAGGATTAAAAGATACAAACAAGCATTGAAGGAAAAAGTGTACAAGAAATATAAATTACAGATTTTAGATATTGAAAATAATTTCTTATAACTGAGAGTGCAAAGTAAGCATGAGTGGAGAATGTTAAAATCATGGTTGGACATTTCTTGGCATCAACATAAACCTTTTAATCTTTATACGATCCTGTAAGAGATATATCGATGTTAGATGGATTTAGGTAATTTTATCGGATGCCTTCGCATAACCAATGGCGATGATTTTAGTATTGATCGATTCCTCTCACCTTCTGCTATCCAGATATATTGAAATTATACCGCGGAAACCCTGCTTCAGTGACAGTCTTACCTTTGATAGCAGGGAATGGCATGAAAGGTACTAGGGAAATTGCAAGGTAGAATAATAATAGCCACAGAACCAGTCACTACATCGTCTAATGCAGGGGGCTGTGCCCCCTGTGACCCCTCTCCTGAGGGAGCCGTTTTCTCCAAACCCCTGCAATGAAAGACAAAGAATCCTCCACTTATTCATGGCAGGGTAGAGTATACAACTTACGTATGGGAGCCGTCGGGGCCAAGTCTGTCCCTCTTGCAGTCGGGGCCAATTCTGTCTCTCTTGCCGAACATACATAATGATTAGGGGGCAGTATCCCGACATGGGGGGTTGGGGGGGAAGGTTGCAGGGGACATATCCCCTCCATTCAGCAGTATTGTTAGTTTACCCTGCAATTATCCCTGGTACCCATCATGCTCTCCTTTGCTATCGGGGTTAAGAATGTGTAAATTTGAGGGGGATCCATGGCATAATTCCTACATAAATGTGTACTAGAGGGTGAGAGGAATCCATTGATACCAAAATCGTTGCGATGAGTTATGTGAAGGTATTGTGTAAATTTACCTTGTTTTAGATATCTAGCCTGATTTGTAAGTCTTTTTTCCCCCTCCCTCTAGATAGGAGACTGAATTAAATAAAATTTTATGTCCCTGAATTGACAGGTCAAGGAATTAATTTCGTAAGTATTGGTGATATCGGCACTAAACAAGTTGTTTCACATTTTTAAAAGTCAACCCTAAAAATTAAGAAAACTTTTGAAGCAAAGTCCTTTAAAATTCAAGAGCTTGAGAGTGATGTAGGTGGGTGGGGCCATACAAGGGAGCATGAACCCTTTCCATAAGATTTTTTAAAAATATTTGATGCTGAATTGCTCCCTGATAGTTTTTGTAAGTTATTGATAAAGCTTGAAGGTAAACAGTTTCATTGGTAATTCTTAACAATATGGATGCACTTGCCATACTGAGTCTCCAACTCCATGTCACAATTCTTTCAACAGTTCTAAAATGCCATGACTGGGCATGGAGATCTCCCCCCCCCCCCTCCCTGCCCCCCCAGCAAACATGATTCACAACTCAGTATGCACGGCAAGATAGAGCTGAAACTCTGCAGCATACAGTAGATTTACACTGTGAGCAGCGATTTCCACAATTTTGTCCTTTATTTATGGCGTTACCATTTGTGTCTGCAGATTTCTTTCTTTCTTTTTTTAATTTTTACATGTGACTGCAATTTTTTGTCCTCTTTAAGAGTATCATCTTCAATTTGTCTTGGCTTAATACATCCATTCTGTAAAGATTAACCATTCCATCATGCAAGGGTAAAGAAATAAGCTTTAATCTTTACAGTAAGGACACACTAAGTTCTGGCAAATTGAATATGATATTCTTGTAGGGGACAAACGTTGCAGTCTTTGGTACATGAAATCATATGCAGACATGAACGATAATGCCAAAAATGAAGGTAAAAGATTGCAGAAAGCGTCGCTCTCAGCCAAAGTCCATTCGGTGCTCCCAAGTTTCAGCTCTTTCTTGCTGTGCATATAAGGTGAAGACAATGTGTCCTGGGGGGTGTTGGGGAACAGAGCCCAGTCACAGCAACTTATATTGATAAATAAATTTTGCAACGTGGAGTTGGGGACATAGTCTTTTGCATCCGTACTATAAAGAATTACCAAAGTAAGCATTACAGAACCTCTATTTTTGAAAACTCTAAAAGTCCAGAACAAGCCAAAGCACAGGAGAACAGAGGTAGGTCTATCAGTTCTTCTAAACATTTACCACAATATTTTATTTCTCTACCATTTACTATTATTCTTTATTTTCAGAACAAAATGGTGACCTTACGATCAGGGACGAGAACAAGAGGAGAAGAAACTAAAGAGGCAAAGTCTGAGGTTCTTGTAAATGGCAAACATACAGGCACTCTGAATGGAAAGCCTCCATTACTTAATGGTCACACTAATGCACAACCTAAGAAGGATACAAATGTAAGAGCGAGCAGGTAGATAAAACTGTGTAGATGATAAACTTTTTTCTACGTGATGTTGGTATTGTAGTATTTTGTTTGTTTGATAGGAAAAATAGCTTTTTATTTTATATTTGTCTATCAGTCATGTCATTTGCAGGGACTTTAATTTTAATTGACAATTTAGAAGTTTTTTAATCATATTTATCATTACTGGTATTATATTTGAGTTAGAATAGCTAAGCAGACATTTTTTTGAAATGAGCCTCTTACATTTGGTATTGTCTTAACCCAGTGCTGCCCAAAAAAAACTGTAGTATTCACTGCAGATTTGTTTTGTGAAATGTTTCTATACATAGATGGCTCCATAAGTGCTCACCTTTCCTTGAGTTTTTATGATTTTTTTCTTTTTTTTCTAATTTTATCAATATTCATGCTGTTATTATTATTGTAGACATCATGATTATCATGATGTTATTAACATTACTAATAGCAGTGTAAGATAAAAGGAAAGATTTCCATAAATCAAGGAAAAGGATAAACATATGAGATTCCTTGGTGACTAAGAACTTGTGGAGCCATCTATGTGTTAAGACAATAAACTAAACTTGTAGTGGGTATAGCATGTATGTACATGCCATCCCTTGTGGCAGTGGGTTAAATCTTATTTGATGATAGTTTTATATCATTGGAGTTATAAGCACTAATATTAAGTTTGTGTTTAAATGCCTTTTTTTGCTTACAAATAAATGCTAACCCAATAACTTTTTTGGCTCAGTTAAACAGTAACAACATAGTTAAAATTACAGCTGTGTTCTTGCTTTTGCTAGAAGGATTTTCATCTGGACATTTCTTTAGCAATACAACATTTACTTCTTCTTTTTTGCGAGACACTTGCTCAAGGCCTACCCATGAAGGATATTTATATTTTTGAACATCTATACAGCACAGAGTTTCCATTTGCTAAGAGAGGAGTGTCAATAATTATTTTTTTATATAGTACCCCTCTTAGAGTTTTATTGTGTTTTTTATATGATCATTTTACAAGCCGTTTTATGAATAACCTTTTGTTACTACAGTTATCTAATCTGATATAGTGAGAGAAACATTAGGCCTAGATTACACATTCCAGTAGAAGAAAGCATGAAGATTTTATCTCTTTGTGAAATTGTTTCTTTCAGTCACCCCTTTTCTGCTAGTATCAGTTTAAACATCATGGAGAGGGGACTCCCATTGGTTTCATTCAAGAATTAGAGATTTAACTTTTAAGATTCAGTGGCTCAGTAGATTCTTTCTTGCCTCAAGTTATTAGGACCCCAGCTATTCGTAGTACTCTTAGAACTTGTAGGTTGAAGACATTATTATTTTTATTATTATTATTGTTTATTGTTATTATTGTTTTTACATTTATTGTTATTAATATAGACATCCAGCTAGCTATTTCAATTGCAATCATTCTGTTATTGGTTGTTTCTGTGGCTAGTTGATGACAAGTTAGATGTGACTGGTACAGTTTCTGAAAAATTTTCTTGTTTGTATATCATTCCTACACTTAGATAACTTGCAGTGTTTTGTTGTTGTTTTTTTACATCCTTTTTGTGATGGTTACAATTGTTGACTAGATGATTTTTCAGTCTAAGTAAGGGTGGTAGGCAGTGTGTGTGTATTTCTTTAAGTATACAATAGGTTTCATCTTTATCTTGGTGTTGGTGTACTTATACAGTTAATGGTTTGATAATATTTAGTCTTTAGTCTTCAAAAAAAGATT
Organism: Penaeus vannamei; assembly: GCF_042767895.1. Lineage (NCBI taxonomy): Eukaryota > Metazoa > Arthropoda > Malacostraca > Decapoda > Penaeidae > Penaeus > Penaeus vannamei. Next base: position 34,091,557 of record NC_091558.1, on the reverse strand, counting down.
GCTCCCATCATGTTTCTGTGACAATTTTGACAAACAGTAGTTTTTATACTTTCTTTAACCCGTAACATGCAAAAGGCAGTTATGGCATGCTCAAGTATACATACACACTGGACAAATGGCAAAGGTCATCTCCAGAAAAGATATATATATATACTTGTTATAACTTTTGTTAACTATCTTGAATTAGTTTGATTTGAACTAAAATGATCATGTATTAAAGTAAACCAGAAATGTATTTTCTTAGCCATTGTATATAATTATGAAGCTGTGAACTTTGCCATGTTTTAGGGGTTTATAATATATGATTTTTATTTTTGTTTGTGTTTTTTTTGGAGTGAAAAATTGGTTTGTTTACTTTTTCATGTGAGAAATGAAGTTGATCTTGTGAGCTTTGAAGGTTTTTATTCAAATTATAAATTGTTCTGTTCTTCTTTTTTTTCTTCTTTTTTTCTGATGTTGGCTTAATGAGCTTTTTATTTTTGTTTTTGCTTAACTTATGAAAAATATGAATGCAAAATTTTGCATTTAATTTATTATCTTTATTCTATTTATATGATCCTATATAGGCATTGGAATCTGATGAAATAAAATAACATAATATATTTTATGATTTTCTTACAGGGTTCCAAGATGCAGAAAGTAATGTTCATCAGCTTACTGCTGGACCTCCTCGGCTTCACCGTCATTCTGCCATTGTTTCCTGCCCTCTTAGAATACTACTCTAGAAATGATAGCAGTGGACTGTACTCCACTTTGCTCTCGTGGATCGTTGCCTTCCAGGAGGCCATCGGAATTCCATCCAAATTCCACTCTGTTTTGTTTGGAGGTATTAACCTTATTCTTTCTTTCTCTCTTTTCTTTTTTTTAATTCTTACTTTCTTCATTGTTGTGATGATTGGAGGGGACAGGAAATTTTAGGTTAGATTCGGTGCCTTTCTATCCTTTTTATGTGAATTTAAAGATAAAAATTCATGTCTTCATCTAGTAAGGAAAACAAAAGATTGAACTTAGCACAGTCTGAATTGTGGTCCACAGACTGTTGCTTCTGATAATTTTTCTGTCCTTTGGTGTGGCTTTTCTCTCTATCCTTTTTTCTTTTGCTTGTTTCTTTCTTTCTCTGCTCACTCTATTTTGCCTCTGTCCACTTCTCCCCATTCTTCCTTTCAATTCTTGTTGTAAGTTATCTCCTATCGCTTTTGCATGTGTTATCATCTCATCCTTCATGTACAAATTATGCACTTTTATATAAGGCTGAATTAATTAATTATTTGGCAGTGGAGTGGTTATTATTATTCTAAAGATAGAAAAGTTATACCACAAACTTATACTGCATCTTATACCACTTCCACTACTATTCTGAGTCTTCATTTTTCTTATTATTATTATTTTATAGAGAGTATTTTTACTTCATTGCAATTTTCCTTAATTTTTGCTTATCCCATGCCATTTTCATTCATGATTATTGTAGCTTTCAGATAACAAGATCAAGATACATTGTAGTTCATGGTGTATATATACTTTTAATTTTGTTTTTATTTTAACATTTACTGTCCAACCACGCACCAGTTTGTTAACATATATCCCTACTTATTTACATATACATGTAGAGTTACTTCCCAAACCATTTGTTTATCATTCTTCCGTGTTCTTCATCTCTAGGCCTGTTGGGGTCCCTGTTCTCCCTACTGCAGTTCCTGTCATCACCCATCACCGGGGCCTTGTCTGATGTGTACGGTCGAAGGACGGTGTTTATCTGTACCTTGGTATGACAGGAGGCTGTTGGCTTTTTTTTTTTGTTCATAATGTGTGGAATGGTGGTTTCCTTTATTTTCCCCAGTATATGATTTTTATCAGTTCTTAATATTTAAACATTTTATGCTTTACATTCAGCAGAAAGGATTATAGATAATAATCAAATTTGTCTCTGTCCATTTATTTTAACAAGCATGTTTACAGTTTTATAACCTTTAGACAGTTAGACGCTTAAGAAATGTTAAACATTCTAGTCAGTGTCAAGGCAGTATAATTTTCAGATGCAGCCTATTCAATATTTGATCGTTTTGTGGAAAATATAACACAAAATATGAAGTACAGTCAATAATAGAATATAGTATGTCAAAGGTAGATATATATATAATGCACATCTACTCTTGTACACATATTTCACTCACCCCATTTACTGCACATGGACATGCACACAAATCAAAGTGAGTGTGTGCATGTCTGCATGTGTGTCATAGATAGGTAGAGGTAATATATATGGAGGTGTATACAACTAAAGTTAAAATGATAAGTTCAATATATATTTTCTAATCTTATTTTATCTTTGTTTTCTTTTTGGTATTAGATTGGAGTGGCAGCCTCATATGGCATGTGGGCCATAGCCAGTAACTTTGCCATCTTTGTGCTGGCGAGAATTATTGGAGGAGCAACCAAGGGCAATGTGTCTCTTGCTTATTCCATAATGACAGACATTTCGGAGGAAAAGACAAGGGCAAGGGGAATGGTGAGGAATGTCTATCTTCTTTTCTCTTTTTATTCTATCTCTCTCTCTCTTTTCTTTAAAAGAAAGCTAATGTTTTGTTGAACCTTTGAATCTGTTCTCTAGTTTGTTCTCATTCTGCTGCCCAGTTTTCACCTTTTTCCTCCTCCTCTCCTCTTCCTCTTCTTATTTTCTGTTTTTGTAGTTCATCTATTCTTCGTCCTTTGCTGAATGTGAATGATACATATATCTTCCTGAACTTTTTCTTTATTTTTGTTTTTGTATTGTTTAGGTCTTAATTCTCCCATCTCCCCCTTCTCCCCCACAGGCCATGATTGGTGTGGCATTCAGCATTGGATTTACGATTGGGCCAGCCATCGGGGCCATGTTCTCACGCTGGGGCAGCACAGGCTGGTTCATGGCCTCAGCTGTCTACGCTCTTGTGCTGGCTGTCCTCAATGTGCTGTACTTCTATGTCTTCTTTAAGGAAACACTGCCTGAGGTACAGTGAAAAAGGGAAAGATAGGGAGTGTGAGCACAGATATGAATTTGATGTGTTGGTATTGTGGTATGAGAGGAAGAAATGTAACTGGTATGTATATTGCTTGTTGCTATGTGTTTGTATCTACATTATATGGATATATACATTTTTTCCTAAGAAGATTGATGCTAATATCCATATTTTTTACTCCCTCTCTGTCTTGCAGTCTAAAAGAAGAAAGTCGCTCGGTACTGGGTTATCCGAGGCTTGGGATCTCATTAGCCCTTTCTCCCTCTTCAATTTCAGATCTGTGAAAGGCTTAGAAAAGGAAGGTCAGTAGTTTTTTAAGTACTACTTGCACTTGTGATAATATGAATAATAGTAAGATTAATACAGTTGTAGTATTTATATTAATTTGTTAGAATGAACCTGTTAATTTTGAATATTTGTTTTATGTGAGAACATCTAGTTATTTTGAAAATGTTTACAGTCTTGTATTATACACGTTCTGATTTTTTTTGTCATGCACACTGTGAATCACTAGGTGATTTAAAAAAAATTTTGATCCAGAGAGAAATTTTAAACACATCCAATATTATCCAGTTGAAGCTCTTCCACTCACAATCAGCCAAACACTTAAATTAGAATGAGAAAGATATACCTTGTACCTGATTCTCACAGCAGTTTCCTTTTCAGAACGTGCCAGGTTAATAAGACTTGGACATGTGTACTTTCTGTACCTATTCATGTACTCTGGCCTGGAATTCACACTCACCTTTGTTACACATCACAAGCACCATTACAGCTCAATGGACCAGGGTCGCATGTTCACTTTCCTGGGGCTAGTCATGGCGGTGATGCAGGGTGGGTACGTACGCCGCATCAAGGACGGGAGTGAGAAATCTATGGCTAATATGGTAGGTATAAGAGTGGTTTTAGCTCTAGTATATATTTCAATTTTTCTTTCTTTTTGTTCTTTAATTTAGATTAGGATTTTTTTGTATGTGTGTAGGGGCGGATATTTTTGTGAGGGATGGAAAAAGGAACAGACAACACACATCCATGTGTGCTTGTGTTTTTACAGATTTATGTAAATTGCCTGACTGATTAGCTTTACTTCAGCATCTTTGCTTTGGAAACCATATTAATGCCACATTAACTGAAATGCCAGTAAAACCTAGTCTACTATTGTTGTCGGATGGTACTGATTCAAGACTTGATAAAGAAAGCAGAGGTGTATAAAGATATGAGTATTCATATATCTTGCATCCTTTTGAGATTAACTATCTGATGTTACATTTTTCAGAAGAAGAAAGAAGTGTATTGGAAGAAATTCATTACAATGTATTATTGTCTTGAGATTTTTTATTGTTATTTAATGTTATAGAAATAGAAGTATGTGAATGCTTTTATTGAGATAAATGTTAGGATCTTTTGAGTATTGTCTTGAATAGGGTTTAGAAAATAAAGAGATTATATGCTTTTAGAATTTAGTAAATCTTGGTGGATATCAGTGAATTTAGATGAAAAATTTAATAAGTATAAATTTTTTAATATTAACATTAGATTAAGAATTTTCATAATGTCATTTCTTTGTTCACTTATTATCCTTTTCCTGTTCTGCCGCCAGGGTTTGGTCATGATGATCCCAGCTTTCATCTTGGTTGGTGCAAGTGAGACTAACCTGGGACTCTATGCTGGACTTACCCTCTATGCTCTAGGTAATGTAATTTTGCGTACAAACTTTAAAAGACAAGATATTTTTGAAGGTTGAAGTCTTCATAGGAAACATACTTCTAATGGCTGTTCATAATAAGTGAAATTACAGCTTGCCTTTTGAAATAGTTTATGATCATTCATACTCATTCAGAAAATGGCAAAAATCTTGATTTTTTTAGCAATGTGCAATCACTTGATTTTTAGTGTTTATTTTACCCCATGCTGATTAGAACAGCTTTACCTCAAGCTGTCATAACTTGCTTTTATGCTTAGTTTAGGCTGACAATTCCTACAATTTTTGCGATATCATGAGATAAGCTCGAGATACTCCCCTTTTGTTTCATATGATGCTGTTGTTGTGCACCAGTTTTCTCTTTTTACTCTTTAGGCATTTATCCAAATCCTGAAGCTTTTTGAATTAGATCATATGTGAATGTTAACCCACATAGAACACAATCCCTAAACTTTTTATACCATGGACCTGACTCTGTTATGGAACCCTTGAATTCTCATCAACCTCAGGCATGTGCAAAAAATAAATGATAATTATGTACATTTCACATCAAATAACATATCACATCAACATTTATTATACATCACTCATTTTTACAACTATGAAATTAATTCAAGAATAAACTTCGGATTCTAAGAAAGAAAGATTATCATTATTACCATGGTCTCAGCAAAAATGTAGCAACAATAATGGTAAAACCAGGGTGCTTTTCTTAATAAGAGATTTTGCAACTGTAGAGTTGTGGCACAACCGCTAACTTGTTTCCATTAAAAATTGAAAATCAACAATATTTTATGCTGATTTTATTGTGATTTGTGAGGCATGTAAAAAGTAGATAATGACCATGATATGAATGACACAGTATGAAGCGTTCTATTTTCCAGCATCATTATATTAATGGGACTGTCCCCAAAATTAGAAGGGGGTAGTGGGGTAATGAGGAGGGGAAAATGGGGGTAAGGGGGTAAACAAAAAGTAATGTAAATTAAAAAAAAAACTATCATACTGATTTTTTTCAAATTTGGATTTATTGTGTAATTTAACATTCTGTATCTTTTGGTACTAAATCTAAGTTTGCACAGATGTGCACTTGTATATAAAAACATATGAATAGGTGTGTGTGCGTGCGTGCGTGTGTGGATGTGGGTGTAGGTGTAGGTGTAGGTGTGTGTAAATGTGTGTAGGTGTGAGTAACGAGGAACGGTTAGATTAACAAGCAGTATGTAGTTATGGAGTAACCTAGAATCGTTATTTTATTTGTTAGAAATAACCATTTAGAAAACATTGATATTTTGAAATACAAACTCGTAACTGTCTGGTCGAATGGACATTTCTCTTCTTAATGTAATAATACAAACTGTTTAATTATAGGCCTATAACACACGAGTTGATAGAGGTATTTGACAAGTTATTTTGGATTTTTAGCCTTATATACTTCAGTTGTTTATATTTAGTATAAAGTAGCTACATTATTACTATTATGCGTGTTCTCGATTGCTTGGGCTCTAATTAACACAAAAAACATAAATTTTAATCTTTCCTATGCACAAAGTCTAATGGGGTGGTGACAGCATGAAAAATCTCGCCTGGCTCGCTGTGCAGCCTCAGGACCATGTGGTTGATTGAAGTATCCTAAAACAAATGACTCGTGTTTGTTTATTTTTCAAGATAGAGACTCACCACTGCTTTTGCATTATTTTTTAACCCTAAAGTTGTATATATGATGTTTACTCAAGATTGAATCATATTTACCGCAGTTATAAAGAAAAAGATATGAAAAATTGTTTGATGCTTTTTAGATTTTCTTAATACAAGTTTCATTTTCGCTCCAGTAGGGGATAAATACATTAGTGTAAAAATTGCCCATGCCACGATTAACTGGCTAAGAGTTTTTCTTTGCGGAGGTTTATATTCACATGAGTAATTCTACATTCCTACACAAGTGTGAAAATGCATTTAACTAATTTTTGATAAACCCAACCCCACCAAACCCCTCTACCACCCCTATTATTAGGGATGATCCCATTACGAGTCTTACAATGTACTTATTCTTTATATCAGAGTGAGCCACACTAAGGTATGATTGTAAAAAATAAACTTCTTTGAAATACTGGCACAGTCTGCCTTGTGTCCTAATGTTATTTTTATTTTTCAGGTTCCTCCATGATGGTACCTTGTCTAACTGCTCTAGCATCTTACCATGGAGCTGATTCTCACAAGGGCACCTTGTTAGGGATATGGAGATCTCTTGGAGCCCTGGCCAGGGTCATTGGACCTATCGTCACCTCAGTCTGTAAGGATGCCTTTTAATTCCATTGTGTGTGCCTGCCTGCTGGCTTGCCTCTGCATTTTTGTGTGTGTTTGTGCCTGCCTGCTTGCTTTCATCTGCCTTTATGTGTGTGTGTGCGTGTGTGTGTCTGTGTGTGTGTTTTCTTCCCTGGTTCTTACCTAGTTGTTTTAACACTCGAGAAGAGCTAGGCTCAGAGGGTCACATCTGCTAAATGTAAATTATCACATAACTTTTGGAATTGATACATATTTTTGGCACAAATAGCTTAATGTGGGAGGTTATTCCATTATCTTTTTTTTACTGAAATTTTTGCCATCTTTATTGCCTCTTTTTATTTTCAACAGTCCTCTCATTCTTCTTGGATTTCATATTATAAAGCCATCTTTATTTAGCTTTACTCCTCCTGTTACATAGCTATACAGCATAATCATGTCCCCTTTTTTCCTTCTTTCATCTGGAGTAGTTTGTCCTATTTTCTATAGTCAATTTTCTTACTACATATGCATGGATGTATGTGTGTGTGCTTGCATGCATGCATGTGTATATGTGCATATGAGTACAAGTACAAGTCTGTGTATATGTACGCTACTGTTATAAATGTTAATTGTAAATTATTCTTGTTAAGTTTTTAATATATATTGTTATTTTGTATTTATTATTTTTATCATTATTAGTATTGTAACTATTTTTCTTATATAGCAATGTAAATATTTTGTTAATTGTTTTTGCTATCAGTATCATTGTTTTTATTATTGTCTTGACAAAGATGACAATGTTTAATGTGTTGTTATGCCTTTTCTTTTCAGTCTTCTGGTGTGTGGGAGCTGAGTTGTGTTATATTGTGGGTGGCCTGCTTATGGTGGTTCCACTGATTCTTTTTCAGTCTTACTGAATAGCTCATTAGAGAAACTCTAATTTACGTTAAAATCTCCTCAGTTAGAGTATCAGGTACTTTTGAACAAAATGGAAGTAATCTCTTTTTGACATTCAGGTTTATTTTTATATATATATATAGATATTTGTGCTTGCATGAATGTATATATATATGTATATTTTATTTATTTATTTGTATATATAATATATATATATAAAAACACATTCACACATATATGAATATATATATATATCATTTTACGGTAATGCCACATTTGAGATATTTCTTGGATAATAGGTATGTTCATTATATTTTTGGGAAATACAGACAAGGAGTAAGTGTAAGATGACATTTTCGCTTTAGAAAATTTGGTTACAAATTTACTGTATTACATAAAAAAAAAACATTTTTATTAAAAAAACATTTGAATCCCTCTAGGGCTTTAGAGCAAACTTTGTTACGCACATGAACAGAGTTCATTGTGAGTTGTTGAGAAAACTAAAGATAAGTTTAAGAAATTTAACAAAGATGTTTTTTATCAACTGATTTTATCTTTGGAAATATTTCATGGATATTTTAGATTGGAATGTTAAATAATACCATATTATACCATACCTAAAAATGCATTGTTCACTGTAATTTTCTTTTGGCAAATGTCTCTGAAAATGAATGGCAACACAAGTTTTCAGCCACCAAAGAGTCAGTTAGTAGAATCTTGTGACATCACCTGATCTCACATTTCCTTTTTTTTTATTTTTTTTTACACCGGTACTATCAGTATCAATACTATCATTATTATTATTTTCTTTGCTTTTATTCTTATTTTTTATGACTATTTACCAATACTATCAATATTGATGCAGTTATTATTATAAAAGACATTTTGATTATGATAATGTTATTAGCATTACTAGTAGCAATATAATATGAAAAAATGATATTTCCAAAAATCAAGGAAAAATGTAATCAGGTTAGAAATATAGTACTAGTAGTTCCCTCATTGATGACTTAAGTACTTGTGGAGCCATCTATGTGTAAAAAAAATTAACAGATAAACTCAGTGGACATGGCATGTACATACATACCATCTCTGGTAGCAGTGGGTTGAGAATTTCCATTCTGTTATACACACAGTTACATGGCAGTGATAAATCTATTTGATGCAGATTCATTGACGCCTGAGATTTAAAGCTTGCAGATCAAGCAAGATCTGTGATTATTCATACATACATCTGTTTATATATATATATATATGTACATATATATATATATATATATATATATATATATATATATATATATATATATATATATATATGTACATATATGTATATATAGATATATATATAAATACATATATGTATTTATGTTATTTTCTTATGTGTGACGTTTTGTTTGGAGTTTATTGAAACTTTTTATCAACATTTATGTTTAGAAATCAAATGATGAAGTTGCTTTAGGTGTTAATCACATTTGAAGGGGCTGTCAGGGGATGGCAGATTTACATATACTTTCTACAGTCTCTTCATTTATCATTTCCTCCATATCACATGAGTGCACTTACTTCAATATGTTCATGTATCTGAAAACAGCAGAAATGTTTTTCACATAACTTTTTGAGGTGCATCTAGACTAGCTTCAAAACATTTTGGATATATCATAACTGCACAATAATATTTTTTAAATTTCAGGAACAGTCAGTGTCTATAAATCCTCAATGTCAAAAAAATAGGCAGCATCTTGCAAAAAAAAAAAAAAAACATTGTTGGTCAGTTTCCCCAGCTAATGTGCCAGGACTGGCACTTCAGTGTTATCCTTTCATATAAACTTGAAAGTGATTTGAAAAGACCTGTGTGCTTGGACTTGCTCTGTTATGATTAATTGTTTTGTTTTGTTTTTTTGATAAAGCAACAACAACAAAAATATGTATTCATAACAGAGGTCGATCTTAGCCTGTTGTAAAAAGTAAAGATTAAATGACTTGTGAGATGTTTCCATGTATATGCACTAATTGTTACAAATTTGAAGATTTACCTGTGTTGAATATAGGAAGTACACATGTGATAGCTCCTTTATTTGTGCATTAACAGTTCATTTGATAAGAAAGAACAAGATACCAGAGGTTCCTGTGATATGCTACTTAAGAATAAAGAATGAATGAGAACTCAAAAGATGTACTTAAATGCATTTCTAGTTTATAAACAATGTTTTTAATGCTGCATAAAGAAGCTTTTACTTTTAGATATATAATTAATCATTCCATTTGGTGTGGCTGTATTAAGCATTAATTTATTCTTACCATCTAAGGCATATTAGATTAAGATCTCATACTCCAAAAGACCCAGTAAGCTTAAGCATGCATTAACGATTTTGCTTTTATATAAAAGTATTCTAAGAATTGCTAAGATGAATTCAGGTAAAGTAAGAAGAACAAAGAAAGGAAGATTGCTAAAAGATGATTCTAAGAAATGAGTAAATTTTGAATAGTATGTCATGTATATAAATGTTCAGATATTGCTGCTGTTGCCTATTATTGTACTTTAACCCCAAGCAGATGGATCCCATGATAGTACATCATTCACCATGAACTCCTTCAACCCAATACCATGTAAATAAGTAATGAATATATATATTTTCACTTTTACTTGAATCACTACTGACTATTTTTATAATGTAAAGCATAATATTTTAAATAAAAGAGTAAGTTCATTAGTGGGTGTATTGCCCATCTGCAAGGGGTTTATTATGTGTTGATGTACTGTGTTAAATAATGTTCATGATAAAGATGTAATGCATTAATTGAAAGAGACAGAACCTGTTTTAAAAAGATATTATTGTGTATGCAACAGACCCTGTGTTCAGTGCATATCACAGCGTACTGTTGTGTGCATTTTGTTGATCATGTGTGTGACAAGTGTGGATATTAAGGCAAATACTTTCAGGAAATTATCAGTATTTTTTATTGCTTTATTTGTGATTTTGTTCAAGGGAAGTATTAAATGCATAGAATATAAAGAAACACAGGAGCTCTTATGATTTTTCTGCATTAACTATGAGTATCCTGCATGATAATTAACGTGACTGCAAGTTAAAATGGTGATATTATTTGTTTTATGCTTACCATTGAATGTTTTTGTTTGGGAGAGGGATATTTCCCTCTTTTCATATGGGTTCATTTTGAAATTAGGGGAGAAAACAGATTGTATGGTGGTTTATATGTGATTTTCTTTTTAAGCTTTTCATTAGCACAAAAATACTGAGACTGAATCTGCTGCTTTTAAGACCACTAAGCCTTTTGTAACAATTCCAGATTAGAACCAGTTATCCTAAGAATAATTATTCCAAAATGGTAATCAGAATGTGTTGAAACATTTCAATGTTTCACTGAATATTAAAGTAAATGTATAAAAGGAAAGGGGAAGTAAAGAGGAAAATCCTTTTCATTTAGAAAAGTGTTTCTGCAAGTAATTTTCTGGAGTAATGTGTGGCAAAACATCAGCAAGAATCTTTTGTTTACAGCCCTATATAAATCTTAAATTAAAGTTTAATTAGTTCCTGATTACTGTATCCATTTGGTTATATTGGCTATCATTAGCTTAATATAAGGTCAAGTATAATTTGCATCCTATAAAAAATATTATCTGAAACCGTGGATTGCAAGGCAGAGCTTGCTCTGTTTGTTAATCTTTTTCTTCCAAGACAGTACCCAGAATGATTTTCAGATACACATACACACATCTCCTTTCTTTCTTTCTTTCTTTCTCTTTTTCTTTCTCTCTGTATACATGTAATTGCACACCACGGCATGAGATCAGAGTACATTCCAAGGAGTTAGAAAGTAGTTCCTCTTATTCTTAAGGTCTGTAGTGTGTGTAATATGAAGGAAAAATACTGAGGCAGATAAGGATTTGTATATTTTTATTTTCATTCCTTTTTGATAGTTTTTTGATGGGCACTCTGACTTCGTGTATTGAATTCAAATAAAAGGAATTGGCATGTAAACTGTAAACTATGAAATAGAAGTTGTTAAAACTCATAATCTACTTGCCAAAATAAATCCCTGACTAGTTGCCACTGCCAGCCAATTTTCAGATTTTTTTCATTTGCTTAAACTACTTAAGGTGATCTAGAAACATTTCACACAGTTACTAAACTTTATTTTTAACACTATTATGAGTTTAAGCTGTGGATTTTAAACACCAGAATTAACTATCCGTGCATTAAAAAGTTGACCAGTTTGTGTAGTGGTGAAGCATCTGGGGTTTATGTGTGTGCTGGTAGCAGTCCACTTAATAAATAAGAAAGGGATTCAATTGTATGATGTAGATATGAAATAATACGCCCTATTTGCTTAATGTAAAATTTTAGCAATAGAGAAGTTATCATACAATATATAATGTCGGGATGTCACCTGCATTGTGAGAGAAAAAGAAATAAGTATCTTTACTTACAAAGAAAGAAATGTAAAGAATAATAATATTTATTGAAAGTTATTCTTCCCTTGTTGATGTATTTGTATATTTTTGTATTCTGTTCTCCAGGTATGTTCTGCATATTGCCTATAGGTGTAAATTATGATAATGGCAAATTGTTATCCCTCACTGTTTCTTTAGTTTTTAAGGCACAGTAAATTAAGTTTTTCATCACTCGGACCACTTGATTTTTTTAATGATCTAAATTATTACACAATGTCTTTGAATTATGTTTTCAAATGTAATGATATCATATCTTATTTTTAGTTTTAGATGGCACATTAATTTGATATGGTACTGAGGAATGTCTTTCCTTTAATTTCTTCACTTTCATGAATTTCTTATTTAGTTTTAGGTATTAGGGTTCAAACATATCTAGAAAGTATTTTGTATTGTAAGTGAAAACTATCTTAAATTCTATGTCTGGAGATTGTAATTTTCGTATTCAAATATTTATATGTATATTTATTTTTGCAATGCCAGTGTTTTGCCATAAATAATGAGAGTTAAAGAGGAGTTTGCTTTAAATTTTTATTAAGCTTTTCAATCGTATGAGGAAAGTTAAGGTGTAGTTTATACAGCTGGATTAATGATATTTGTTTTTGAAATCACCTTGGTAATATCATTCTCCTATCTTGAATTTGTTATTGCATAGTTTTAACCCTTAGAATAGAAATGATGTTCCTGGAAATGTTAATTGTTAAAATCACGTGTTTGTTGTTCAAAGTTCTTCTCAACATATATATTACTATACAACATTCTCAGATATTATATTTTTATCTCTGAACAATAAAGGAGAGAATCCATCTCGTGTAGTTTCACTTCAGTTTTCTTGTGTGTGATTTTAGAGAGTTGTGGCAGATCCAGGATGTTTTCAAAGAGGGGCTAACTGCGTGACAAGGGACACCAAACATCAAACAAAATAGTATGTAGCTCCTCCAGAGGGAAATTTGAGCATTACAAAAGCACTTTCAAAACACCCTGTAGCAAACTGGCACTTAAATGTTGATTAATATTGGAAATACCCCAAATTGAGTTACACAACTGAGCATACACATGAATTCATATTCATAGTTACATTAAGTTATGTACATATAACTGTAACTATTATTTTGTTATTAATTTTGGCACAATGTTACAACACTGTTGCCAAAATTATAACCTGTTGTCCAAGGCAAAATATATGGTAGGGTAGCTGCATCCACTACCACTGACAGAGAAGGTTCATGTATGTATGCAATTAAGACCAAGGTAAAAACATGGAAACAAAAACATCCAGTTTAAAATCAAAGAACAGTTTTCTTGCAGGAGATGGAAGATGGTCACTTAAATTCACGATGCTAAAATTCCTGAAGTTGGACTCAAAAGCTACTTCAGAGATAAAGCTAGATGATACAATGGCAATACAAAGTGGATATGTTTGAATAGCATGTAATACATTTTTTTATTTACCCAATCTGATACTAAGTTTGAAACACTGTAATAATTTAGAAGTTATACTATCAGTATTACTAACATTGACTGGACACATTACATTCATATTTGATAAAGCCAAACTGTCTAGAAAAAGTTCTATATGTGCATTTCATCCAAAGAAGGTAATGGAGAGTAAAAGATTCCTTTGAAATAAAATACATCCCTACCAAAAATAATGTTCATTTTATATATTACACTGCTTATTAAATACTCTCGTATATACCATAGTGCATGCATTACTAATGAACAATATGAATAATTTTGTGGTGTGGCCTAGTTGCAGTGCAGTAGTGTTTCGTTTTCAAAAGTTCAATAGGCATTTTGACATCATTTATAACTCGTATTGTAGATTTTTTGGTTTTACATTAATATGCAATTCATGATATTTTCAGGATACTAGTATCTAAAATCTAAATTAATAACACATGTATATCTGTAATTCAGGTTGAGTATCACTGCATAATTTCCACTAAAGTAAAGGTGTAATCAAATACCACAAGCCATGGTTAAAACAAGCCATGGTTAAAAAGAAAAATATCTCACTTGTACATGTAATTAAATGAAATTATTATGTATTTCCTAACAGTGACTAAAGATTATTGAAGCAGGTAAGTGTGTAAGTTCATTCTTTTCATAACAGCCATTTTAATAAGCATATCACATTTACAGGTATTCTCTCATTTCTCTCACACCTTTATCTTTTCAAAGGCTGCTTGTCTTCACATCTCATTCTCTTATCCCACATTTTGGTCAATGAATTTCTTATTGTCTTGAATTCTTCTCATCGTGGATCCTCATGCTTTTTCCTACCCATATGTAAATCATTATCTTCCCTCACGGTCACTTCATCTTCTCTATCATTTATCCCTCACTCCCAAGTAGTACATGGGCTCCATAATCTATTCCTCATCCTCTTGCCACTCTTCCTAATTCTTCAAGATTTTGCAAAACATTCCTCTTACTTCTTGCGTCCCTTGCACATCACCAACATTCATTTCCTTTGTCCAGTTCCTTCATCCCTCTCACAAATTACTGGTCTTCCTCACACTATGCGAACTTCGTTCCTTCAGAGCTCCAAGCCTCATTCAACGTTCTCACACCACTTTCATTCAGTTCCATCATACACGATGAATACGCTCTTCACACCCTTCTTTTCACTCCTCGTCCCTCAGGCTCCCTTAGACCCTCTCGTCCCTCAGCCCCCTCGTCCCCCACCTCATCCCCTCACCCCCCCCCCGTCGCGTAATCTTCCCCCTCCCCCTTACACTAGACTTTCCGACGTGTTCTTCGAATTGGCGCGAGTATGAGGGGCGGTTTCCGAAGGGGGCGGCTGGCCATCTCGACGTCCTCCTCTCTTCCTGGCGTCTGTTGCTGCTCGTTGCATAATTGCAGCCGCCAGAGCAAGGTGAGAGATCTGCAAGAATGTATGCGTCGGAGTACACTGATTTTGCGCGCTTATAATTGGCAAGAAAACTGTTTTACTGGGTCCTGACAATAATGGTAGAAGCCTTTTCTCTCTCTCTCTCTCTCTCTCTCTCTCTCTCTCTCTCTCTCTCTCTCTCTCTCTCTCTCTCTCTCTCTCTCTCTCTCTCTCTCTCTCTCTCTCTCTCTCTCTCTCTCTCTCTCTCTCTCTCTCTCTCTCTCTATCTCTCTCTCTCTCTCTCTCTCTCTCTCTCTCTCTCTCTCTCCACCTACCTAAGTACTTACGTACCTTATCTATCTATTTCTTTATTTACCTATTTATCTATATCTCTATCTAACAGTTTGTCTGTCATTATCAATCTATCTATTCATCTCGCTCTCTTTCCAATCAGAAAAGTGTAAATTAATGAAAAACAATAGCCATCAGATGAAGGGGTGAAATAAACCTGCAAGAGACAAAAGTCTTACTTGTGAAAATGACTGCGTGGCCCTCAGAGGCGTGTGGCTGGCGGGCTCCTGCTTCTCCTGCCGGGGGCCCGTCTGCGCCCTGTCGAAGGAGCGCAGGCTGGCCGAACAGGCTCGGTTGAGGGAGGCCGGGCGGCGCCTCGTCGTTCCTGGGGAGCAGGAGGGGGACGCCTCCCCTACAGCTGCCACCTCCTGCTGGGAGGCAGCGCTCGCTGCAGCACCGCTGCTGTAGCTGCCGGCGGTGGCGTGGGCGGCCGGGGGTATGCTGGCGTCAAGCGGGAGGCCGGTGTCCCTGACGGGCATTTGGGCGTTGCTCGAGATGAGGCTGTGGATTGTTGGGCACTCCGACGAGTACTCGAGCAGCTGTTGGGGCAAGGAAAGTGAGTCAGAGACAGTTGGAACGAATGCAAAAGTTCTCACAGTCCTCACTAAGAAAGCACCGACATCATACAAGACATGTCAGACGCCCTCCTACCCGAAGCCGAGCGGCGAGCGCGTTGTGCCGATCCTCCTGCCGCCCGGCGTCCGCGCCCTCGGTGAATGAGCGGCATTTGGAGAGCTTGGCCGTCCCGCGCGCTCCTGTCGGGCCTCCAAGCGCACCGCTACGAAGAAGCAGCTGCCGCACCAGGTCTGGCAGCTCCATCGAGTTCCTTTGTGTTTCCTTCAGCTGCTGCAGAAGGTCCACAACGCGATGCAGCTCCGCCTTCCGCTTTTCCTGTGGCGTCTGGAAGAGGTCGTTCGGGGCGACGCTCGAAGCCACGCCCACTGGCTCCACGGCGGCCTTTGGACGTCGCTGCAGAAGGCGGAGAGCGGCCAAGTAAAATCAAGACAGTGTTCGGTGAAAGATAGGAAACTTGCGCAAGACAGCAAAGACAGCGGCCTCGGGCAGATGTCAAACCCTTCACAGTCGTAGGCAAAGGATTGCAATTTTTTTATAGCCATTTTTCTACGATCATATATATGTAGTAGTTATGGCAGTAACAGACAAGATCTTTAAAACACTATATAGTGTTTATTTTCTTATCATGCCATTACAGATGATCCAGAATTCCCTTCGTCTGCAAAGGCCTGGCATGTTGGACATATTTTCCCATCAGCCTTACGACCCTCGAACAAGGTACAGCGCCACTCACCCGGGCGACCTGTGGATCCGGAACTTCGTCGTCGAACTTGCCCCGCACGACCCCGCCGCGCAGATCGCCGTTCCTGACCCCTTCTGAGCCGCCGTGACCCACCTCCGTCTTGCCTCCTGACCCCTGGCTTCGATGCGGAGTGGCGCTGAAGAGGGCTGACGCTGAAGGTGGGCGGGCCATTGCCTCTGCTGCCGGTCTGAGGACACGGAGGGAGATCGAAGTCATGTTAGTGTTTTTTTTTTCGATTTTCTTCGGGAGGGGAGGGAGAGGGGTTATGCTCACTCCATTTACAGAAGTCGAATACCTACAAACATACAGTCTACAGCCAAATCATTTCCAAAAAAGTGCTCTCCGTATATAAGCAAAATAATCAACAGACCTCTGACCTCGCCTTGATTTCCAATTCTCCACTGACCTGGCTCCGTGCACGGCCTTCGAGGGCAAGGTCGACCCGCGGGAGCTGTCCCAGGTCATGCTTTCAATGACCAAAGGCACACGACCAGCTGCATTCAGCCTCTCGCCCTCAGAGTCGCTATGTACAGGAAAGTATGCGGTGGTAAGGCACATAAATTCAGCTCCTTATTGAAAGCATGGCAATGCGTGGAGCAAAAATAAAGGGAATTAAAGCAATGTGTGAGAATTTGGATAGCATGTGAACCAATTAATGGCCAGATATATATGCTTAATAGCTGCGTTATTTCTCGCGAGTTTAATTCATAGAACATATTATATAAAGGCATATAAGAAGAAAAATATGTGTCTAATGATTCCTTCCCATAAAATGATACATAAAAAAATGTCAGAAGTCTTTAAAGCATAATGTAATCTAGGGATTCTAGATTACAAATTCTCACTAGAAAAATCTCATCTGCTCATCCTACCCGGTATATCGAATGTAACCTCATCCTAAGGCAATACCATTCCTTTCATTATTATCCTTTTCTCACAAAACACAAATGTATTCAAGGAAAGTTGCCACACCTGTATGACGCAGACGACCTATTACGGCTGTTGTCGGCGCGTCCTGCACTTCCTGCGGGAGTCGTGTGCGTGACTGCGGAGGAACTCACCTTGGTCCACGGGCGCCCCGTCACCGCCTCCCACACCGCCTCCGCCACCTGCGCCATCGAGAGGTTTGCTATTCCTCATTTTCTTTTCTACTTGCGATTCAGTATATATCTCGAAGAGTTTATGTAATGGTTAGACAGGTAGATGCATAGACCATAAGACAACTATAATGACGCATACAACATTCCATATATACATATAAAGGGACAGGAAAATTGAGTCAAAGACGACTGAAATCTGACAAACAGACAGTATCTTTGCCTTTCGCTTCATGTCGAAAAGGATGAAGATCAAGGCTCCCTGCAGGCCGTTGAGAACCGTGAACGGATACCAGCATGCGGGGATATCCGCGAACGCCGCTATGAATCCGGTGAGCCACGTGAGACCTTGGATGACTCCTAACTTCACATAAAGCAGAAGTCTCACTCGCTCCTTCTTGGCGTGGCGAGTCTGCGGGAGAGGAGGGCCGTGTGTCAGGTTTATTCATCATGTGTCTATGGATGGGCTTACGGGATTGATGATATACATAGCCGCGTGTGGATGTGTGTGTCATAACATGTCAAAAAGAAGTTGCACCTGTGTCAGCTGGCTCGAAAAGCCGGTTTTTGTTTTCTTTTGTCCCTCCTTGGTGCTCTGGGATCTCACGTTGGCGTAGCGCGCAGCCTTCATTTGCCTGCAGATGCCATACGCCGAGATGATGAAGAGCACGACGTTCTCCTGCACGATGGCGCCCACCGGTAGGAGGAAGAAGAGCGCCAGGCCGTGGCGGTTGTTGATCCAGCAGAGCCTCGTTGCATACTCCGGCCGGTAGTCCGGCAGGAGGTCGACCCAGTCCAGCAGGAGCGCGAGCGACACCACGAGCGCGGGGACCGTCCAGGCGTAGAGCGAGTAGAGGAGGAAGGTCCGGCCGCCGTCGGAGTCGCCGCGGTAGAGCTGGCTGCTGAAGGTGCGACACACGTCCACGCTCATCACGTTCATCCAGCAGAAGGAGGCGAGCCAGAAGTAGTGCAGGCTGCACGACAGGAACACGCACAGGCCGTACACGTCCGTCTCCCTCGTCCCCGCCAGGAACAGGACGTGGGCGACGAAGAGGCAGCACGAGAGCGAGAACAGGTTCTTCCCCGGCAGGTTCCTGTGTCGCGGGACGAGCATGAAGACGGCCATGTGGAGCGCCAGAGCCACGAGGGAGACGCTCAGCACGACCAGCGTCAGGTACTGGTGGGCGGTGCTGAAGGCGTCGGCGTAGTGGCTCGCGTCGTGGCAGACGAGGACCTGCGTGTCGTTGGTGAGCTCGAACTCCCCCTTGGCGTAGATCTTCTTGGAGGCGTTGACGAAGATGGAGCCGTCGCTTCGGGGCGCATACTCCGTCAGGTTGAGGAGCCTCTTCGGGCACGCACTGTCCAGGAGGGTCGAGTTGGAGAGCGACCCGTAGGCCTCGAGGTCCCTCTCGCACCGCCCGCCCACCAGCCGGAACAGGTGGCCGCAGTGGATCTTGTGGCACATCTCGAGGACCGGATCCCACAGCTCCGTGGCCTCGTCGCAGCGGCCGCCCCGGAAGTCCATGAGGACGCTGAAGCAGGGTGGGATGTTGTGGTAGTAAACAACTAGCCGCCTTTTTCCTGGCTGGAGGCACTGAAGGTCGCCTTGGGAGACATTGGCGAAGTTACAACTGGCGCAGTGAGGGTTTTTATACGTCACGCTGTTTTCTGTGCTTCCGTAGGTCATCATAAGAGAGTAACGTTGACATTTCTCGAAGTCTATGCGGTCAGGCCAGTCAGGATGACAACGACGTACCTGCTGACAGAGGAGAAAAACGCGTTGAAGGGGTTGTTGAGTTTCACTTTCAGGGAGTATTGCAAAGGATCCTTTCCACACATTACTATACATATCTGGCACCAGATGGTGAGTAATTACCAGCATTATGGTCAGACCTAACCGTACTCTAAGCCTAATCATTTAGACCCTTGGCGCGCCATTTCGGTGAGCCAGACCTCGAGCGGTCTCTGAGATCCTTTTCTTTGTGGTCAAAGATTGTTTGAGGAATTTCTAGACTAATATCAGGAAGTTATAACGTTATTATAGCGTTTTAGAACCAGGTTTGATGCATTTACGTTAACTTCAAAACATTTGTATGAACTACAACACAATAAAATTATATTCAGTTGTAATAACCAAATGTTTTAGCTTTTGATTCGCACAATCAGTTTTCCCTCTTCATATGAACTGTAGTTAGGCGTAATAGCATCGCACTGCCCAGAACTGCTTGATAAAATGGCAGAAAAATATTTCACACAAAAGACTTTCACTGGCAGATGAGACAGCCACTGCGATATCCCTTATCTTCAGTTACACATACATGTACATGCCCATGCGTAAACACGAAGATTCACATTATACAAAAACACTACTAAAATATTTACATCATGATCTTACTTGCTCCTTGGGCGAGTTTTGATCGTCGCCGATGATTTCCTTCTTCGGGTAGATGCACGGTCTGCCGCCGAAGCGCCCGGCGAAATCTTCTGCGCTCTTAAATTCGTTAATCTGTTAGGACATTACAGGGTTCATCACAGTGACATTATACCGTGTATTTCACCACAAAACAATAAAAACAGGCAAGGAAAGTGCCTGTGGCCAGAGGCGGTTACTTCGAGACATCAAAGTTGTCTCACATTATTTTAATCTACAAACCCAAGATCTTTGCGAACGGCTCCGAATCAACCAGCGGGACCTCCAGCGGCACTAGTCCATGAAGCACGATATCGTTAACGGTTCAAAAGAGGAGCTAGGGTAAAAAAATGCATAAATAAAATAGAGATACAATGCTCATAGGGTTTAAGGTATCGCTGGTACTTTAATACCTTAAGATCGCAGTTAAAAAGAAAGAAAGAAAAAAAACTAGCGATATTTCCTTGTTAAGAAAGTACCATTTTTTTAAAACGATATATATATATATATATATATATATATATATATATATATATATATATATATATATATATATATATATATCCATACATACTTACCTATATATATGTATGTATATATACATATATATATATATATATATATATATATATATATATATATATATATATATATATATATAAATAGATAGATAGATAGATAGATATACACACACACACATACACACACACACATGCACACTCACACAAACACACGCAGAGCTTGCAAAGGAAAATACCTGGCAAGAGCAGGTGTGTGTCTCTTCATAGATGCCCTTCTGTTCATCCTCCTCGCTCTTGTACGTGAAACGCTTCCACTCGCGGCGTCCTGGGTAGTAGGTCGCCTTGCTCATGAACTCTACCTTCGAGAAGTCCTTCAGGATCTTTCATTGCGAGATGAAATTATGGTGGTTTGTTATTTGGATTGGATATGCACCTGGTTGTCACTCTAGGATTCCTTCAGACAATAAAAATGCTTTAGATACTCTTCATGACCTTTCCAAATATTCAATATGGTGAGTTTTTTTTTTTTGTTTGTTTTTTGTTTTTTTACCTCTTGCGTGTTGCAGATGATATTGATAGTCCAGTTATGCAAGTCTGAGGCGTCATCGTTGCAAAGGGCGCAGTAATAATTTGCGTAAGTGATGTTGGTAGCCCTGGAGGTGACGGCTACATCCAGTACAAACGTGTAGGCTTCTCTTGTCACCTGATCGTTGCATAATGAATAATCATGAACTTGAGGTTATTCGTATTCTACAAGGACACTACTTCAGAAATATGTCATTAAAACGAAGGAGAAAACAAAAAAGAACAAGTAAATATAAAATAAATATAAATATCTATCTATATACATATATCCATATACATACATATATAGATAGATAGACAGACAGATAGATAGGTAGGCAGGTAGATAAATAGATAGAGAGATAGATAGACATACTTGTTTATATATAGATAGACAGATAGATACATATATGCATATATATATACATACTTACATATATATATATATATATATATATATATATATATATATATATATATACATACATATATATATATATGTATATATATATATATATATATATATATATATATATATATATATATATATACTTACATACATACATACATACATATATATACATATGTAAGTAC
>NC_091558.1:34049535-34052035 GCF_042767895.1 Penaeus vannamei | reverse complement strand
ACTGTCTACTGTAGTTTTATTTATTATCTTTGTCTACACAGAGATGGCTCCGGAAGTGCTAATGTCACCAACTATTAAGACTACCTAACTCCTGTAGTTAGCCTCGTAATGATAACTAAGCACTTTGAAGTCATCAACATGTAAACAAAATTAATAAAACAGATTACAGTGGACAAATGCATGCACGTGGCATCAACAGATTAATAATTTATAAGAACATCAATGAAAATAAAGTGTTTTGTGTATCATGTGTATGGGGAATGCCAGATATAGATATGTTTAACTAGAAAAAAAAACTTCTGTCGATAGTATTGTGAATAACTATACATGTTTTCATGTATTACATACTTATATCTATAATTCAAATTGCATTATATCAACAAGATATATGCTGCAGAAAGCCTTCCCATGAAAACAGTATAAAATAAAGATAATATGTATTTAATGTATCTTATTACATCGATTTTCTTCTTGTTTTTCAATAAAGGAATACCTTTTAGCTATTACACATAAAGTGATTACCATTTTTTTTCTGTTTTACATCCAAATAGTAACTCAATAAATATGCGGAATATTTTTCTTTGTTGTCACAATACACTGACTTAACCAATTCAAATCCTTTACCTGCACTAAATCTTTATTCTAGCTATTATAAAAAAATCTCATCTGATATCTGTATTTTCTCTTCTCATTTTCATTGTCTATAAATATCCAAGACTTCATCTGAAAGAATTGATAAAATTTGTACTAGAAAATTGTATAAGGTTTTCATATTTTTTATCAAGAAAATGAAAAATATAAATAACACATTAAAATATTCCCTATACTACATTTACTATTTATGGCTAAAATATGTCAATCACCATAACTTTTAACTTTTTGTATAAGGCTATCTATTTGTTTGTCTGTCTGTCCACACCTGTCTGTCTCTCTCTGTATTTCTGCCAACTAAAACTTCTGTCCATCTCAATCTCTACTTCTATTACTACCAGGATCTCTCTCTCTCTAACTCCATCTCCAATGCTCTCTTTCTTTCTATCAGACTACACTATTCAATAATTATACTATTATCCCAACAATGATCCATATAGCCACTTGAAAAATTAAAATTCAACATGCACATAGATGGCCCCTGTACCATGAACACAACCATTTAAAAACATACTAAAAAAGGGGAGTTCTTTTCAATTACAAATTTCAACTAATCCCTTGCCTGTCTTGTGTGACCTCTTTCTCAATTCCATAAAGAAACACCTCATTAAAATTACAAGCAGTACATCATATGATATTAATAAAAGAATAAGCACCTACCTGCATATCCTAGTAACTAAGTATTCAAACCCTGCCAGCTCATTTATCCTTGATACATCTCAGCATTCAAGTTCTCTTTGGTCTGAATGAGGTCATTAGTCTTATAAATCACAAGAAAATATTATAAGTGAAATAACCCTGAATATACAGAAGCAGAATTTTTCTCTGTTCGATATGTAGAAATAGTAATTAAGACGTACAATTCATATGAACGTGAAGTTTTCTGGTAACATTCTCTTCAGGCATTATCAAAATGTGAAGCTTAAAATCAATAACCTCTTAATATGAGGTCAATATGAGGAGGGCATTGCCAAATAATCTCACTGTTTAATTATTTCTTGTTATGGGTTTGTAAAGTATCCAGTAAAACACATTTCCAACCCATTAACACTAGGAACATGCAGTGTCCATAATGCTTGTTTTTTTTTTATCATCAAGTAATCAGTTATAATGACTACCTGACCTCACTTGTCTAACCTATTTCTTGAGTTTTCTGGATTTTTTTTTCTTCATCTATTACTATCAGCTATAACAAATTAAATGATAATGATAATAATAATAAGAAGAAAAATTACTATCATTATCATTATTATTATTATTAATATTATTATTATTACTAGTAGTAGTAGTAGTAGTAGTAGTAGTAGTAGTAGTAGTAGTAGTAGTAGTAATATTAATAGCAATAGTAATAGTAGTTGTAGTAGTGGTAGTAGTAATAGTAGTAGTAATGGTAGTAGTAGTAGCAATAGTAGTAGTAATAGTAATGGTAGTAGTAGTAGTAATAGTAGTAGTAATAATAGTAGTAGTAATAATAGTAGTAGTAGTAACAGTAGTAGTAATAGTAACAGTAGTAGTAATAGTAATAGTAGTGGTAGTAATAGTAGTAGTAGTAGTAATAATAGGAATAGTAATAGCAGTAGTAATAATAGTAATAGTAGTAATAGTAGTAGTAGTAATAGTAGTAGTAGTAATAGTAGTAGTAGTAGTAGCAGTAATAGTAGTAGCAGTAATAGTAGTAGTAGTAGTAGTAGTAGTAGTAGTAGTAGTAGTAGTAGTAGTAGTAGTAGTAGTAGTAGTAGTAGTAGTAGTAGTAGTAGTAGTAATAGTAATAGTAATAGTAATAGTAATAGTAATAGTAGTGGTAGTAATAGTAGTGATAGTAATAGTAGTGGTAGTAATAGTAGTGGTA
>NC_091558.1:34032035-34037035 GCF_042767895.1 Penaeus vannamei | reverse complement strand
TTTCATTTTCTTACAATACTTTACTATCCACTTGGTGAAGCCGCGATCAAGTTAATGTTATTCATTACATGGTATAACTACTACTTCTCTTTCTTAAATGATAATTCATAAGCAATAATACAAAGAAATATAATAATAAAGAAAATAATGGTGATAATGATAATAACAATAGTAATAACAATGATAATAGTAATAATAACAAAACAATGATAATAATGATATTAACAATAATGATAATGACAATAATAATAATCATAATTATTAAAATAACAATAATAACAACAATAATAATAATAATAACCATCATCATAATCATAATCATACCAATAACAAAAACAAAAACAATAACCATAACTATGGCCAGAACAAAAACCAAAATCATAATTATGACAATAACAACTAGAAGCACTCAGAAAGTGCATACCTCCGCCAAGGCAGCAGGGTCACTGATGCAATAAAAAATATTCACACTTGAAGAATTACATTTAAGTCAACTCTTTCACACGTACCACTGGTGACATCCATAAAGGCAATAGGGGTAACTATGCAATCATTTTAAAAATTCCTAGATTCTGATCATGATCGGGATCACCATCAAAATTCAACGGCATCTTAGTTAGGCTAAGACATATCTCTAGAAATAAAATCATAATTTCTGTTGATAACTTTTTGAGTTATCCTGCTAACCAATCAACCAAAACTAAAAAACTAACTTACTAATAATAATTGTAATAGAAATAGTAACAGTAATAGTAATAAAACAATAACAATAATGATAATAATAACTAACAATAACAATGATAATGATAAAGATGAAAAAATAACATCAAAAATAAAAATCACAACTATAATTCTGATCATAATAAAAAATCCAGATACAAAAGCAGAGCCCAGAGGACCTGTCTGACATACCAGCATAAACCAGCGAGCCCATTTTGCTCCTCTCTAAAGGTGGGATCCATTTTGCCATCATTGAGTTCATTGCAGGAAATGTCACTCCCTTTAGGAAAGAGAAAGTTATTAAAATATGCTAACTGAATTCTTATAACATGTATATATTTTTGCTATTCTTCATATACTAAATATGGCTGGATTAGTGCTAACAAAAGAGAGAGAATATACATAGAGTAAAGGCAAGTTTGACAGTATCTAGCCCTTACCATGGTTTTTTCATAGTCTTTGAAGTGAATGAAGAAGTGAGATTAAATAAGCACACCAATGACATCTATTTTACATTTATTATCAGCAGGTGACAATCAACATCCTATGGTTTGCCACTAGCTCAGTCACTCAACCAAATACAGCTACAATAACATCTCTTGACACCCTTGGGTCCAGGATTTTATCACTAAAGTGTCATGGACTACACATGAAATTTGCACTTTGGTTGAAAGTGAAAAGCAAAATAGGCTAGGAAATGCATCAGTGGAAATGTATAAACCACTGTAAGACAAACAATTAAGTATTACATGCCATTAGAATATCAGGACTATGAACGAAGAAAAAGAAAAGAGGAAAAAAAGAAAATAATCACTACATAAAACCTATATACTACATTATGTAATAATAAGTACTAACTTACCTCTCCTAGCCCCTCAATAACCCGAAGAGCAATCAGCAAAGGGGTGCTTGCCCGTGCTACAACAGGAGTCAGCAATGTCAATATAGCTGTAACTAGCACACCAAATCCAAAAACAAGCTTTCCACCAATGACCTCACCCAACCTTCCTCCCACCATGTTGGTCAGAACGTAACCCCAGAAAAATGAACCAAGGATGATACCTTGTTCAGATTCAGTCCACACAAATTCTCCATCCTGAAAAGAGTAACAAGATTACAATATCATACGAAGCAGGAATTAACATTAAGTCTATGCATAGCAAAAGATAGTAAGGTACAGTAATGCATTATTCATAAACACGCACAAAAAAAAAAAAAGCTTCCCATATCCGTCATATATTAGTTATATCTATAAGAACATATAGCACCGTACAGTAACCATTTATCAAATATACTTCTGTTTATCAAAAATATATATCAACTATGTACGTTAATTCTTTGCTGCCTAGAACATGTAATGTTCACTGCAATTTTTTTTTTTTTTTGTAATGTGTTTACGCATTGATAGTTTCACAAGTGATCAATCACCAAATTTTTTGGTAATTGTTTTCTTCAATTGCTACTAATAATATAGATTCTGTTATCATTATCGATATTATGATAATTAACAAAACTAGTATCAATACAGAATATAAACTAATATTTCTTAAAACCATGGAAAAGGGTACAGGTGAGATGGGTAGGACTAGTAATTGACTCCATGAATGAGCACTTGTGGAGCCATCATCTACATGTAAATAATAAATAAATCAATAAATGAAACTCTCAGGGGGCATGGTATGTACATGTATACCATCCCTGGCAGCAATGAGTAAATAATCCTTATTAGCAAAGTATACTATCACATTAGTAATATATACAAGAAACAAAACAAAACAAAAAATTTCCCACAGTACACACCTGACTGGGCTCAGTTTGGTTGGCACTTGGCACTGGGCAAGCATCTGACTCTGTTTTGTTAACATGTGGAATGGCTGTGTTGTTGACCATTGCAACAATCGCAACTGACAAATTGACTCTCATCGCATAAACATTGGCAAATCCAAGGAAACCCATGAGAGCCAAGACATGTCTCGCTCCAAAACATCCTGGAAGACAGAGGGAATAATAGTCAATGACAGAGAGGTGGGTTGATGTGCATGTGTAGGTAGAGAGGGATGGGATGGGATGGGATGGGATGGGATGGGATGGGATGGGATGGGATGGGATGGGATGGGATGGGATGGGATGGGATGGGATGGGATGGGATGGGATGGGATGGGATGGGATGGGATGGGATGGGATGGGATGGGATGGGATGGGATGGGATGGGATGGGATGGGATGGGATGGGATGGGATGGGATGGGATGGGATGGCATGGCATGGCATGGCATGGCATGGCATGGCATGGCATGGGATACAGAGATGAAAGGACCGAGTTGCACACTTACCCATGTTGGCCATAGAAATCTTCACAATCTCAATCTCAATTCAGCTGAAGTGCATGACACTGTGAGTACATATCACATTGATTTGTGTGCTGGCTGTTGGGGGGGAAGGAGGGGAAAGGAGGGTAAGGGTGGCCAAATTGACTACACAATACTCTAAAGTGTCAATGAAACACCTCACTCCAGTCAACACCTCAGCTGAGCAATGATACAAGACAGCTTTTTCCTTTACCACCTGGGGAGTCTCCCCAGCTCTACCATAGATCCCCACTACCCTACAGTATCCAGCCACCACAATGGCAACTCATACCCACACCTTTTATTCACATAAAGAAGTAATCCACCAGCTATGTAGTAGATACACCCCATCCATTACACTATCACATCATGGCAAGTAATAAAACAGACAAAGATACAACAGTGACACCTCACAATCCATTATGTCACCAGTCTATATCCTGACTGTTAAAGCAAGCTCTAAGTGATGGGTATGGCTATAGCTGTCATACCATAATCATGTATTCCACATACACTTGTCATAACTTCAGGTGGGCAGGCTGCACACAGCACAAACCCTGCCAGAAAGACTAGACTGTTACAAAATTATATCACAGAAATTTCTGGCCCCTTCATGATAGGCTTAAACATATGGCAACATAAAAGCTGTCACTAAGAAGTCAATTACCTGATCTGGTACTTGGTACCAAGAGTGATGCACCCTCCACAAATGAAGTTCCAAAACCAGGGTATCATGTGAACCCAAAAAGATTTACCAATCATAATGTCAAAAATGATTATAACAAGAATGGCAGTACCAATATTAATGGTTTTAGAAAATATATAAAAGTCCAAGGAATGGAAAAATCAGGGAGGTAATTTAGGCCTGCTTGCTGCCTCCTTAACCCATAGCCGACGGGTGGCAAGTATGTACATGCCATGGCTGTTGTGGACTGAAACACAGATGGCATTGTATCATGCCCATTCCCTCACCACTGGCTCATTTGACGGAGTTTGTTTTCCTCCGATAGTAGTGGCTTCATTTCTATGGTAAAGATTTTAGGCAATGGTACCTATAATGAAGGTAAACCTTCAAAATTATAATACTTTAATCAATTCTAGCGATATAAAAGCTTTTAGGTGCCAAATGTCACTTACAAACTACCGATCGAGACAGGCGCAAACAGGAGAAACTACCAATGCACACCAACAATCACGTTCTTACGTCCACTTGCCAAACAGTTTTACCCATTGGCACTTGGTTAACAAAGTCCTTAACAAAGGACTTTGTTATTCTTTATTTGCAATGAAATTACATGGAAGATAAGTTTCTTAGAATCATTAACTCTATTATTTGCACATACTATTTTTTGTATAAAAGCCCGGTTGGAAAATATGTTGTTTTTCAAGGACGAGTCGTAGCGAGTAACAACAACGTATGGGCTGTGGCTTGTGAGCAAAGGACATTCATAGTACAAGCAACAGTGATAATTTTTCACTTTTAATAATAATCTTCTGAAGAGACAATAATTAAGTAATTGTTATTCATGTTTGTTCTTAAATATGGGTGGGATTTTTCTTGTGTTGTGTTAGACATGGAATTTAAATATCTGCAAGAGAGAAAATTGGGACAACATAAATGATCATGGCTGTGACACAAGATCAGCGTCACTGTGAAAATTTGCTCGATTTCCAATTTGGTATAAAAGATACCTAGCTGAAACTCAACCCATACTTACGATTTATCCAGTCTTTTATTTGTAAATATCATTTTACGTATAAAAGGTGGCTGGATGAAATTTAACCATTACCTAAATATCTACATTACATGCTAGGATTTCACCCTAGTACTACTCCAGACTGTAGAGCATTTTTCTTGCACAGGGAATATTACATTTTTTCATACGTGGAAAACATCATTTTGTCTACGAAATCTGTGGACGGATAATGAAACA
>NC_091558.1:34012035-34024535 GCF_042767895.1 Penaeus vannamei | reverse complement strand
TGATGGCGTTTACTACGGGCTATAGGAATATAGCTGTAGTGCTCCACCGCCCTATAATGAGGCGTGTCTAACCTAACCTAACCCTTGTATCCCAACAGTTAACTATTTTATATCGGTTAGGTATAGTAAAATTATTAATTTCTAACTTCTTTGTATAAAGTGAGGCTATCACGGATATAACATTATCGTCTTCTCCCGAGGTTAAATCCCTGCTATGTGCCAACAATATATATTTACTTATATGTTTATATAACACACTGCAGATGTAACAAATTTGTGTTTCCAGCGTTTTTTTTTTATTATTATTATTATTATTATTTACCGAAGCGCTAGATTTATCAGGAATCCAAGATGTTAGCGCCTGGCGATCCCTTTCGTTCGCCAGGCCTGGCGAACACCTGCCTTGGTTTTAAAAGTAAGGCCTCCCTCACTCAGATGTTCGCCTGGCGAAGCTTCGCCAGGCGAAAGCCAGCATTGGCGAAAGGTTTTCAAAGTACTTTATACTATACTATATCAACTTTATACTTTTATACAAAAATAACTTTATACTTTAACATTAAAAATGACTATTTTACTATTCCTAACTGATATAAGAAATTTAACTGTAGGCCAACAAGGGTATCATTAGACGCCTTATTATAGGGCGGTGGAGCACTACAGCTATGTTTCTATAGCCAAAAGTAAACATGCCAACATCAAAACAGTTTTGGTAACATTTGTGAAAAGAACATCCCTACAACCAAAATAACAACCTAAATCTAAATAAGTCATCTAGGGGTTGGGGGGAAGGAATACAGCTGATGTCTTGAGCTGTAGACTGGAACATCGAAGGTCTTGAAAAAACTACTTATATACGTTATTTCATAATAATTTATGATTTTGATATTTTAGAATTTCAATGTGATTCCTACATCATATCATACACAAGTATGTTACTAATTCATAATTTGAAAGCAAGAAAGTGGTATTCAAACAGCTCTCGCGACTTTGCTTTGCCAGGCTGTTCCAATACGATCTTTCGCCAGGCATGGTTTTAATAGTACGAAATTCCCGATCGCCCGGCGAAACCTTTCGCCAGCACTGGCGAAAGGTTTTAAAAGTACGGACCTAAGAAATATCTCTATTCATCAGTAGATTAAACCAAAACAATCACTACGAGTTGATTCGGAAAGGTCGGTACAGATATAGCTTCATACTGTGTCTTAATAGTGTTTTGGAGTTGATATGGCTAGGGCCTCGTCTCATGGCAATATTAGCAACAGAGACCATTCATAGCGCCATAACTGTGCTTTTCTCTGAAGGGCTATCAAGAGCCGAAAAAACAAGAAGACAAAGTATTTTGAAGCCAACCGTGTCCCTGTGGCTCCGGCAACACCAAGAAACCGTCTACCAGGGATAAGGCCAGAAGTGGAAACGTTATTCAAAACCATAAGTCAATGCGCTTATATGAAAGTCAAGCAGGAAACTTGCATTGAAGTGCATGAATACCATGGGCTAATGAAAACCAACTGATGCGCAGCAGTAAAACACCTTAAAGTTGACTGAATTTGGGAGTAGGGCGTAGCCGGTAGTTACTGGCCGGGTGTCATTCTCTTCTTGGTAATTTATTTATTATTATTTTTTTTTTTTTTTTCAAACAGGCCATAACTACTGCAACGGATGCAGACCCCTTCTGTTCTGCTGGCAACATCCGGCGGGACTTGGCATCACGCTGCAGCACGCGCATTGTCAGAAACCGCCACGAAGGGCAGGGTTTCCACGAGATGGCGCTTCTGCCACATCCACCCAAAGCGCCAGACCACAATCCCATTAAAAATGTCTGGCCGGCCAAGGGCAGAGTCTTCCCCCAAGATTCATACCCGCAATCGTCACATCGTCGTTGCCCAAGCAATTACGGTATGGGAACCATTGCGCATTGTAGATGGACACTATTTAAGGTCGGCATTTGTGGCTTACCTGCCACGTAGACCTATCAGCGTTCGCCAAGGTGATGGCGGTAACACTAAATATTAAAAGCATATATGGAACTTAAATAGGGCTTCAGTTATTTGGATCATCATATCATGTAAGCAGGGACACAATTATCAGACTCAGCACGTTCCCCAGCGTTTTCACTGTCGTACCATATATATGTCAGATTTTTTTTTTTTTTATCGTATGTATAATACATATATATATATATATATATATATATATATATATATATATATATATATATTTACATACACCACACACACACACACACACACACACACACACACACACACACACACACACACACATATATATATATATATATATATATATATATATATATATATATATATATATATAATTATATATACTTGTACATATGTGTTCGTTTTTTTCTGTACGGTTTGCTCTAAGAGTTTTACCTGTAGCACACCTTAACAGTACATCATATGTGTGTGTGTGTGTGTGTGTGCTGTATATGCTGAGCGAGAAGGGAGAGAGTCTGTGTACCCGAGAATAGCCCATTATGTTCCTTACAATACACATTTATAAATCAATATTGTGGTGTAACTATTAGCATTTGTGTTACAACATGTCATTACCAACACCATTACTGTCATTATTGATTTGTGATCACTGTTATTACCTTTATTGGTATCACTACTCTTTCGTCATACTGCCATCGTATTAAGATCATCCTTATCATTATTTTCATTACCATAGATGGCACTCATTGATGGTAATTTGCTCACCACTATCAGAGGCATTACCATAATTAATATTATCATTTGGATTATCCTCTCGCTGTGTAATAATTATTTTCAAATATTTTTTTTTTCATAATGACTTGTTTCGACGTGTGATTTTTTTCTATTAGTATCATCAACGTATTGATGGTACTCAAATATCTTTATGCTGCCGTCACTGCCATCAATTAAAATACATTGATTACTGCCTTTATTCTCCTAAAATCTATTACCAAGCCCTATAAATAACCCAAAAGAAATTACTAAAGATTGCTCAATGTAATGGCATAAAATTTTGATGATAATGAACATCAATATGCTAATTGCACTTGATTTGGCGCTATTATGGCTCAGAATGATATTAAATGCAAGAAAAAACACTGCCTTAATTCGCTTTTCGTACTAGACGTGGGTGTGAGTCTAAACGGCTCATATTTTACATTAATTTACTCATGGCGCAGATAGGTCAACAACTGCGTTAGTGCAAACCATCGTAGAGTGAAAATCATGTAATATTGTATAGTATTTTGACCCTAATTTTATATTGGAATACGTTCGTTTTGTTCAGCTACTGTATCGCATATATCAGCATATATGTTTCCATGTGTGTGTGTGTGATTAGAATCATGGATGTAAAATGATGATTAGAAAATGGAACGTTATTAATATCAATACAGCCTTTGAAATTACAAACTTTTTTATGCCATCGTCATCAAAAGGAAACTATTATAATTATGTCTGTATGCAATCATCATCAGCATTTTCAGAAGAACAGCAATTACAGCACAGTGTCATGATACCCTTGACATAAATAAATGCAATTAGTTGTTATTCTTGGCCATCACCCATGCGCATCAGTATGGTTTATCAGATCAGAAATAATACCTTTTGGCATGAGAGAGAAGGGGTGGGAGAGATAGAGGAAGAAAGAGTACAGGAGAAACTAAAGAGAGAAAGGAGGTGAGAGCATAGGAGAAATGAAGCGAGAGTAAAAGAGAAAGGAAGAGAGAGTAAAGAAGAAACGAGGGAGTAAAGGAGAAACGAGAGAGAGAAAGGAAGCAATAGTAAAGGAGCAAGAAAAAGGGTAAAGGAGAAAGGAAGAGAGAGTAAATGAGAAACAAAGAAAAAGACCGAGAGTAAACGAGAAACGAAAGTGAAAGGAAGAGAGAATGAATAAGAAACGAGAGAGAGAAAGTAAAGGAGAAAGGAAGAGACATTAAAGGAGAAACGAGAGAGAGCAAAGGAGAGACGAGAGAAAGAAAAGAGGGGAGAGTAAAGAAGAAACGAGAGAGAGTGAAGGAGAAAGGAATAGAGAGTAAAGGAGAAACAAGATAGAGTAAAGAACAAACGAAAGAGAGTAAAGGAGAAACGAGAGAGAGAGGAAAAGGAAGCGAGAGTAAAGAAAAACGAGAGAGCAAAGAAGAAACGAAAGAGAGTAAAGGAGAAACGAGAGAGAGCGAGAGGAAAGGACCCGAGAGAGAGAGAGAGAGAGAGAGAAAGACAAAGCGCGCGAGACCCGTCACTTCCCCATCCCGTGACACGTTCCCCAGGACAAGGGGTCCTTCCCTTCAAGACGCGTTCCTTCAGCGCGAATCCTCACACAAAGCCTCAAATCCCCATCTCTCGGTTAAGATCCACAACGTTCTCTCTTTGTCATTCGACGTTGTCATATGACATCAAATCTCTGCATCGTGCGACCGAGTCACGTCTTCCTGGGTAGTGAGTTTCTTTTAATACTCTCTGAATGCTTATAAATGTTCACTTTTGATGCTTTTGTTGGTCGCTGAATACTTTTAATGCTCACTTTTGGTACTTTTCATACTCGATAATTTTAATACTCAATGAATGCTTTTAATGGTCACTTTTGATACTTTTAATGCTATTGAACCCAGATGATGGCTTTGTATTTAGCTTTAACAACAAAGGTTTCATGTTTCATGGCGTAAGAAATGGTATGTTGTATTTGATCATTTGTGTTAGATCTCTGATTTATATATATATATATATATATATATATATATATATATATATATATATATATATATATATGACGGTTTGTCAGGATAGTTGGCAAATTGCTAATCATGACTGTAGCAACAAAGATGATAATGATAATAACAATAATGGTGATAATAATATTAATGATAACAATGATATTAATAATAACAATTGTGATAATAATTATTATAATAATAATAATAACAATGATAAGAATAACGATGATTATTATCATTATTATTAATAATATTAATCATATTATTATCACTATCATTGTTATTATTATTATCATCATCATCATCATCATCATTATTGCTATTATTATTACTACTACTACTGGTTTTGGCTTTATGATGATGATATGAATAACAACAACAGCATTAGCAATAATGGTAACACATGATGACGATGATGTAATAACATCATCAGTAATAATAATGAAAATAATAGTAATAATGATGATAACATATATATGTATGTATATATATATATATATATATATATATATATATATATATATATATATATATATATATATATATATATATATCGGTGACTTACGCTTTGACGTATATGAATATAGAAGAAATGCGGGTTAATAGAGATAACCATTGTTCTCTCTGAGAAAAAATTAACTGCAGTATCATGTCATTACGTTTTTATAAAAAAAAAAAAAAAACAAAAAGAAAAAAAAAAAAAAAAAAAAAAAAAACGGGAAACCGTCTCGCTGACTCTCCGCGGCATTCACTCTTGCACATGGGCTTCCCTCCGTAAGGACTTACTGATAATGGCAATGATTTGGGTTGTAGGAGAAGCCCTTGTTTACTATTCTATTTTGTATAAGAATGGGCGGCGTGGCCATCCATTGACAGCGCAGTATTTGATCTCTGGTCAGCTAGGTTGCCAGCCAAGAACGTTGCCATCGCACAGCACAGCTCTGTGGATTTGGCACCTGAAACCTTGAGATTCTTTGCCAGGAATTCTCTGTCAAATTCTGGCCACCTGTGTTTCCTTCCTTGAGGGAGCTGCTTTCTCAATTGTCGGCAGACGGTGCGGTTTTACGACTGGATATCTCCTCTTCAGCGTCATTGGCAGTGCCACCTGACTGAAAGTTCTGCCAAGCATCAACCATTGTCCATGATCAGTTCCTCCTTTCGCTCTCCAGACCGTGCCCAGGAGGAACATCTCCCGCAAGTTCTTGAGAATCACGTAACGGGTTCGGGTTCCCGAAAAGGAGCGTGGAATCGCCCGGAAGCCTTCGTGCTCGGGGCATTGTGGAGATCGTCAAGGGAGCTGTTGTTCATCCCGTTTCTGGGGGAGCCGGTGGCCAGGAGGAGGGTGTGGCTGCCCTTCTGTCTGCAGTCCTCGAGGCAGAGGCAGCCGTAGAGGGTGCTGTCCACGAGCGGCTTCTCCCTTCTGAAATCTAAGACACATCCGTGGGAGAAGAGGATTTGCACGTGGAGGACGTCGCAACCGGCTTCTGGCAGTTGCACGGCACAACAACCATCGCGGTCGAACGGCCTCGACGCCTCCAAAGAGCTCGACTTCGAAGGGCGCCAGCTGGCCCAAGTGCTTGTTCCAAGCTGATAGTCTCATAATGCGAAGTGTGGGGCCAGTTGCGTCGTTCGTTGGCGCGGATTCCTTCTTCCTTTCCTTTCTTTGACAAGACTTCGCCAGATATTTATTTAGGTCTCAGTAGAAACGACCTCCTCTTATTCATGTTCCCAAATTAATGTTTGATTTGAGCTGAATTGACCGCCGGTCCGTAGGAAGGGCGAATCCTTCTAATTAGGAAAGGTCACCAATTGCGGATTCTCTCAGACATTTCGACATTGAACGAAGTGCCATTGCTCAAAAACAAGAAAAGTATCAAGAAATTTAGAAAATCAACATACAAATCGTGTCGGGAAAGATGGAGAAAAGGTTTATCAACATTGAGGCAAAGCAAGAAACGTTACACTGCTACCATAGATGGTATTAAATATGTACCACCTATTATCCATTCGCTCCCGAACGCCGCGTTCCTCAGGCATAAAGATAGATTTGAAAATATTCTAGCAAGGAGTGAAGACTATTTCCCGCCCATTTTACTCGCGGCTTAATTAATCTCCTTGCAGGTATAGCAGTTGAAAAATCCCTTATGCTGTAATGCTTAAATTTTCTCACCTTCAGTTTCACAAAGTTGAAGAATGTGTTTCGACCAATGGAGGCTATATTTATGTCTGTGTTTATGGGTTAATTGGTTGATTTATATATTATTTTCTTTTTTTGGAAAGCAGAGGGGTTGCTAATCTATCAGCAGGATTAGACAAAAGTTTGCTAACGAAATATGGCGATAGTTTATGGATTATTTACCCAAGGGTTTATAGTGAAGCTATCAGAGAAATCGACAGTGCGATCTACAAAAGAAAGTTGAACATTTGAGAAATTTCTAGTGATGGAAATGTTAAATTTCCAAAATAACGTGAATAAAATGGATTCGTCAACATGCTCGAAAAATGGCTTGAGATGACCCATTGACAGCAGCAGTTAATGATGTTCTTTGATGTCTCGTTTCCTCATGATATTACTTATTGGTCTTAATCATTCCCGGCAATTCACAAGGAAGGGTATGTGGCGATTTGCTGAAACTCTCGTCCACAACGGATTCATACCCAAGTGTCTTTGTTCTCGGAAAGCCATCCTGGATAAATGCATCCTGTTAGTGATATGAATTTTCGACCTGATATTTAGTTTCGAAATGAAAATTAGGAAATCTTGATTGTTCTGATTTTGATTCTGTGATTTTTATCAATTGTTATTGAGTTTTATTACTGTCGGTCGATTCAAGGTTCAAGCCAAGAGCGATGTTAAACTTTGGCAAAAATCATTAAAATTCGACTGATTCTTTTTACATGAAGTTCTGAAAAATTACATTCGAACCTTGTCTTCCAAGCTGTGACACATACTTGCTTACTCTTCCTAATTTTGACAGAAAATGTGGTTGAAAAGGAGCTGATAGGCAAAAAAAAACACAGGCTGTTGCTTTGGCCAATTTGCTTGGGAAATTACAATTACAATTTGGATCATGACAAACATATGAATAATTTTGAATACT
Source organism: Penaeus vannamei (assembly GCF_042767895.1). Lineage (NCBI taxonomy): Eukaryota > Metazoa > Arthropoda > Malacostraca > Decapoda > Penaeidae > Penaeus > Penaeus vannamei. The sequence continues at coordinate 34,016,720 of NC_091558.1, read as the reverse complement.
AATTATTTATATTGGATTTGCTCATTTATAAGAAAAGTGCATCAAAAGTAAACATCAAGAATAACTCTTTTATATATACCATACTACGGTTACCGAAGAGGTCTGGATTGGACTTCAAATTTGGTCAGGAGGATGCCTAATAAGGTATATCAATAAATAAAAGATGACTATAGATATTGTGGAAAAATTACATACTCGTCGTCTTCATTGGTATTTTTTCAGTTAATATTTCTGACAAAAACAAAGAAGATTACTTCACTGTCCTCTCGGAGCCTGTTTTTTCCTTCTTTTTTCTTTTTCTTTCTACTTTCTTTTTTTCTTCTTTTTTCCTTTCTTCTTCTCTTCTTTATCTTATTATTTTTATTATTTTCTTTTTCTTTTCCTATTTTCTTCTTTTCTTCTTCTCTTCCTTTTCTTTTCCTTTTCTTCTTCTCCTTTTTCTTCTTCTCCTTTTTCTTCTTCTTTAATTAAACCAAGGAGAAAGAGACAGGTCAAACACCCCACCCCCGCAAATGTGTATGTGTGTGTGTATGCGTGCGTGCACAACCGTTTGCGTGAGAATATGTGTGTGTATGTGTGTGTGTTCCTCCGTGCCATTGTATGTGTGCGGGATATCCTGCGGCGCCCAATCCTATAGCCAGTGGCCGCACTTCCTCACACCTGACACGTGCTTCCTCCCCGGGGCTCCTCTGACGCCGGCCACTCCCACTGCGCTCCTGCAATTCACATGCCCACATCTTCTGCTCGCGTTCACCACCTCGCTTTTACGTCTCTGCGCTCTGGGATGCTGGGTTCTTTGAGTTACTTAATCAGTTTGTTTGTTTTTATGTGTTTTTTTTTGTGTGTGTGTGATTATTCCACATCTGCTCGCGTTCACCACCTCGCTTTTACGTCTCTGCGTCTGGGATGCTGGTTTCTTTGAATTACTGAATCAGTTTGTTTGTTTATTATATTTATGTGTTTTGTTTTTATGATGATTATTCCACATCCTCTAATCGTTTTCACCACCTCACTTTTACGTCTCTGCGTCTGGTATGCTGGTTTCTTTGAAGTACCTCATCAGTTTGTTTGTTTTTTTAATGTATTTTATTTATATTATATATTTTGTGTGTGTGTGTATGTGTGTGATTATTCCATATCTTCTGCTCGCTTTCACCACCTCGCTATTGCGTCTCTGCGTCTGGGATGCTGGTTTCTTTGAATTACTTAATCAGTACCACATCAGTTTGTTTTTTATGTGTTTTATTTATATTGTATATATATGTGTATATATATATTTGTGTGTGTGTGTGATTATTCCACATCTTCTGCTCACTTTCACCACCTCACTATTACGTCTCTGCGTCTGATATGCTGGTTTCCTTGAAGTACCTCATCAGTTTTTTTATGTATTTTCTTTTTATTGGATATATATTTTTTGTGTGATTATTCAGTTGGTTATTTTATTTTTTGTTTGATGTTTAGTTTCTTTCTTTCTTTCTTTCTTTCTTTGTGATCATTCAGTTGTTTTATTGTATTTTTTCCCCTTTTTTTGTGATCATTTAGTTATTTTATTTGTGTTATTTTTTTCTTTTTTTGTGATTATTCAGTGTCTTTTTATTACAGGATATTTGTTTTTTTTTCGCTGATTCTTCCATTGGCTTTCGTTCACGAGTGAATTCTTACGGATACTCCGATTGGGTCTTATAATGATGACGATAATGACGCTTTTAATAGCAATCTTACCTGTATTAGCGTTAGTCCCCTTCCCCCCTGTCCTTTGGGTCCATTATCGGCCTTATTAACGAACGAATATCACCCTAAGTATGGCTGCTTCCCCGTGAGACACACCCGCGCCACTCCCACCCTTAATGCAACATTGCAAGTCACTAAAACACTTAGTGGCATGTCCGTCAGTGGAAATTAAGACTCGGGGCGTGTTTGCGAGTGGCGACGTAAGGGTGAAGGCGAGGGCGAGGGTGACTGTGAGGGATTGAGTGAGGATAAGGGTGATTGTTAGTAAGAGGGTGACTGTGAGGGTTTGAGTGAGGATAAGGGTGATTGTTAGCATGAGGGTGACTGTGAGGATGAGGGTAACTTTGACGTTTTGAGTGAGGTGGCTTTGTGTGAGGGTGATTTTTAGGTTTTGAGTGAAGCCGTGGGCGAGGATGAGGGTGATTGTGAGGGTTCGAGTGAGGATAAGGGTGGTTTTTAGCATGAGGGTGACTGCGTGAGGGTGAGGTTTTAGGTTTTGAGTGGGGGCGTGAGTAAGGATGAGGGTTTGAGTGAGGGCGTGGGTGAGTATGAGGGTGAATATTAGCGTGATGGTGATTGTGAGGGTTTGAGTAAGGATGGTGATGATGGTTAGAGTGAGGGTGAGAGCGAGTCAAAACGAGAACGAAGATGAAGCAGAAAGTGAGGGTGAAGGTGAAGAGTGAGAATGAAGGTAAGAATAAAAATGAAAAAAAAAGCAGAGCGAGGGTAAAGTAAATATGGACCTAAAAATAAAACAAAAATCAAAAAACATAAAGATGTGACTATGGCGCAGGCTCCGATCCTATGCCGGTCACATGTCTCCGGTGTCCTTGTCCCGTTGAAGCCTTCCCAAGGGGCCTCGGATCAGCTGATTATGACGGAGGCTGCTCACAAGACCTCGGTGCGTGCGGTTTCTTCGACGCCAACGCTCACCCGAATGGACTTTCTTGTAATATTATATGGTATTAGGTTTGCATAAGTCAACGCGGTTATTAACATCGATGGTGTATGTTCTCTGGAACGTTCTCAGCAACCCGATTTACTCTTGCGAAGAAAAAGAAAAGAAAATGAAACGATGTGATAACTGCGTGGTCAGCCGAAGAAAATGCAATAGATATATAGATAAATTAATAAAAATAGATGAATATACAAAGAGATTCACAAAAACCTCAAAAATGTGTAATACTAATTCGACACAGCACACAGTATGCATGTAGTACAAATAAAACACGACCAACGAACGAGAGAGAAAGAAAAGAAAAGTACAGAGGTAAAGGAAGAGAAGTAATAACCCTCAACAAGACCTTCACGTGCGTCGGCCTGCAATCAGTAGGTCTTTCAACATCTGCAGCCCAAGTCAGTGACCTGCGCGAGGGTTCGGACGAGGTGACCGGCAATCTCGTCTGCTGGTAAACATGAGCAGTTTATTCATGTCTTCCGAATATCTTGATACAAATGCGATGACTAACAAAAAAAAATGAAAGAAAGAAAAAAAAGCAGTGACACTGGGAAGAAAAATCTATATGAATTAAAACAATAGTAAAATAAGGATCTTTGTAAATGGGGAGTTGTTATATAACAATGATCTTATCTCTCTTTCTCTCCCATTCTCTCTCTCTCTCCCTCCCTCCCTCTCTCTCTCTCTCTCTCTCTCTCTCTCTCTCTCTCTCTCTCTCTCTCTCTCTCTCTCTCTCTCTCTCTCTCTCTCTCTCTCTCTCTCACTCACTCTCTCTCTCTCTCTCTCTCTCTCTCTCTCTCTCTCTCTCTCTCTCTCTCTCTGATTACAATGATGAGTTTGTGTTTTTTTATAACCAGACGAATGTTTCTTAATACAATTAAGAATACGATCAGTAAAAAACAATGTTCGCGGAACTATTCAAACGGTTCTTATTACTGCTATAAAAAAAATCCTTTGTTGTCGATAAATACTTTATCGTTTACATTACTTATTGTGCACGTTTTTTTTTTTTTTTTTTTTTTTTTTTTTTTAAGAATGATACGTGGGTAGTATGCCGTTACAACTTGGAGTAATCGACCGTGAATATTAAAACAGGACGAACCACGGGAAGAAGAGATGCTCGGAGAAGAGGAGGAAGGGAGAAGGGAGAGGAGAGGGAGAAGAAAGACGGCGGTAATGATAATACTAAATAAAGCACTAATCAGTACCATTCGCATTACAAATTATCCTAAATGAAGAACCGAAAGAGATCTAGGAAAGATAGGAGAGACATGGGGAAAAGGAAAATGAGGAAGAAGAGGATGAGAAAGAAAGGGAGAAATGGAGGAGAGAAAGGAAGAGGAAGAACAAGAAGAGAGGGAGTTAGAAATGGAGGAGAGAGAGAAAGAATGAGGAAGAACAAGAAGAAAGAGGAAGAGAGAGAAAGGAAGAGGAAGAAGAGAATGAGGAAAGGAAGGGGTTATAAATGGAGGAGAGAAAGAAAGGAAGAGGAAGAACAAGAGAAAGGATATGAGGAAGAGAATGAGTTAGAAATGGAGGAAAGAGAGAAAGGAAGAGGGAGAACAAGAAAGAGGAAGAAGAAGAGAATGAGGAAGAGAGGGAGTTATAAATAGAAGAGAGAGAGAAAGGAAGAGGAAGAACTAGAAGAAGGAAATGAGGAAGAGAAGGAGTTAGAAATGGAGGAGAGATAAAGGAAGAGGAGGAACAAGAAGGAGAAAGACAGGAGGAAAAAGGGAATAAGGAAGAGAAGGGCTTAGACATGCAGGAGGGAGGGAAAGGAAGAGGGAGAACAAGAAAAAGGAGGTAGAAGGAAATGAGGAAAAGAGAGAGTTTGAACTGGAGGAGAGAGAGAAAGGAAGAGGAGGGACAAGAAGGAGAAAGACAGGAGGAAGAAGGGAATGAGGAAGAGGAGTTGGAATTGGAGGAAAGAGAGAAAGGAAGAGGAGGAATAAGGAGAAAGACAGGAGGAAGAAGGGAATGAGGAAGAGAAGGG
>NC_091558.1:33972035-33984535 GCF_042767895.1 Penaeus vannamei | reverse complement strand
TTGTTGATCGTTCATTTCCTCTGCGCAGATTATGGAGTGGCACCGTGAGAGTGGCGTCGTCTGCGCGGAAGGGGCGTACCTTGGCGCTGGGAGAGGGCAGAAGGTCGAAATGCGCAATTAATTCAGTAGTCTGTTTGGTGAATGGCATTTTTAATTATCATCACAACGAATAGTGTTATGAAGTTATGAAAAGTAATATTTGATCTTGTTTTGAGTTGATCCGCACATATTCTCCCTCTCTCACGCGCACAATTACACACGCTCTCACACAGACGCACACGCTCGCGTTGCTACAGATACACGCGCATGCATCTGTGAAACTGCATTTAGCAATCCTGACACACATCTAATAATCTCATATTTCCACACGATTCCTCCCACCCTACATTCTTGACCTAAAAGCTTGAACGGTCCCCCCTTTTTTTCTTCCTAGTGCAGTATTTGCGTCTCCCCCCCCCCCCCCCCCCTCGCGCGCGTGCCTGCACAGCCTTCACCTCCGTACTCTGTCGTCTGCTTGTTTGTGCAGCTTCAGTCGGTAAGCTTTTCAGTGCTTCGACATGTCTTGTCTGGCATGTCGAAGACTGAATAGAGGGAAGAGGAGGAGAGGGAAGAGGAGGAGAGGGAGGAGGAGGAGAGGGAGGAGGAGGAGGAGGAGAAGGAGGAGAGGGAGGAGGAGGAGGAGGAGGAGGAAGAAGAAGACGAAGAGGAGAAGGAGGAGGAGAAGGAGGAAGAGGAGAGAAGGGGGAGGAGGAAGAGGAGAAGGGGGATGAGGAAGAGGAGGAGGTGGAGGAGAGGAAAGGAGGAGAGGGAGGAGGAGGAGAGAGGAAGAGAAGGAGGGGAGGAGGAAGAGAAGGAGGGAGGAGGAAGAAGAGGAGGAGGTGGAGGAGAGAAGGGGAAGGGAGAGAGGAGGAGGAGGAGGAGGAGGGGGAGGAGGAGGAGGAGGAGGAGGAGGAGAAGGGGGAAGGGGAGGAGGAAGAGAAGGAGGGGAGGAGGAAGAGGAGGTGGAGGCAGAGGGAGAAGGGGAGAGGGAGGGGGAGGGAGGAGCAGGAGGGAGAGGGAGAGGAGGAAGAAGAAGGAGGAGGAGGAGGTGGAGGGGAGGAGGAAGAGAAGGAGGGGGGAGGTGGAGGGAGAGGAGAAGGGGGAAGGGTAGGGAGGAAGAAGGGTAGGAGGACGAGGACGAAGAGAAGACGAAGATGGAGGAGGAGGGGAGGAAGAAGAAGAGGGGGAGGAAGTGGAGGAGAGAGGGGAAGGAGGAGGAGATGGAGATGGAGCAGGAGGGAGAAGGGAAAGGGGGAGGAGGACGAGGACAAAAAGAAGGCGAAGAAGAAGGAGGAGGAGGAGGAATAAGAGTAGGAGGTGGAGGGGAAGAGATGGACAGGAGGCGCGCCGGCGTAGAAGATGAATAATAATAATAGGTAAAAGCGGAAGGAGGAGATACGCAGAAGGATGAGGAAAGAGCAGGAATAGGAGTAGGAGATGGAGGAGGAAGAAAAGAAGAAGAGAGAGCGGGGGCGGGAGGGAGGGAGAGGGGAAGAATGTGCTAAATTAGTGGAGTACAGTTGTGGGGATTTTGAAACCTGTGACTCACTTCGTTTGGCAGTGGGATCGCCGATAGAAAATGAGAGAGAGAGAAAGGCAGAAAGAAAGGGAAGGAGAACAAAATCTGATAAAAGAGGAAACGAATATGTATGTGTTTGTGGTTGTTTGTATTTTTTTTTATTATTATTATTATTATTATTTGTGTGTGTGTGTGTGTGTGTGTGTGTGTGTGTATGTAAAGAGAAAGGAGAAAGCGTACGAACAAAGGGAGAGAAATAGAGACAGAGACAAATACAAACACTCACATAAACGGACAAAATCAACTAAAATAAATAAATAAACCAACAAAAATAAAGAGAAGAATCAGGTGTTCATACATCCGCTGGAGCAAAGACCTTTCCCAGAAGCTTTGCCAAAATAATTAACATAAACAGTCTCTTGGAAAAACATGTACCTTTCAGTCCGCAGAGTCTCGCCGAGGACAGACTGTTTACCACTTTGAAGAGAGCGCAGGGGCAGAATCTTTTTTTTTTCATCATATTACCACTGCATCAAGACTATTATTGATATCATTGTCTTTTTGTATCATCATCAAGACTATTGTTGATATCATCGTTCTGTTATTATTATTCGTGTGTCTTTTGTAGATATTGTCATAAGATTTTTTTTTTTTTTCATTTCATTACATTATTTTGTTATCATTATAATTTCATGATCATTCCCCTAAAAATCGCAATTTCTTCACTTTTCACTACAGCATTTCATGATAAATTTCATCATGATGTTTATCATCATTTCAACACGTTGCTATCCTTATCTTTATTATTATACTGTATCGTTCTGAACGAATATTTTTGGCCCAACCATTTAATAAATTTCAGTTATCGCACCGAAGTTTAGGTAAACAAACGGGATATTTTATACTTTCGATTTTCTTTTTAGTTCAATTTTCGTCCAAAATCACTTTACTGAAAAATTGATAAAAAAGAACGTTAAAAAATCATAGCGCTATAGATTCAAAGTTCGTCTCCCTCCCACCAAAAGAAAAGAATAGTTACGGCGTTGTAAAGGGAAAACTAGTAACGGCGGGAAAGCAGTTACAAAGTGTTTCACATCAATTTGCTTTTTGCCCAAAGTTCTTGACCTCGTTGCTAGAATTTTCGGTTCGTTGGATGTTTTGAGTTTGTTATTGTAGAAGCTTCTAGTCCGGGGATGTCGCCAGGCATTCCTTGTTCGTTTTGTGTTTGTTGGTTTATTTCCATGAAAAATGTGTATGTTGATGACCACACGACACAAAGGAGAAGGATGTGGGAAAAAGGAAGGTTGTTAGAATTAACAGGGAAATGCGAAAAAGGAGAAAATAATTTAAAAAATGAAGAAAGGACATAAACAATGACAACAGCAAACAACAAAACCTGAACACAATGACAACAACACCAAGAAAGAAGGAATCAAGAGACATTTGAAAGAACGAGGAAGCGAAGGGGAAAAGAAAACAAAAACAAAGAAAAATACAGAGGATTAGATATTGGAAGGCCATTATTCAGGCAAGGGAATCGAGTTAAATGTAAATAAGTCAAATTCTAAACCACACGTTGGCCATTATAACATACCAACATATGACCACACACAAGGTTTAAAAGTCTCACAGACAATGTATCGAATAAGAAGTCTCGAATGCCTTTTTTATCGTCTCATTATCTAGTCTGATTCGATCCTCGTTTTATGCAATCATTAACGACGCAGAATATATTGTGCAGGTTTTTGCGTTTGGTTTTATAGATTTTCAGCATGGAAGTTAGATGTGGAAATCGCACTAATGGTGATAATAATTATAGAAATAATAAACAATATGATTATGATGGTGACGATATGGGAGACAATAGTGATGGTTTAAGTAACAACTACTAATATGAATATCAGTGAAATATAATAAATAAGGTTCTAATAACAGTAGCAATGATAAACAATAATAATTATGATGGTACTAACAATAATAGTAATGATTCAATAGATGACGTCAACAACAAGTATCATACTTTGCAAAACGCAACCATCTTCCATTAATTTTTTTTGCTACTTTCACCCCTAGTATCATTTCACAGCCGTGTACTGGAACTGAAACCTGTTTATACTATGCAGGCGTTGGGTACTGCTTTTCTTTATGTCTCTCTTTCTCCCAATCTCCTGCTCTGTCCTTATCTCACCCCCCCCCCCCTCTTCTCTCTCTCTCTCTCTCTCTCTCTCTCTCTCTCTCTCTCTCTCTCTCTCTCTCTCTCTCTCTCTCTCTCTCTCTCTCACTCTCTTTCGCTTTCTCTGTCTCTCTATCTCTCTCTTTCTCTCTTTTTCTACCTCTCGTTCTTTCTCTACCTCTCGTTCTCTCTCTCTCTCTCTCTCTCTCTCTCTCTCTCTCTCTCTCTCTCTCTCTATATATATATATATATATATATATATATATATATATATATATATATATATATGTGTGTGTGTGTGTGTGTGTGTGTGTGTGTGTGTGTGTGTGTGTGTGTGTGTGTGTGTGTGTGTGTGTGTGTGTGTGTGTGTGTGTGTTTGATTATATATCTCTCGCTTGATACAGTGCCTCTCACTTCACCAGCCTTCCCACGGTTTTTTCCTCTCCCTCTCGCCATCCCTTTTTCTTCCTCCCCCCCCCCCTTTCTCCTTCCTCCTCCCCTCCCACCTCCCCTTCTAGCCAACCCGTATCTCCCCCACACCCTAGCTCCCCTATCTTGCCTCATTACGTGCCCCGACGCCTCATACCCCATGCCCCTGCTTCCTGCCCGTCTTGCCCCTACAGAAGCCATGAGAACGCGTCCGCTGTCCTGAGATTTGACCTGGAGCGACGAGGAGTATCGGCGAGTGAGTCACATGGTGTCTGCAACAGGAAACCTTACTTAAGTCTGATTGACGGTTTTATTAGGTTATAATGCGGACATACCTTAGCCCCCCACCACACCCTCCCCCTCCTCCCTCTTCCCTCCTATCCCCCAAGAGCGTTTTGGTCTTCAACTGCGCCCCCTCCCCCTCGGTCTCTCCCTCCCTCCCTTCCCTCCCTCCAATGTCTCTCCTTCCCTCCCTCCCTCCGATGCTTCCCTCTCCCTCCCTCCCTCCTCTGTCTCTCCTTCCCTCCCCCTCTCCCTTCCCTCCCTCCACTGTCTCTCCTTCCCTCTCCCTCCCTTCCCTCCCCCTCTCCCTACATGATGCGCAATAGACCTATAGGAACACCTGACTCTCGGCGTGGTAGACTTTTACGCTTCAGACGGCGGGTCCTTTGGGTATTCGAGGGGCGTCAAGGTCATTTCTCTCTCCTCTTTTTTTTCCAACGAACTATTTCCAATGCAACCTCGCCCTGACCTACCGTACCCTACCCTACCTTGCCATACTTGAACCCTACCTTGCCTTACTCCTTTTTATCCAACGCTTCCCTTGTCTACTTTACCATTCCCCACTCTACCTGCCCTACCTTGTCGTAGCGTATCCTGCCCTGCCTTGCCCTAGCTTCCCGCTCGTAGCAATGCGTCACAGCCGTAACACGCCGCCACAGCAAGCGAGGTGATGGTCTCATGGTCGCAGTCACACCCTTTCACACGCGTCTTAAATGCGAGGGGGCTTTGGCAACCGGGGAGCTGCAGCCCTTTTGTCATGCGTGTGACGTAACGGGGCATTTGGCTTGCTCGGGGTGTGTGTCGTTGTAATAGAGATGCATAGGCGCGTCTCGAATGCAAAAAAAAGACGTTATGTCTTCATTCGGCCATTCAATGAGTAAGGTGCGATACCAGACTACCGCACCCATTGATAATATGTATTAGCGCTGATGAGTGTACGGGGCAGCCAATCGGCTCTATTGCGTCTAAAGAGGATAAGGTCATGGGACTCTCCGTCAGTGTGTCATGTGACTCTACGTAATGTCATGGGATGTACTCAAATTTAGGATCTTGTCCATGAATAGCGCCATGAGCAGGATACTACAAATCAGTAGGATACAAAGAGAGGCTCATTCACATGGACGCTTGTAAACAAATTAGATATGCCAGCCACAAAGAAGGAAAAAAAAAACTTTTATGTGTGAATAAAACAGGTTTTCTTCATCTCAACGTGTTCGCGTACCTGAAACAGGATTCTTACTTGTTTTTTATATATATTTTTCTCTCTTTAGTGGTGGGTTGAAAATCCTGTTCTATCTTAGAAATTGAACAACGGAAAAAGGGGTTGAAGATCATTCTAGAACCCCCCCCCCCTCCTCATAGTTTCGTAAGGATAACTTTGGTGTTCAAATGCTGTTTTGGTATGCCATGTGCGGCCGTCGTTTCAGTTGGGCTCTGCATTGTTCTGTTATCATTATTATTGCTGTTATTGTTGTTACCGTTCTTCTGTTCTTCTGTTATTATAATAATTGTTATTATTATTATCTGTTATTGTTATTGTTATTAATTATTATTGTCATCATCATTAATGATATTATTATTATCATCATTATTATTATTATTATTATTATTATTATTATTATTATTATTATTATTATTATCATCATTTTATTATTATTATTATTATTATTGTCATTATCATTATTATTATTGCTAGTAATATTATCATTATGATGATGATGATGATTATTATCATTATTGTTATCATTATTATTATTAGTGTTTTGTTATTATTTATTACCATTATCATTATTATTACTTTCATTATTATTATTGTTATCATTATCATTGTTGTTATTATTATTATCATTATTATTATTAATGTTATTGCTATTATTATTGTTATTATTATCATCATCATTATTATTATTATCATCATCATTATAATTATTAGTAGTAGTAGCAGTTGTAGTATCATTATTAATATTATTTAAATTGTTATCGTTATTATTGTTGTTGTTATTATTATCATTATTATTATCATTATCATTATTACGGTAATAATAATGATAATAATAATATTATTATAACCATCATAATTACTATAATCTTGATTATAACAATAATAATCTTTATTATCATTAGTATCATTATTATCATCATTATGATTATCATTATATTATGTATTGCTGTTGTTATCATTATCATTATCACCATTATTACCATTATTACTAATGTTATTGGTTTTATAGTCCTTATTGCTATTGTGTTATGACCATCTCAGTCATTATTATTATTATTATCATCATACATATTATTATTATCATCATTGTTGTTGTTGTTATTGTTTTTGTTATCATTATCATTATGATGATGATTATTATTATTGTCATTATTATTGTCATTATTATCATAATTATTATACTTGTTATTTTATATAAATATCATCATCGTCATCACCACCATCATCATCATTATCATTATTATCATCGATATTATCATTATTGTTATCTTTATTATCATCATTATTATTATTATTATTATTATTATTATTATTATTATTATTATTATTATTATCATTATCATTATCATTATCATTATCATTATCATTATTATTATTATTATTATTATTATTATTATTGTTGTTGTTGTTGTTGTTGTTGTTGTTATCATTCTCATTATTATCATTAATATTATTGTTATTATCATTATAATCATCATTGTTATTACTGTTATGATTACCATTATTTGTTGTTGTCATTATGTCATTATTACGTTTTTATTGTTATTATTACTGTTATAATTATTATCATTGTTATTGTCACAATAATAATTATCATTTTTATTGTTATTATCATTATTATCATTCTCATTATTATGATTGTTACTTTTATTATAATAATTATTATTAGTAGTAGTAATAGTATAATTGATATTATTGTTGTTGTTATTATTATCATTATTTTAATTGTTAATACTCTCATTGTTATTGCTGTTATGTTGTTTTCATGATGGTGATAAAGATCATAATGATAATGACGATGATGATGATAATGTTAATGATAATACTAATACTATTATTGTTATCTATATCACCATTACCTATTATTGTTATCTATATCACCATTACCTATTATTATTACTATTATCATTATTATTAATATCATAATTATAATTATTATTAACATCATAATTATCATTATTATTAACATCATAATGATCATTATTATTAACATCATAATTATCATTATCATTAACATCATAATTATCATTATTATCATCATGATAAAAATAACAGCAATAATGATAATTATTATTATCATTATTATCATTGTTGTTGTTATTATCAATGAAATCATCATCATTTTCACTATCATAGTTGAGCTTCATTATGACAAGTAAAAGAAAGAAATTAAGAAAAACAAAAACACGAGGGGATAAAACAAACATATCATCCCACTACCTGTTTATAAGGAAAGCTCTGTGCCGCGTCTTTATTACCCTCCGTAAACAACAAACAACTTTATCACTCCTTTTGTGTCCGATAAGGGTGAAAACAGCCGAGGAGTGTTGGAGTTTACTTGGAGATGTGTAAGTTAGTGGCAGAGGTTAGAAGGAAGAAACGAGAATTGTCGAAAAAATATATAAGGAGACGGTTAATTGATGTAAAAGGATTGATAGATTGTGTCATTTTAGTCTGTAATGGAATTCTTTTGATACATAATCATATAGTCATTGTTGATAAATTAGCAGATGTTTTTATCAAGAGTGTAGATGAGCGAAGCGAAAAAAAAATGAAAAATAAGATAGTCTAGGGGATTTTAAGCTATAATCAGACCAATGAAGATGTAATATAGTAGTATTTAAGTATGTATATGTATATATAGTGCAAATATGTGTATATACGTAGACAGATCCTGATGGGCAAACAGTCTTGGGGAGGGGGGGGCTCTCCCATCCCCCTTCTAATTGACGCCCCTGGTTGTTATGATACACACACGTAATATTGTGTGTGCGTGTGTATGTGTGTGTATGTGTGCAGTAATATATGTGTGTGTGTGACATCAATATTCCATTTCATCAGCAATCCTTTGCAACAGTCAGATTTCTAAAATTTCAACTACATTTTGACGGATATTTCACCGTTGTACCGTTCAAATTGGCCTCATGACACTGATTAGTCTCACAATCAGTTACGTGATCTGATTCTTACGACTGGCATTCAGTGTTTTGACAAAAACATCTTTTTTTTAAATATTTCATTTGCTGAAATGAACTATATTTTCATCATTTTTATGTAGTTTAATTTCCTCGAGTTTAACAAAGAAAATGGGAATATAAAAAGTTTTAGAAAACGTGATGTTGGTAGTGTTTGAAGGATGACTGATGTAACTAATTTATCTGACCTTTATTTCATGATTAACGTTGAACTGCTTGTCCCGGGTTTATCGAATGCATTTCAAAATTAGACATATTTTATTACATGCTGCTGGTCGGAGCCCGTATGTAATTATGGCACCGCGTAAAAATGGGTTGCATTTTTTCATGTTCGAGATTAATGAATGCTGAAGAAATCAACAGGTTTTGATAAATTGTTGAAGTATGCAAAAAAGAATGAAAGGGAAAGTCATGCAAAGGTATTCAGACATTTTCGTTACACTGTTGAATTATTTTTTCATCAATTATTTTATAAACTTGCGTAAAATATAAGTGTTCACAAGTGCATATCAGCATGAATTCATAGGCTGATCATATTTTGTTTTTTTAATCGTTCAAATAACTGTTTTATTATATGCTTACGACTGGAAACATTAATAAAATAATATATTTGCAAAACGATTTCTTTCGGCACAAAGTTTCGGAGAACCATATGGCTCGTCTGTGCTGCGCAAATTTCGTATTACGAAGATTCCGTGGGTCGAGATGTAATAGCGTTGTCTGTTTACATGTACGGGAAAGGGTAGTGATATATTATAAAAGTGACTTCCTTCCTTTTAAGCTATGTTAATAGAGTTGTCGATACTTTATACAGTTACCCCTTTCTTTTTCTTGTTTTCTGTGATAGTCTATCAAAGAAAACCAAATTACTAGAGGAGTAACTATTTCTTATATGTTCTACTGAATTTCAATATGTATTATATCCATCTAACACTCTCTTCTGAATTTTACAGAGAAATATCACAAGATAAGAAGATCGATGAAATGATAGCTAATGTAAAAGGCTGTCGTGTAGGATTATACTCTATGATATGATATGGTGTATGTAGGGAACGAATTAATAACATAGAAACTGATACGAACAGGTAAATAATAATACCTTTATTCGCTAAAGGATAGCTTGTGAAGAAATACAGTTGATAATGTGAGTTCTTTATCTGGATTTATACAACTGAATTATTAACTCCAGAATTTTAGCGGTCAGAGGATGATACAACCCGTCACGTTTATATAGATCGTTTGTTTCCCTAACGAGTGAAAAGAATGATTCGCGTGTTAAATGTTATGAATTGATATCCGGAAAGTGTTTTGGATTTGCGGTTTGTGAAGTCATTAGTTGAGGGAAAATCGTTGAATTTTAACCACACGGATGATAACTTGAAGAAACAGTACACCTCGAACAGCTATAGGTATCCGACTTTCTGTGCGCGTGTAACAAAAGGCCGTTCAACATGTTGTGGGATTACCAGGCCGCGTTGGGAGTGGTGGAGGCCATGCCCCGCCGCCGAGCCTACAGCGAGTCCATGCCCCGGCGGCCTCGCCCTCAGCGCCACACGTCCGTCTCGCCGTCGAGGAGGTCGGGGAAGGATGTGCTCGTGTCTCCCACTTCCTCGGGCTATGGATCCGCCAGCCTGCTCTGCCCGGGCCACCTCGCAGCTAAGCCTGTAAGCGCTGAAGGCTCGGCGGCAGACACACCCACCGGAAGCCCCCGGGAACTGCAGCTGAACATCCCCAACAGCGGAGGTTCTGGCCAGTTCTTGGGCGTTGTCGTAGGCAGTCCCTTAGGCTCCGGGCCGCTGAACGGAAGCGCCCTACCGCTTCTGGGCCTCAGCAGCAGCCTCAGCAGCAGTCCTCCGGTGTCCAGCAGTGACTACTTGGCGCCCATGCGTCGTCCACGCCTCTCGTCCACAAGCGAGGCGCCCACAGTGGCATCCATCCCGGAGAATCTGCCTCTTCCCGATCCTCCTCCACGCCCTAACTTCGATGCCTTCTGCAGCAAGGACCAGTCAGAGCAGGGAGGGGTGAGTACAGCTATTTTTAGAAAGTAGATTAATTCGCTTATATCTATAACATTGCTTATCACATCTCTATCTGTCTATCTGTATATCTGTCTGTCTATCTATCTGTCTCTATCTCTTATCGTTATTTCTACCCTATCCTCTTCTCTCACCTTTCCTCTCCTATCCTCTCTTTTCTTTTCTTTTCTTTTCTCTTCTCTTCTCTTCTCTTCTCTTCTCTTCTCTTCTCTTCTCTTCTCTTCTTCTTTTCTTTTCTTTTCGCTTCTTTTCTTTTTTTTTTTTTTCTTTTCTTTTTTTTTCTTTTCTTTTCTTTTCTTTTCTTTTCTTTTCTTTTCTTTTTTTCTCTTCTCTTCTCTTCTCTCTCTCTCTCTCTCTCTCTCTCTCTCTCTCTCTATCCCTCCCCCCCCCCTCTCACTCTCTCTCTCTCTCTCTCTCTCTCTCTCTCTTCTCTCTCTCTCTCTCTCTTTCTCTTTCTCTCTCTCTCTCTGTCTCTGTCTCTCTCTTTCTCTCTTTCCCTCCCCCCCCCCCCTCTCTCTCTCTCTCTCTCTCTCTCTCTCTCTCTCTCTCTCTCTCTCTCTCTCTCTCTCTCTCTCTCTCTCTCTCTCTCTCTCTCTCTCTGTCTGTCACATACACACACACACACTCACACATTTTTTTCCACCACCAAGACGCAATATGATAGCTGAGGTTCCTTTTACTCAAAAAATCTAGTCGTTACCTACTGTGTCTAGACCGGTTGTGTGTGTGCATTCGTGTATTAGTGCATGTTGCTTTTGGTGACTGTGTGTGTGACTGTGTGTGTGTGTGTGTCTATGTCTGTATGAGTATGTGTGATTGTTGCTGTGCATGTCGGTGCTTATGTAGGGATGTGTGTATGTCTCTGTACGGGGTTAGGTGTACCTATGGAGATGTATAGTAAACATGTGTTTGTATAAGTGTTATTGCAAACACAAGTGTATATGTTTGTGTGTGTGTAGTGGATGTGTGTATGCTAATGCGCATTTACACATTTATAAAAAAAAAAGTTTGAAATTCGCGTTCTACTGTGTATGGAAAGAAAACAAAAAAACATAACTCTATTTCTGATCAATGGATGTGTCACTGACCTGCAACTGCACCGCATCGAGTACGACGACCCGTAAATCTATTTCTTTGAGCGATATTTCTCCGTTAATAACATGTAGTCGTCCGCAGTGGGGTTGAGATCACGCAAATATTGACGTCAGAGACACGGAGTTCACACGAGGAAAGGCCAGTCGTCACCTTTTATTCTCGGTTCTTAGAAAAGCCTACTTGCATAGTCTGTCATCAGTCCTTTCCGTATTGGCACTTTAGGCGATATTTGCTTGGCGTGCTCTTCCTTATTCGCACTTCCGGTACTTCCCATTTGAATATGCTTTGTATTGAGATGCTTATTTGCTTATTTATCCAGGCTATTTATTCAGAAATTTTAAATGCTTCTTCATAACTGCCCCTTTCTTTACTCCCATATCGGACACCCGCACTGTAAACAATGGTCACTTCGCTACACTTAAAGTTTCTTACTCTTACTCTCCTCTCTCTTATTCGAACATTCACCTCTACCTTCACGAGAAGCGACAGATCTTGGTATTAGAGGAATTTCAAAGAATAAATATGTAAATTAACTGAAGAGCATCTATATATCTTTGTTATAATCATAATCATATGCTCGATTTTTTTTAAATGTTAAAGAATATTGTTAATGTTATGCAGATATGGTGATGTACAAACTGAAGCACCAGGATATGGCCTGAATATGCTCTTCCTAAAATAAGCTTTATTATTTTCTCACTTATTGTTATTTTTTATTATTCTATTTTCT
>NC_091558.1:33937035-33942035 GCF_042767895.1 Penaeus vannamei | reverse complement strand
AACTAATGGTTGCGGTTCTTGTGTCACGCGGGCGAGAGAGTAATTCCACAGCTGTTGATTTTGTGGTTTGATAAACGGAATTGGAGAGAACTAAAAATGAAGGAGCACACAATGGGGGCGGCGAAACACAGACGCGGAGCACTGAAACCTTAGTAACGTCGACTTGGTGAAGCTGTTGGTGTTTGTGTGTGTACATATATGTGACTGCGTGTACGTGTCTGTGCGAGTGATCGTGTACGTGAAGTCACGTGGTTGTGCTCTCCATGGCTTGAAAGAATGGAATATGACTTCGAATCAGAAGTGATATTACAGCTGCAGGGACAGGATGTTTTGTGCGGTTGTCGCCTGTCTCTCTCGCTCGTCTTTCTCCTTATGCTCTCTCTCTCTCTCTCTCTCTCTCTCTCTCTCTCTCTCTCTCTCTCTCTCTCTCTCTCTCTCTCTCTCTCACTCACTCTCTCTCTCTCTCTCTCTCTCTCTCTCTCTCTCTCTCTCTCTCTCTCTCTCTCTCTCTCTTCTCCCTCCCTCCCTCCCTCCCTCCCTCCTCTCTCTCTCTCTCTCTCTCTCTCTCTCTCTCTCTCTCTCTCTCTCTCTCTCTCTCTCTCTCTCTCTCTCCTCTTCGCGTTTCTTAGGACATCCACAGGTATAAACTGGTTTTCAACTTCTAAGAAGTTTGTTGCTTTAGATGAATATTCGGAATGTCAGGAAATCTCTCTCTCTCTCTCTCTCTATCTATCTATCTATCTATCTATCTCTCTCTCTCTCTCTTAGTCACTCTCTCTCTCCCTCTCTCCCTCTCTCTCTCTCTCTCTCTCTCTCTCTCTCTCTCTCTCTCTCTCTCTCTCTCTCTCTCTCTCTCTCTCTCTCTCTCTCTCTCTCTCCCTTCTCTCTCTCTCTCTCTCTCTCTCTCTCTCTCTCTCTCTCTCTCTCTCTCTCTCTCTCTCTCTCTCTCTCTCTCTCTCTCTCTCTCTAACTCTCATTCTCTCTCTCTCCTCTCTGCGTTTCTTAGGACATCCACAGGTATAAACTGGTGTTCAGCTTCTAAGAAGTTTGTTGCATTAGATGAATATTCGGAATCAGTCAGGAAATCGAGAGATTAAGTCATTACCGAGAAGAATCCTGTTACTCTCACACACACATATCTCATATGTGAGTGTATACCCATGCATATGCATATATAGAGTAACTGATATAAACAAGTGTGGGTGTTTTTACTCATATAAACAAACTATTTTACCGCGATGTAAGCTGAGATTAGAAAGACAATAAAACTCATATTAGCGCTCATTATCACAGGCCAGATGCACAAATCCGCTAGCAGGTGTGCGCGCGGCTGAGACCCTGGCAAACGTCTTGTCGGTCGCCTGTGATGACAGGGTAAGGTGCAGTTCCTCCCTGTGGCGGGACAGGCTCTTGGGACGGGCTGTGCCCTGTACCTGCCCTTCTCTTGCCGGCGGAGGGGTCCCTGCCCCTGCCTGATGGCCGAGTGGCAATCTTTTGTAAGTTCAGAGTAGGCGGGAGTTTGCAGTCTCTTCGCTGGAGTGTCGAGTCGTGACGTGGGTGGCAGGCCGATTGAGAGTGAGTCATTCCACACCGTGGCGTGGGCGTCACACCTGGGCTGGGACTTACACTCGCGTTAGCATCCCGGATGGGCCTTCTTCCCGCGCTGTGCGATACACACGCGGAGGCTGTTCATTTCGTTGCCGTGCGCACGCACATGCCCGCGCGCGCTGCTACTTGTCATTCATGCTTAAAATTGAATTTATTTCGAGTTATTACCCGTTATGTTTTACGAGAACTCGCAGGGAAAAGAAAGTGAGCAAAGACGTCATCAAAGTGAGTCATTCCGAGAGAACATGGACAGCTTCAGTGTCATGCGTGAACCAACGGTCATGGCCGACAACCGGGGACGGGAGGGGAGTTAGGACGAGTGGGGGAGGGACAGAGGGAGAGCGGGGAGGAGGGGGAGGGGAAGGGCGGAGGAGGGGCGGGAGGGGGACTTCCCATCCCGTCTTCCCACAGATTCTGGTTGTTGCTAAGTCGACTCTTTAACTCCGTTTGACGGTGGGGTTTAACGTCCATTTCTATTGCTTTGCGTCCGACTGTTACCCACGTTTCCCGCGCGCCGTCGCCGTTATCACATAGATGCGGTTTATGCCCACGGAGCCTTCCATGCAATGCCCACCTGCCTCTGATGTTGCATAACGAGGGGATGAGAAAGCAAGGGTAAAGGGTTATTCACCAGGGCTCAGGGTGGAATAGCCAAGGAGAAACATGTCGGTGGCACAGGCTCTTGTGAGTTAATATTTGAGCATTTTGTCCAAAGATAGGCTGGGCTTGCGGTGGTTACCTGAATTATTTCGTTCTCTCCACACTTTCTCTATCCATCTCTATTTCTCTTCTTTCACCCCCTTTCTCCCTATCCTTCCTTTCTCTCTCTCTCTCTCTCTCTCTCTCTCTCTCTCTCTCTCTCTCTCTCTCTCTCTCTCTCTCTCTCTCTCTCTTCTCTCTCTCTCTCTCTCTCTCTCTCTCTCTCTCTCTCTCTCTCTCTCTCTCTCTCTCTCTCTCTCTCTCTCTCTCTCTCTCTCTCTTCTCTCTCTCTCTCTCTCTCTCTCTCTCTCTTCTCTCTCTTCTCTCTCTCTCTCTCTCTCTCTCTCTCTCTCTCTCTCTCTCTCTCTCTCTCTCTCTCTCTCTCTCTCTCTCTCTCTTCTCTCTTCTCTCTCCATGCACGTTTTCCATCCTATTTACTCCTCCGACTGTTCGTCATTATACTAGACACAAGCAGGACGGACTGTAGCCAAAGCTTCCCTAACCGAGTATGCCGACCGCCGTTTTACTGGCCAGCAGTCCACCTCCTCCTTTATGGCCATCTTATTCCTGTGACCTTAGTAAGTGTGCATAGCGACTCACCGAATAGTTGCTCAAGATGTCACAAAATGTATCCCAGAAGATGCCAGTCGGTTAGGAATTAAGCGAGTATAGTAATACTTAAAGTCATTTTAGGGGAGTGTTTAGTAACTATTAAACAAGCCAAGAGAGCAATGGTTTTGCAACGGGACGAGACCAGCTGACCCCTGAAGAAAACACGTGAGCATCAAAGTAGGTCATCGATGCATAGCTTACAAAGAAAATCCGTTTTGAGTGTTGTCTTCTTGTTGACGGTTGTTATTGTTATTGTTATTGTGTCCGATTGCCTGTTGGTCTCTAAGCTTTGACTTTGGTCTCGTTAGGTGAGGGTTTCGACCTTCGCTTGTTTACGGAGGAGCGTGCTTTTAGCGTGAGCATCAGCAGAAAGGCGATGAGTAAGGCAGAGGAGAAGAGAAGGTAGCAACACGCTAATAACCCTTCTCTTGCAACACTCCGCGATCCCATGCAACATTTATCGCTTGCGACATCATTCTGTGCACAACTTTATATATATATGTATATATGTGTGTGTGTGTGTTTATGTATGTATGTATGTATACATATAAATAAATATATAAATATAAATGTACATGCATATACATATATACATATATATACATATATATACATATATATATATATATATATATATATATATATATATATATATATATATATATATATATTATATATATGTATATACACATACATACATTTTACCAAACCAATGAAAGTTTGAAAAATAATAATAATAATGAATATCGAAATTACCCCTTCTCCTTTCACAGACGAAGAAAACGGGAGAAAAATAAATCAACAGCGTGTAAACTGCCTGCGGGTGAACGTGCTTTGCGTGTCCGTTCTCGCTTCAATCGGCGGCCTCCGAGCGACCTGCCTTGATCTCGACCCTTATTTTCCTCAGGCGCCGGGAAGGGAGGGAGTGGAGGGGGGGGTCTGGTTGTTGCAGGGCGAGAGGGGGAGAGGGGCTCGCTGGATGTGCGTGGGGTGAAAAAGAAGTTCAGGGGAGGATTGTGATTTGTGGAATTGAAGAGATATGTAGGCCTACTAAAAACAAATAGCATATACAGTAGATAGATATAATAATAATTCATCCTTGTAATAGAAGGCAAACAATTCGGACATGAGCTGCGTGTAATGGAGGTAATGGAGCGAAGAATCAAGAATGGCAGTTAAACTGGCGGAAACATGTCTTGCGATTACGAAGAGAAAGGTCGAGTGTCCACTTCGATATACAGTCCCTGGTTAAGACTCCACCGATCACGCTGATTTCTTTAATTTGCCATAGTCCTGAGAATATATAGGATGCTGTTCTAGTAACCGTTCCTTATATTATACCGCGTACCGTCCTATTCACTTAGGTTAGGGTGAGACCATAGGATTCAGTGAAAAACTAACAGCTTGAAAGATTGTCTATTTTTGCCACTGTGAATTCCCATCGGTATTATATGATGAGATATTTTAAATATTTTATTAAAGGGAAGCGAATCGAACAGAGTTGTCGTAATCCATATATTCCGCTAACCAAAATGTGCCTAATCAACCGGAGATCTGTACATTTCAAGAACTATAGCGACAGCGGGAGGTTTCCTAGGTCCGTAGGTCAAGTTTATTTAAATTTGTTTAAGCTAGGATTGTTTAAGCTAGGGTTAGGTTATGAGTGTGATTGTACCGTGTCGAGTTCCAATTTTGAGTGGTATTGTATAATCTAGTGTTATTTTAGTAAGGTAGAATTATGTATCATGTGCAGATTATATAAAGGTTGAGGAAATGAAAAAAATATGTGTAATGTTACAGTACGGAGATACGCGGTAATATGGTTACCCCACAGTAAAGGGCAGAAGGATATAGGTATCTACTTTACCCCTGATAAAAAGACCGCAAATGAAATTTGAGATGGAGAGAGAAACACACACAAGTCGTGAAAACCAATATTGAAAACAAGTTCGGGGGGAGAATGCGTTCGTGTGTATCTGTGAATGCGTGCGTGTGTGTGTGTGTGTGTGTGTGTGTGTGTGTGTGTGTGTGTGTGTGTGTGTGTGTGTGTGTTTGTGTACATTCACAGAAACCCTGTGCAT
>NC_091558.1:33924535-33927035 GCF_042767895.1 Penaeus vannamei | reverse complement strand
AGGCCTCAGGAGGAACAAGTGGTCATACCAGGGGGTCGTCTGTCCTTCTGCTAATCATTGCGATTATTTTGGCGAACGCGTCGACTTGTCACGCATGGTTAGAAGGGTGAGAGAAGGAGAAAAGGAAGGAGGGAGGGAAGGAAGGAGGGAGAGAAGGGAGAGGGAAGAAGGAAGGAGGAAGAGAGAGGAGAAAAGGAAGGAGGGAGAGAGGGTATTGGGAAGAAGGAAGGAGAGAGAGGAAGAAGGAAGAAGGGAAGGAGGGAGAGGAGAAAGGAAGGAGGGAGAGATTGGGGAGAGGGAAGAAGGAAGAAGGGGAGCGGAGAGAGGGAGAGAGAAGGGAGTAGAGACAGGGAGGCAAAGAAAGAAGGGAGGGAGGGAGGGAGAGGGATGGAAGGGAGAGAGAGACAGAAGGAGGAAGGTAGGGAGGAACGGAGAGAGGGGGATGGAAAAGAGAGAAAGAAGAGGAAGAGAGAGAACAGAAGCAGCCAACACATACGCACACTGACATATACACTCAAGCAAACACTTACACAAGCAGAAGGCACGTACGTCTGTGGGCACACGCACGCACGCACCTAAATACGTACACACATGCACCAGCATAACCCTGCTCATGTACACGCATCTAGTAGATGATGAGTAGGAAGAGAAAGAAAAAAAATAGAACAGGAGGAGAGACAGGAAGAAGAAACGAAAATTAAGTAGGGAAAGAAAAGAAGAAAGATTAGGCTAAGGAAATAAGGAAAGAGGATGTGGGAGAGAGAGAGAGAGAGAGAGAGAGAGAGAGAGAGAGAGAGAGAGAGAGAGAGAGAGAGAGAGAGAGAGAGAGAGAGAGAGAGAGAGAGAGAGAGAGAGAAGAGGGATTGGATGCGAAAAGGGGATTGTGAGAAGGAAAGAGAAAAAAAGAAAGGAGGCTTGAGAGGATGAGAAAATCATGAAGTGTAAGTAAAATAGAGAGATAGGTATGTGGAGTCACGCAAGACGTTTTCTTCACATGATTTCAAACACATCTTAGGAAATATGAATGGTGAACAAAAGACACACACACACACACACACACACACACACACACACACACACACACACACACACACACACACACACACACACACACACACACACACACACACACACACACACACACACACACACACACACAATAACAATAACAATAACACTAACACTAACACACACACTAACACACACACACGTGTTCATGTCTGTTTATGTAAGTACGAATGTGCCGTACACTGTGCAAATAATCCAAGCAACCGCAGAAGTTGATACGTGTCGTCAGTTACCCCAATTTCGCTTGCATGTTGATACCGCGTTACATCAATCCATAAATCCCAGACGAAAAATCCGCAGCGTTCATGGCATCTCAGAACGTAAACACGGCAAGTGGATACTGGCCAGGGAACGTTGCTGTTCTTGGTATTCGCTTTGTTATTTCCATTTGTATGACTCTCGGGTTAATGTTCGTTGTGGAGAGAGGTGGCGTTTTCCTTGTGGTTTATTGTCGTTGGTGTTATTGTTTTTATCATATTATTGTTAGTTGTAGCGGTATTAGTTTTATGTGTCTTGTAATGGTAATTCTTGAAGCAAGCGTGCTGACTATTTGTAATCATAGAGGGAAGAAGAAGAAGAGAGAGAGAGAGAGAGAGAGAGAGAGAGAGAGAGAGAGAGAGAGAGAGAGAGAGAGAGAGAGAGAGAGAGAGAGAGAGAGAGGGGGGGGGGATAGAGAGAGAGAAGGAAAGAAAAAAGAGAGAAGGAGAGAAAGAGTCAGAGGAAAGGGGAATAAAAGTGAATCAGAAGAGTTCCGAGGGGACCAGAGTCTACAGAACCCGCTGTCTCCTCGCTTTATCTCGCCAACCCAGGGCGCTCTCGAACCCTTCATGTGAGAAAAGAAACAAAAGCTCACCATGGTACAGTTGTTTAATTTCTCGTGTCTATTTCTCCTTTCCAGTTTCACCACAATAAGTGCCTTTTGAAAACCTTCCATGGCAGATACAGTTTCCAAAAAGTGTTTATAGCATTCTTTGGCCTGAGAAAATGGTCACATAGACTCATCATTCCAACTGCCAAGCATCAGGAAAACATTCCCAATTCTGCCAAATGGTAACGTAAATCAGGAATTATAAGTTCAAAGAGGGCGTTGCATCTGTGATTCATTTTGTACAAAGTTAGCGAGATGGATTCCCGCAGCCAGTCCACGGGACCCACTACCCCCACACACGTCCGCCCACGTTTCGACCCCTCCACGACGCCCATGGGGGCCCCAGGTGGGACCATGGGCGGTCTGCACGCCCAGGGTAGGGTAGGCGGTCTCCAGCCGCAAGGAGGAGTCGTTGGGCCTACGGTCAGCGTGGCGGGAGGTCCCTTCGCGGGCGGCTACGGACGCTGGGTGGCGGGGGACCGTGGCGGCGGCCAGGCGGGCACGGCCTTCATGCGCCGGACCCGCATGGGCATCGGGTCCACCTTGATTGGGCCCCTGAACCGG
>NC_091558.1:33912035-33919535 GCF_042767895.1 Penaeus vannamei | reverse complement strand
GTGTCTGTGTGTATAAACTAAATGTACGAGTATATGCATACGTAATACATACGTGTGTGTGTGTGTTTCTGTGTGTACACATTAAATGTACGAGTATATGCATACGCTATACATACGTGTGTGTGTGCATGCGTGTGTATACATTACATGTACGAGTATATACATACGTTATACATACGTGTGTGTGTGTATGCATGCGTGTGTATACATGTGTGTCTCTCACCCACAAACACTCACACTTATACGGCACACCAGTATGTATCAGGCTCTCACCGCTTTACTGAAAGAGGCCAAACTGCTTCACCGAAGGGATGACGCGGCTTGTTCGTCGAAACCCTGACGAAAGGGACTGGCCGGAGGGTCGTGGCGGAGGCGCGTGTCAGGTGCTGAAGCGTGGGTGTTGGAGGAGCGAGGCAGAGGGGGAAACCGTGGGTGAGGGAGGCGATGGAAGGAGGGGGAGGAGAGGGGAGGAGGGAGGGGAGAGGGGAGAAAGGAGGTGAGTGGGAAGGAGGGGAGGAGGGAGTGGAGGGTAGAGAAGGGAGGAGAGGGAACAGAGGAGGACGTGAGGACAGAAAAGATACGGAAATTGCAGTGCTTATTTTTATTCCTTGCCCCTCCCTCCCTCCTCTTTTTTCCGCCTTTCTTCCTTCTTTTTCTCCTCTCCTTACTCCGCCTTTCCCTCCTGCCATTCCTCCTTCCCTTTATCCACCTCCGCTTCTTCCTCTTCTTACTTAAATCCCTTTTCCTCCTTTCTCTCCCCCTTCTCCTTTTTCCTCCTTCACCTCTTCTTCCCTTTCCAGCTCCTCCATTTGCTTTTCCTCTTTCTCCCTTTGGCCCCTTCTCCTCCACTGTCTCCCTCTTTTTCCTTTGCTTCCTTCCTCTCCTCTTCCTTTTCCACCTTCTCCATTTCATCTGCCACCTCCTCCTCCACTATCTCCTCCCCCTTCTCCCTTTGCCTCCTTCCTTTCTCCTCTTCGCTTTCCTCCCTCTCCTCTTCGCTTTCCTCCCTCTCCTCTTCGCTTTCAACCCTCTCCTCTTCGCTTTCCTCCCTCTCCTCCCTCCCCTTATCCTCCTCCGACCGTGTGTGACTCTCAGATCCTGCCGCTTTAATTCCCGTCACATATGACTGCAACGAAACAAAGCATGGAGATCGATCAGTGTAAACCGTATCTCAGAAGGCACCGTCCTCGAGGAAGGTATTTTCTGGCGTGTTTCTGTCCGTTCCCCTTTTGTTTTTGTCTTTTTTCTTTTCTTTCTGCATGTCTGTTTTACTTATCTCTCTGTGTGCGTTGTCTGTCAGCCGTCTTTAACTTTGGTTTTGCCTGTTTTCCTTTCCGTCGCTCGTCTGTCTCGATGTGTTTCTTTTCCCTTCTGTGTTTTTGTTTCATTAGTTTGTGTTTTCCATCTATCCGTGAGAAATGTCATCGGAGGTTGTGTCAGTCTCTATTCTGGCTCACTTCCGGCTCTCTCCCCTCGCCCACTCCCCTTTCTTTTTCCTTATTTATCCTTCTTTTTTCCTTTCTTTTCCTGTCATCTCCTCTTTTCTCTCCCTCGTCTATCCATTCGAGCTCTGCCTTAGACCTCTAGCCCTCTTCTTCCCTTTCCCATCCTGCTCTCCCATGCTTCTCTTTCAGCTCTCCTTCGCCCTCTCTCCTCTATTTCCTCTCAGCCTCTCCTCTCTTTCTCTCTCCCACTCGGGCGAGCTCTTGTCTCCACTGTAGGCACCTCGCCAGCTCTCAACCCACACTCGCGATCCCCACTAAGCTGCACATGAGGTTTTCTATATATCCTGACCCCCACACCTGCCTTACCTTACCCTCACCCACACCAACACCCGCATTAGTACCTGCACCGACACCTACGCCCCCATTCTCTCACCTTACATATACCCGCACTGATAAACGACTTGTTATTTAACGTAATTCATGCAGCAAAGAGGGAACGATGTAGTTGTCGTGCGTTTGGGACTGTGCAGTTTAAAATAATCTTTTGTGTATTAGGAATATCAGTTCGCCAGTTTGATGCGTTACCTGATTGTAAATGATTGGTAGGTCAGGGGGATATCAATCAAGTGATTTTTAAATCGTGCATTATTTTATATATGTTTTATTTATTCGTTATTAGACTGCTCGTGAAAATAAACAATTACTCCAGCCGTCTTTGTGCGTGCCTCTACCGCCAGTGTTGTTATTTGCCACGCGAAGAGGGCGTGTTCATCAAAGGCACATCATGCACAGTCGGAATAACAGGGTCAAGATGTGAAAAAAAAACTGCGTCGTGAAGCGAGGCCAGCATGTCAGAGCGAGTGCGTGGTGTTAGGTCGCGGGGTACGGCCGGGCTTAAGTTCACGCGGTATGCCGTGTGTACCGCAGTGAGGTGCAGGAGTCGATGAAAATCAGGACAGAGGAATGGAGATTACGGGTCAAAGTTGGGCCAGGGGTTGCAGGTCAAATTCTATTGCAAGTTAGAGGTTAGTTAAGGGGCTCTAGCAATAAAGTTTGCTGGCAAAGTTTAGGCGCAGTTAAAGTTCTGGTTACTAATTTGAGGTTTGATTAGAAGAAAGGAAGAAAGTTTACGGGCAAAATTGAGACGGGGGTATAGGGTTAAGTTCTGTGTACAGGTTTAAAGGTTAGATTCGTGTCACAGGGTAAGTCCCGCAGTGATAGGTTGCATATTCAGTCCGAGTGACCTGCTGCATGTGAAATGTTACGATCATAAAGAACAGATTGCAGGTTTGATTTTAGGTACAGATGTGCAACTACGATAGTCACAGGGAATTTAAGTCTGGTCTAAGGAAGATATATATGTATATATAGAGAAGAGAAGAGAAGAGAAGAGAAGAGAAGAGAAGAGAAGAGAAGAGAAGAGAAGAGAAGAGAAGAGAAGAGAAGAGAAGAGAAGAGAAGAGAAGAGAAGAGAAGAGAAGAGAAGAGAAGAGAAGAGAAGAGAAGAGAAGAGAAGAGAAGAGAAGAGAAGAGAAGAGAAGAGAAGAGAAGAGAAGAGAAGAGAAGAGAAGAGAAGAGAAGAGAAGAGAAGAGAAGAGAAGAGAAGAGAAGAGAAGAGAAGAGAAGAGAAGAGAAGAGAAGAGAAGAGAAGAGAAGAGAAGAGAAGAGAAGAGAAGAGAAGAGAAGAGAAGAGAAGAGAAGAGAAGAGAAGAGAAGAAGAAGAAGAAGAAGAAGAAGAAGAAGAAGAAGAAGAAGAAGAAGATAGAAGAAGAAGAAGAAGAAGAAGAAGAAGAAGAAGAAGAAGAAGAAGAAGAAGAAGAAGAAGAAGAGAAGAGAAGAGAAGAGAAACAAAATGAGAGGAGGGAGGAGGGATAGTAAGAGAGAGAGGAGCAGGCAAAAAATATCTTAGAAATCTCGCCACGTATTTTGACGTCACGTAAACCAGCCGCAGTTGTGTAACATCATAGCATAGCAATAAGAAAAAAAAGGATACGTTAAAGGCATGAAAATTTGCCCTTGGCGAAATATTTATTGTGAACATGATAAATTGAAAAGGAAAGTGGAAGTATCCTAAATCATCACACGTAGACACACAAACGTATATATTGAGAGAGAAAGCAAGCAAGCAACCGAATGATTAATATTTTACGCCCGGCCTAGACAGCACCTTTACTGGCGCCCACGAAGAAAAAAATTGAGTTCTGGTAGACGGCAAAGGCCCATTAAAAGACAAAAGACTGAGGACATTGCGTTTGCTCGCCTTCCTGTTTTTAATTATCTCGAAAATTATGAAAACAGGAATGCGTGTGACTATTTTTATAGAAGTTGTGTTTATTTATTTTTATTATTATTTTATTCATCCACGTTAGCATCATGTATAATATTGTTGGTTTTGTTATTACTAACATGGATATCCTTATCATTGTCAGTTATTATTATTATGGTTATTACTATTTTTGTTCTTTTTATAATAGTCTCCATTATCAATATAATTTTATAATGTATTCTTATCATTATTATTATAATTAATATTGATAATATCATCATAATCAACATCGTCATCATCATCATCACCATCATCACTGTCATAATCATCATCACAATTATTATCTTCATTCTCATCACCATCATCATATTCATTTTCATCATCACCATCATCATCATTATCATCATTATTCTTGTTATTATAATTGGTTATATAATTATTATTATGATATTGCTATTCTTGGTACTACCATTATTGCCATCACTTGATTGATATAATTTTTTAAGGCACGTATATTTTTTATTTCTTCTTTATTTTTTCTTTTACACGGAAGCAGTTGAAAAAAAATATCATAATTGATCATAAACATTATCCACGCCCTGAAGAGAATAATTCAATATCTATCTATATCTATCTATCTATCTATCTATGTATATCTATATCTATCTATCTATCTATCTATCTATCTATCTGTCTATCTATCTATCTATCTATATATATATATATATATATATATATATATATATATATATATATATAATTTTTAGATTCGAGCCAATTTAAACTAATGAAAAGTATGTGAGTGGGCGAGCATTGTTGGCAATGATGACATGCGTGTCCTGAAGTTGTTACGAGCGTTGGCAACACTGACTCATGGTCTTATCAGAGGGTGATTATGCTGTGTCGGGCGGGCGGGGGGGGGGGGGGGGTTGCATGCGAGTCGATAGGCGTGTGAATGTGTCATATATATATATATATATATATATATATATATATATATATATATATGTGTGTGTGTGTGTGTGTGTGTGTGTGTGTGTGTGTGTGTGTGTGTGTATGTTTGTATGAATATGTGTTTGTGTGGTTATGTGTGTGTTTGTTTGTTTGTTTGTTTGACTGTCGGTATGTGCACCGTATTCATTGCGACATAAGTTGAAAAGGTATGAATGAAAATGAATATCTTCGCAATACAAGAGATGTATTTGACCGGTTTCGAGTATATCTTCGTCAGAAATAAATGTATGCGTATTTCTGTGTGTGTGTGTGTGTGTGTGTGTCTGTGTGAGAGAGAGAGAGAGAGAGAGAGAGAGAGAGAGAGAGAGAGAGAGAGAGAGAGAGAGAGAGAGAGAGAGAGAGAGAGAGAACCATGCTGACCATGGATCAAATCCCCATACTGTTTACCGACCAAGATGTATGTGGCAGACAGACTCACAAAGACACGGAGACGGAAATAGATAAAGAAAAGGCACAAACAGAGGGAGACAGACAGACACACAACCCAGAGAGAGAGGGAGACGCCAAAGACAAACAAACTGCCAAACACTGATGAAGGAAACAGTTTTAAATTTCTTGTTTTCCTCCGAATTTCTTTTAAAAAAAAGGAAAAGGAAGTTAAATTTGGCCCCACATGCCATAACCCGTTTGTTCTCCATTCTGTTGTTCCCGGAATTCGAAATATTGATGACGTAATGGGCTATTTTAATTTCCGACGTGTGGGCGCATGACGTCACTGAAGAGCTGCTGCCGGTGAGAGCTCGCGCCTTCCCGCCTCTGCGCTTGTGCTTTCCCTCGCGCTGTACGTTGCACGCTGTGTGTATGTGTGTGTGTGGGGGGGGGTTGTGTGCGTGTGTGCGATTGTGTGTGTCTGTGTGTTTATGTATATGTATGTGTGTGTGTGTGCGTGTGTGTGTTTGTGTGTGTGTCTGCGTAAGTCTGTGTGTGTGTGTGTGTTTGTGTTTGTATGTATGCATGTATGTATGTATGTATCTTGGTCCCAGTCCGTCTAGGTTCTCCTCCGCCGCGGCACCTGCAACAGCCATTTACTTTGTCCTCAGAGTAGGTGCACAGGCGCGTGTCACATGCCATCTTTCCTCCTCCCCCCTCCCCTGCTGTGTCATAACTCTCCACCCTGCCCCCTACCTTCCCCCTCCTTCCCATACCCTCCCCTCCTCCTCCTCCCTCCCTCTAACCCATCCTTTCCTATCTCATCTCATACCCCACCTCCCTCCCTCCCTCCCACCTTCCCACCTTCCCTCCCTCCCTCACTCTCTCTCCCCCTCCCTCCCCCACCTTCCCTCTCTCCCTCCCTCCCTCCCCCCACCTTCCCTCTCTCCCCTCCTTCCCTCCCCCCCACCTTCCCTCTTTCCCTCCCTCCCCACCCCACCTCATACCCCTATGTCTCCTCCCCTCCTCCCTTCCCATACCCTCCCTTCCTCCTCTAACCCATCCTCTCCTATCTCAAATCATACCCCCACCTCCCTCTATCTCTCCCTCCCACCTTCCCTCCCTCCCTCTCACCTTCCCACCTTCCCTCCCACCCTCTCTTCCACCTTCCCTCCCTCCCTCCCACCTTCCCTATCCATCCCCCCCTCCCCCCCCCCTTCCCTCCCTCCCTCCCACCCACCTTCCCTCCCTCCCTCCCACCTTCCCACCCTCCCTCCCTCCCCCACCTCATACTCCTCCCCCCTCCCCCTACCCCTCCTACCTTGGTTTATACCCACGTGCATGTTGCTACGCTGATGCCGCGCCAACTCCGCTCCCGATTCTGCTTCCTGGCGGTGACGTTAAGGAGGAGGGAGGGAGAGGAAGGAAGGCAGGGAGATAGAGGGGAAGGGAGGAAGGGAGGAAGAAGGGAAGGAAGGGGTAAAGAGGGGGAGGGAGGATGGGAGAAAGAAGGGAAGGAAGGGGTAAAGAGGGGGAGGAAGGAAGGGAGATAGAGGGGAAGGGGGGAGAAAGAAGGGATGGAAGGGATAAAGAGGGGGAGGAAGGCAGGGAGATAGAAGGGGAAGGGAGGAATGGAGGAAGAGGGAGAGGGAGGAATGAAGGAAAAGGGGATGGGAGGAATGAAGGAAGAAAGGGACGGGAGGAATGGGAGAAAAAGAGAAAGAGGGGAAGGAGAAAGGAGAAAGAGGGGAAGTGAGGAAGGGAGAATGACGGAGAAATGGGGGAAGAGAGGAAGGAAGGGAGAAAGAGTGGAAAGCAGAAAAAGGGGAAGAAAGGAAGGGAGGAAGACGTGGAGAGAGGAAAAGCGAAAGAGTGGAAGAGAGGCAGGGAGAAAAGGAGGAAGGGAGGAAGGAAAAAAGAGTGGAAGGAGAAAAAAGGAAAGGGGGTATGAGGTGACTGAAGGGAATAAGGGAGAAAGAGGAAAGGGCGATGAAAAACGAGGGGGACGGAAGAAGGTAAAGAGGGAGGAGGATAGTAGGAAGGAAAAAGCAGGGAGAAATAGAGATGAAAGAGAAAAGGAAGAGGGAGAAAAATGGAAGGGAAGCAAAGAAGAAGAAAGGAGGAAAGGGAAAGAGTAAAAGGAGAGAACGGGGAAAGGAGAAAGGGAGGGAGTAGAATAAATGCGAGGGGGGGGGAGGAGTAAAGGAAGGGATGAAATAAATTGAATAATGCTAGGGAAAGACTAGAACCTGAATGGGAGATAATGAAGGTAAGAAGAGGAAATGAAGAATGGAGATAAGGGGAGTGGAATGGAAAAGTGAAAGGACAAAGGAAGAGAAAGGCTAGAAGAAGGTATACACACACACACATAGAGAGAGAGAGAGAGAGAGAGAGAGAGAGAGAGAG
>NC_091558.1:33892035-33899535 GCF_042767895.1 Penaeus vannamei | reverse complement strand
TATTGGTAATAATGATAATATGGATGACTCTGATAATGATAATACAAGAATAGTATTAATAATAATGATAATGTTAATAAAGATGAGAATAATAGTAATGATGATAATGATAATGATGATGATGGAGATAACGATGATGATAATAATAATGATGATAATAATCACAACAAAATTATAGTATTAAGGACTCGTTACTTTTGCAAATACTAGCAGTGATGATAATAATAATATTAATGTCAACAAAAGTAATCAATGAAATCTGAAAATATTTTTTTTAGTGAATGGTACACTTTTATGTAATGAGCTTTTTGCTTATCGGTTTGTCTGTATTTAGTATGCATACGATGTCGTGGTACCATTGAAAATGAGTTGCTCAGTGTCATGGTAACCATAATGAAAACAAATATGCTTAGCGACTCGTATGCTTAGGTCTACCTCACGCACGGTCAATACACAGTCGCTGTAGACAGGTTCGTTGCCCCGAATTTTGCAGACGGAACACACCTAGCAGCTGCAACCTAGGTATTGCGCATTGATTATCGACCAAAAATGTAATTCTAGTGTGCAACGACCTGTAGCGGCGCAAGGCCATCCAGGAAAGCGATGGGCGCCCTGGACATAATTCTCCAACGCGCCTTTATGACTTCCTGTATATTTGGGTTTTATATTTCGTGTTCTTTCATCCCGTATCTGGCAAGACCTTACACCTCTTTATGCAGGACGTTCGGCGCCAGGATGACCTGTTGCGAATGACAAAGTGTGGGCGAGTTCGTATGAATGCAAATTTGATATTGCACGCAACCGGTGGCGTCCGCCATTTTGCTTTTCTGTATTCTTTTGTTTGAAGTGTATGCGAGTAGATATACAGAATGATTATATATTACATCATATGTGTAGGGAAGTATATAAGTAGGTATTAGTGATTGTGATTATTTTGATTAAAGGGAAAGGCTTATATGGTTGACTTAGAAATTTGTTGACGACTAAGGGCATATATTTTGCAGCGTCGCCTATAACGATGCGGTGGCAGACATATTGAATACGTGGAAAGAAAGAAGAAAGAGGTTGGAAGAGACATTTTGGGTTTATAGACAATATTAGACCAGTTACTAGTAGCAGTATGAGTAAATACAGAATATATTAATTTATCAGTATGGAATCGGAAATAATAATGCTTTTCTTATTATTGTTAATTTCCTCATTTATTTATTTTTTTTTAATTAAATTTAGTATATATTTTTGATTATCGATCAGGTTGCCACCACCGCCACCACCGTATGGTTACCGAAGAGGGGGCGGGCGGGCGTGGTGGGAGCGGAGGAGGAGGAGGGAGGGGGGGAGAGTACTTCGTGGCGCCACGAGCAACAGACAGTCTGGCGGGCGTCTGCTGAAAGCGAGGGCGACGCCACGAGTCTGCTGGCCGATGAGTGGGCGGCGAGGTAGAAGAGGGAACGCGCGGGGGGGGGGGGGGTATAAGAGGGAACGTGGGGGGGGGTATATGTCACGGGGAAGGCGAACAGAATGAGTGACTGAGTTATGAGTAGAAGCAAAAGTTATATGTACATATATATATCTATATATATATATATATATATGTTTATATATATATATATATATATATATATATATATATATATGAATGTTTAATATATAAATGTACATATATATGTACATATATAAAATACATATGTATATATCTAATATGTATACATATATTTGTATGTATATATGTATTTATATGTTAATATATGCTCGTATATACATACATTCATAGATATATATAAATGTACATATATATACATGAAAATAATGATTAAGGAAATATAATGCATAATAGTGTCTGTAAAGTATCTATTCTTTTCTCTTTCCTTTCAAGTGACGAAAGCGGCCTCTGATTCGCATAATCCCTCATGATATAACAAAGGTGAATTAGACCTGAACTGCCCAATTTCTAAAGATTTAACCAATTTAGGACACTGAAAATGCCCGTTATTTTTAGTACGTGAAATGCCTCGGTCCCGAACGCCACCAGCCTGCGAACCGCCATTGGAAATCATTACGTCTATAGGGCCATAAAAGACCTTGTTATAAGGTGTTTGAATATGGAATGGGACTCTGCTTGGGATCGAAACCTGTTTTAGTTCGGGAGGGAGGAGGAAGAAGAGAGAGAAAAGGGAGAAGAGAAGAAATAAATATGGGTGAAGAGGAAGAGAGAAAGAACGGAGGTAAGGAGAGAAAAGAGGGAAGAAAAGAGAAGAAAAAGAAAAACAAAAGGAGAGAAAACGATAGGAAAGGGTCAAGGTCAAGCAAAGAAAAGAAGAGAGGGAGAAGAAGAAAAAAAAGAAAAGAAATTAATAATAAAAGAAAGATTAAGAGAGTAAGGAAAAGGAAGCGAAGAGAAGGAAAAGAAAAGAGAATAACAAGAGAGACAGAGATACGCAAAGGTGAGGCACCCACATTGATTACCAGCGCCCCACTTCAACACGTGAGGAGACAAAACATTCACCGATAGGAAGTGATAAGGCGAGGGTCCGGGGGTGCCGGCGATGGAGGGCAGGGGAGGAGGGAGGGGGGAGAGGGTGGATATCGAGGGGTCAGGGATCTTGATATGGTCATTTGGGATTGATTGGGGGAGGGGCGGAGGGGGGGGAGGGAAGGAAGGGAGAGAGAATGACGGAGGGAGAGGGAGAGAGAGAGAGAGAGAGAGAGAGTAAGAGTAAGAGAGAGTAGAGTAAGAGTAAGAGTGAAGAGAGGAGAGAGAGAGAGAGAGAGAGAGAGAGAGGGAGAGAGAGAGAGAGAGAGAGAGAGAGAGAGAGAGAGAGAGAGAGAGAGAGAGCGAGCGAGTTAGCTTGCCGGTTCTCATTTGTTACTTGTGGCTGTCGAGAAAAATATTGATTTTTATTTAGTCACGCTTTTCTTTTTACCTTCTCTCTCTCTCTCTCTCTGTCTCTCTCTCTCTCTCTCTCTCTCTCTCTCTCTCTCTCTCTCTCTCTCTCTCTCTCTCCTCTCTCCCTCTCCCTCTCCTCTCCCCTCTCCCTCCCTCCCTCCCTCCCTCCCTCCTCTCCCTCTCCTCCCTCTCCCTCTCTCCCTCTCTCTCTCTCTCTCTCTCTCTCCCTCTCCCTCTCCCTCTTTCCTCTACCTCCCTCTTCCCTCTCTCTCTCTCTCTCTCTCTCTCTCTCTCTCTCTCTCTCTCTCTCTCTCTCTCTCTCTCTCTCTCCCTCTCTCTCTCTCTCTCCTTGCCTCCCTCCCTCCTTCCTCTCCCCTCTCCCTCCTCCGCCCTCCTTCCCTCCTTCCTTCCTTCCTCCCCCTCCCCCCCTCTCTCTCCTTCCCTCCGTTTCTCCATTTCTTAGCGCGCAACAAAGCCAACATAGTTACAATGGCGAAACAAATGCTGATAAATGTACCTAGATATAGATTAAATTCGATTACTTGACGAAGAAGAAAGGGGAAACCCGGCTAAATATGAATAAAAGTCGGGGTGAAAAATAACGGCAAAATCGATGATGGTCAGAGCGTGAGAGAGAGAGAGAGAGAGAGAGAGAGAGAGAGAGAGAGAGAGAGAGAGAGAGAGAGAGAGAGAGAGAGAGAAACGTAGCAGTTTTTTTACATTCTGATCTGGGTTTCTTTTCGTCGGATGACAAGAGCTCTTCAGATTTTATGTAAGGAAATTTTATTTTGTCGTTTCGTTGAAAAAATAAAAACATTTTTCTTATATTCATTCTGTATTTCCTTTTTTTTCTTTCTTTTTTCTTGAGTTTTACACAGAAGGGGAAATATTGCATTCCCGTTTTCTTTTGATCTCATTAGAGTTTGTTGTGCTGATGAGTGAATTCATTACGATTATTTTTTTTTCCCTGACATTTTCAGCGTTTTATTCACTCGCCTTGTTAATCACACAAAGCTGATTCGTTATCTCTGATTAGTGACGCAGAACTAGCAACCGTTGTCCAATCGCAAATCCTTTTTAAACGCATTCGGAACCTACAAAGACTTTTTAGATATTTCGCGCGGGAAAAATCGGCGTCGAAGTGTTCCGGAGAAGTGAGCGGGAAAGCGTTGTCAGCAAGTCCGATTTCCCGACAGCATGAGGCAGCATGCAGACTGCCGGGACACGTGGCGAGGAGGAGGAGGCGGAGGGAGGGAGGTGGTGAGGTGGATGGGGAAGGGGGGGGAGGAAGGAGGATAGAAAAGGAAGGAGGTGGTGGTGGTGGTGAAGGAGCAGGGAGGTGGAGGTGGAGGAGGTGAAGGAGGTGAAGGAGGAGGAGGGATAGGTGGAGGTGAAGGAGGAGGAGGGATAGGTGGAGGTGAAGGAGGAGGAGGGAGGTGGTGAAGGAGGAGGTGGTAAAGGTGGAGGAGGAGGTAAAGGTGGAGGAGGAGGAGGAGGAGAAGAAGAAGAAGAAGAAGCAGAAGAAGAAAGAAAATGAGAAATAAAAAGAGAAAGAGAAGGAGAAGGAGAAAGTGAAGACGAAGAAAAAGGAGAAGGAGAAGGAGAAAGAGGAGGAGGAGGAGGAGAAGGTAAAGAAGAAGAAGAAGAATGCCAAGTAAAAGGGAAAGTAGAACCGAATAAACAAGAGAGAGAGAGAAAGAAAGAAAGAAAGAAAGAAAGGGGGAGAGAAAGTGAGAGAGCGAGCGAGCGAGCGCCGGGTCCGCCAGAGAGAGAGAGAGAGAAAGAAAGAAAGAAAGAGAGAAAGAAAGAAAGAAAGAAAGGGGGAGAGAGAGAGAGAGAGAGAGCGAGCGAGCGAGCGCCGGGTCCGCCAGAGAGAGAGAGAGAGAGAGAGAGAGAGAGAGAGAGAGAGAGAGAGAGAGAGAGAGAGAGAGAGAGAGAGAGAGAGAGAAAGAAAGAAAGAAAGAAAGAAAGAAAGAAAGAAAGAAAGAAAGGGGGAGAGAAAGAGAGAGAGAGCGAGCGAGCGCCGGGTCCGCCAGAGAGAGAGAGAGAGAGAGCGCAGCCGGAGACCCACTGGCAAGGGCTTCTGTCTCACGTCAGTCCCCGCAGCTGGTTGAAGCCCAAGGGGTTCGTATCACAGCCCCTTAGATTATGACTTAGAGGATTTTTCAGCTTGAAGATGGTGACCCGAAAGGTAGAGGGGGATTTAGGGAGGAGGGAAAGGGGGGGAAGGAGGGAGAGGGAGGCAGAGGGAGAGGAGGAAGGGGGAGAGGAGGGAGAGATAGGGTGAGAGGAGGGAGAGGAGAGAGAGGGGGAGGTAGAAACGGAACTCTCGACAAAGGAAGGGAAGGTGGGTAGGGATGGGTAGGGGGAGAAAGGAATTTTGATGAAGATGAGCCAGGTGAAGGGGTTATGGGGGGGAGGGGGGTTTAGAAGGATCCTTAGGAGCAATGAGGGAGGGGGCGGTCCGGCCTCTCTCATAATGAGTGCCCGCCAAAGGCCCGCTGCCGGTCTCGAGGAGGCTAAACAGTGTACCAACGTCTTTCATGTGTGAGCTGCTCGTGTAGAGGCTTAAAATGGGTCATTATTTTTTTTCGCTTGCTTGGTCGTCTTTTCTTTTTTTTCCTCTTTTATTTTTTCCTATGTGTTTCATTCATACGTATATATCGCGCTCGTCGTATACTCACACACACACACACACGCACACACACACACACACACACACACACACACACACACACACACACACACACACACACACACACACACACACACACACACACACACACACACACACACACACACACACTCATATGTATATATATATATATATATATATATATATATATATATATATATATATATATATATATATATATATGTATATATATATATATATATATATATATATATATATATATATATATATATATATATATATACACTGTATACCACAGTTGAACTTTTTTTTTAGAAATCAGAATTGAATTGAAAAAATCGTTTGAAAAAAAAGAAGCTTTAGCGTAAAAAAAATGTAAATTGCTGTTCTAGCGAATAACACAGAGTTGTATATACTAGAAGAAGACCTAATCGTGTTACCTATGACGTAAGTATCATTTTGACAAAAAATAAAACGTTTAGAAAAACAACTACAAATTCCGAAAATCGAGAGATAACTTAAAAACCTCCTCAGCGCGCCGGGAACTCCAAGAATTGTTGTCGCTCGTAACGTAAATACGTTTCAGAAATGTGTAGCAGTTTCCATCGGCTTTCCATCACCGTTTAGCACTTGCGGTAGGGAGAGTGTCGTCGAGTGCCAGGCATCAGTTCGGTTTAAAGATTGTGGCTTTCGGATACTGAGGCGGACGGGTAAGTGTGTCATTCTGAGGGTGGCTGGGATGGGTGGGGTGGGGGTGGGGGGGCTGTGAGGGTCTTCGGGTCTCGTCGTCTCGTATCTCGTATTTTTCCCTTCTTGTCTGTCTGTCTGGGACTGTCTGTCTGTCTGTGTCTTTGTTTCACTGTTTCTCTCTGTCTCTCTGTCTGACTCTCTCTCTCTCTCTCTCTCTCTCTCTCTCTCTCTCTCTCTCTCTCTCTCTCTCTCTCTCTCTCTCTCTCTCTCTCTCTCTCTCTCTCTCTCTCTCTCTCAATCTCTCTCTCTCTCTCTCTCACTCTTGCATTCTCTCTCTCTCTCTCTCTCTCTCTCTCTCTCTCTCTCTCTCTCTCTCTCTCTCTCTCTCTCTCTCTCTCTCTCTCTCTTCTCTCTCTCTCTCTCCTCTTTCTTTTTTTTTCATCCCACCCCAGTCTGTCTCTCTCTCATCTCCAACCTCCTCCCCTCCTTCCTCTTTACCTCAATCGTTATCCGTTTGTCTTTTCTTTATTTCGACTCCCCTCCTCCCTCCTCCCCCTCCCCCCTCCACCCCGAAAAGCACAACAACACCGCGTCAACAGCCCCTCCCTTCCCCTCCCCTCTCCTCCCTTCCCACCCCACCCCCTTGCATCGCTCACAGTCCATGATCGCTTCGCCTGCATTCTCCTCGTGTCTTTTGCCTCTCGCTGCTTTCGCATATCCTGCATTCTCACCACTTATTTACGCTCTCGCTTCGCTCTCCTTCCTCCTGCTCCTCCTTCTCCTCCTTCACCTCCCGACGTGCCTGAGCAACAAAAGGAGCTGGGAGAGCGCTCCTGGCAGCCCCCCCCCCCCCACCTTCCCCCCGTCTCCTTTTTTTGTACTTTATCTTTGTTCTTCGTCTTGTTATTGTTATCTCTTCATTTTTGTAGTGCTAGTACGAATTGCTTCATGTCTTTCTCCTCCTCCTCCTTATTCTTGTTCTTTTTATTCTCCTCCTCCTCCATCCACTTTTTCTTCTTCTCCTCCTCCTCTTCTCCTTCTTTTTCTCCTCCTCCTCCTTCTCTTCCTTCTTCTTCTTCTTCCTCCTCCTCCTTCTTCTCTTCCTCTTCTTCTTCTCCCCCACCACCACTAGCTCGCCCACTACCCCCTCCACCCCCACCCACCACCGCAGCCAAAGGTTCATTTCGAGAAACAATAGTTTGGCTCACACTCAGCGCCGTGTGTGTTACCGAGGTAGATTTTGTATATGTATATTTTCATTCCGTTT
>NC_091558.1:33882035-33884535 GCF_042767895.1 Penaeus vannamei | reverse complement strand
TGCTGCGTAAGCTTAGGAGGCCGACTCAAAAATTCCATGTTGGGTTAGGTTCAACTGCCGAAGTTCCCTGAGAGAGAATCCTATTTAAGGATCAGATTCGCCAGGACGAATGTGCCCGGCAGAGGGAGCTCTCAAAGGCTTAGTGTCAGGGGGAGAGTTCGTGACCGGTGGGGCTGCTTGTGGCTGGGGTTGCTGTGGTCCCGAGACCCCCGGCGCCAGCCCCTCGCCCCCCCCTCGCTGCCCCCTCCCCCCTCTCCATTCTGTCTCCACCCTCTTCCCCTCTCGCCCCTCCCTCGCTCCCCCTTCCTTCCCCCACTCTGTCTCCACCCTCTTCCCCTCTCTCTCCTCCCTCACTGCTCCTT
The DNA here is from genome assembly GCF_042767895.1 of Penaeus vannamei. Lineage (NCBI taxonomy): Eukaryota > Metazoa > Arthropoda > Malacostraca > Decapoda > Penaeidae > Penaeus > Penaeus vannamei. The sequence goes on along the minus strand of NC_091558.1, from coordinate 33,884,173 downwards.
CCTTCCCCCATTCTGTCTCCACCCTCCCTCCCTCTCTCCCTTCCCTCGCTCCCCTTTCCTTCCCCATTCTGTCTCCACCCTCCCTTCCTCTCTCCCTTCCCTCGCTCCCCTTTCCTTCCCCCATTCTGTCCCCACCCTCCCTCACTCTCTCTCCTTCCTCACTGCCCCTTACTTCCCCCATTCTGTCCCCACCCTCCCTCTCTCCCCTCCCTTACTGGTCCTTCCTTCCCCCATTCTGTCTCCACCCTCCCTCCCTCTTTCCCCTCCCTCACTTCTCCTTCCTTCCCCATTCTGTCCTCACCCTCCCTCTCTCCCCTCCCTTACTGGTCCTTCCTTCCCCCATTCTGTCCCCAACCTCCCTCCCTCTCTCCCTCCCTTACTGCCCCTTCCTTCCCCCATTCTGTCCTCACCCGCCTCCAATCTTTTCCTTCCCTCACTGTTCCCTTCTTCCCTCCCATGCTGCTCCCTCCCACCTCCCCTTTTCCCTTCACAGTCACCTCCTTCTTATTCTCTTTCCCTTTCCTTAAAGGTCCCCTCCTCCCCTTTTCCTCCTTTTCCTTCCCTCTCTTCTCTCCCTCCCTCACAGCTCCCATCTCCCTTTTCCTTCCAAGGTCTGCCCTTTCTTTCTGCCTTCACGTTCCCCGTTCTTGCTTTCTTCTCTCCTCCTCTTCCACACCCCTTCCCCCTCTCCTTTCGCTCCCCTGGCCTGTGCGTTATCCTCCCTTCCTCCCTCCGCCCTCCCTCTCGCCCTTCTTGTCCCACTTCCCCTTCCAACCCTCTTCTCTTCCTTCCTCTCCCTGCGCCCATTGACTCCCCCCTCCGCCCCCTCCGCCGCCCCCCGATCTTGTTTTCAAGGTCACGTTGCCCCACTTGGTAAGCCTTTGGGTTGTATTGGGGGAAGGCTCTTATCTATCGCTCTCTCTCTCTCTTTCTCTTTCTCTTTCTCTTTCTCTTTCTCTCTTTCTCTGTCTCTTTCTCTTTCTCTTTCTCTTTCTCTCTCTCTCTCTCTCTCTCTCTCTCTCTCTTTCTCTTTCTCTTTCTCTTTCTCTTTCTCTTTCTCCCTCTCTCTCTCTTTCTCCCTCTCCCTCTCTCTCTCTCTCTCTCTTTTCTCTCTCTTCTCTCTCTCTCTCTCTCTCTCTCTCTCTCTCTCTCTCTCTCTCTCTCTCTCTCTCTCTCTCTCTCTCTCTCTCTCTCTCTCTCTCTCTCTCTCTCTCTCTCCCTCCCTCCCTCCCTCCCTCCTCTCCCTCCCCCTCTCCCTCTCCCTCTCCCTCCTCCCTCTCCCTCTCCTCCCTCACCCTCACCCTCTCCCTCACCCTCACCCTCACCCTCACCCTCACCCTCTCCCTCTCTCACCCTCGCCCTCTCTCACCCTCTCCCTCTTTCACCCTCCCTCTCTCTCCCTCTCCCCCCCTCTCTCTCTCCCTTTCTCTCCTTCTTCCCCCTTCCGTTGCTTGCGTTAAATCCAGAAAATAGACGGAGCTTACATTTAGTGATATTCGATAATCGATAAATAACGGAAGAAGCAAAAGACGAGAGAAGTGTTTTTTGATGTCGGAAGCGGAAGCGGGTGAGGATAATCATGGTGATGATGAGGATGGTTTTGAGGGTGATTGTGTTGGTGATGATCGTGATGAGTTTGGATAATGGGGATAATGATGGTGGGGAATGTGTTGGTGATGGTGGTGATGAGTTTGGATAATGAGGATAATAATGGTGGGGATTGTGTTGGTGATGGTGGTGATGAGTTTGGATAATGGGGATAATAATGGTGGGGATTGTGTTGGTGATGGTGGTGATGAGTTTGGATGATGGTGGGGATTGTGTTGGTGATGGTGGTGATGAGTTTTGAAAATGAGGATAATGATAGTGATGATGAGGATAATGACAATGATGGTGATGGTAGTTACGATGATGAGGTTGTTGGCAATGATGGTGATGATGATTACGATGATGATGATGATAATGACAATGATAGTGAAGATAGTTTTGATGATGGGGATAATGATAATGATGGTGATGCTAGTTATGATCGTGAGGATAATGACAATGATGGTGATAATGATAGTTATGATAATAAGAATAATGATGATGATAGTCATGATGATACGGATTGTGATTGTGATGATGATTATTAGTTA
>NC_091558.1:33849535-33862035 GCF_042767895.1 Penaeus vannamei | reverse complement strand
CAGAGATAAGAATTATAAGTTGAACAATGAGTTATCATGTATATGCACCCAGATATGAATTGTTACTGTAATCACTCTGTTGATAGGTAAATGATGGGATGTGATTGGTATGAATGTAATGATTTAACATAATGCTATGGAGAGATAAACTCCGGATTGAATTAACAAATTTTATGTATTGCCTATCATATATGTAGTATTTGTGTTTTTTTTTTTGTTTTTTTTTTATCTTTACATATTTTTGAGATAGTCATTATTGTTGTTATGATGAATTGTATAAAGAGGTTTATCCAATGCACTCAGTAGCTTTATTGTACACTCTGTTCTTCTGACTTCGCTGAAATTTAGATTTTTTTGTAACAAATGGTAGATATCAGTAATATGTTTTTTTATGTTTCACAATTTTTTTGTTAGGCAAAAGTATTTCTGAATCATTTTAACATATAATGAAAGCAATAGAATGAATTTGCATTTTTGTGTGATAGTTTTATTTTTGTGTTTATTGCTTTTTGTTATTGTTAAAGAAGCAGTTAAATCCAGTAACCTATTATACAATTGATTAACCATTTAAGCTGTAGTGTGTTAGGTCTATTTGTACCAACTGGTTTGCCATATATAAGTTTAGTACTGTAAAAATATGTTTAGTGTATTTTGCTGCAATATGATACATGAAAGTTTTAATGATCTTTCTGATAAGTATTGTTTATTATTACTCTGATAACTATTGTTTATTATTACACTTAATCCATTGCACCTGAGTGAGCTAAACCACATTAGCAAAAGTATGGGCTCATTATTCTAGAACAGTTTGATAATTACAGTCATCGTTTGCCATCACCCCTATTCCTGCAGGCTTTATATCAGTCAGCTTTGGAAGATGCATAGCACACAACTTTCCCATACTACACAAATCATTTAGACATCCTTGACAATGAGGATCAGACAGAAACTGCGGCTCAGGTGTATTGAGTTCATACGTGCACAGTTTTCTTTTTTATTAGTAATTTGATTTTAAATTTTTTTCCCTCTTTTTTATTTTCTTTGTTTGTTATCAACCTTTCTTAAGTTTGTGTTTTTAATTTCTGGTCTTACTATTTTTCAGTCGTATTCTTCATCTTCTATTTGATATTTCCAAACAAAAATATTCATTGAAGAATTGATTTATTTTATTTATTTCTCTTTGTAGAAGAATGTCTATCAAAAGGGGATATGTATATAATCTTTATTTCCTTATTTTCAGGTTTATAGGCTTTACATTTTGTCTTGATAGTATTTTACATAAAAGATTATTGGATGAATAGTTTATTTATACAGTATTTTGATTTGATGGTTTATATGATTATGTACATGACGTAATGATCTGATAAAGAATAGGAAACCTTTTTTTCCCATTTGACTTCATGTTTGGTAGTGTGTACTTTTTTATTATTTTGATTAGATTATGTTTTTAAATGGTAAGATCTGAACTTATTTTTTCACATATGTTTAGACGCTATTTTTCAGACTTGACTGAACTTTTCACTATTTTCTTTGGATGATGTTTCACAAAGTTACAATAGACAGCTTTAAGATTTAAAAATATATATGATGTTTGCAATTGCTGCACAGGTGTACTTTTACAACCCTAGTCGATAAGATATTGTGTTTGAAAATCATTGTGGTTATTATTATTTGTTTATGCAGTTGAAAAAGTATAGAAAAGTATATTTATAGCTGTAGTTGGCTAAATACTTTATAGTGATTCAGTGATTGTTTAAATTTCATAGATGCTTATAAATGTTAAGCAAAGTATGTTTACAATGTATATTGTTTTTTATGTTAAAGCAAAATTAGTGTCCCTGGCAAAATTGTTATGTATTATGATGTGTGATTGCATCTAAATTATTAAGATTGGTAATGAGGTATGCACAGATCATATATAAGCACACAAGATATATGTAGTAGTATGTAGACTGCTTCAAGAGACTGACATTGGAACCATACATTTTAATGAATTAAACCAGTGTATAAAATGCAAGACAGTTGAGAAATATAGAATGAAAAGATGGACCAAGATGCACAAGGACTTGACAGATATAAATGACTTTTAAAAACACGCACGCCTTTAATTTTAGACAGTGTGGAAAGGACTTTCACCCAAAATAACAGATGTTGCAACCCTCACTGTTTCAGCCTCCTTCCGCCAGCGCCGTAAGTCAGGTGACGACATTCTTGCTGCCACATCGAACAACGGGAGCAATGTTGCAAGCAGCCGTCGCAAAGAGGGTGGTCCACAAGGATTCTTTGACTCCTTTAGACCACGTTCCAAATCTGATGCCAGAGCCATATGTAATTAACTTTTATGATGTGCAATGATTATATATATATTAACTTTCTTTTAACCCTCATGGATGATATGTGGTCTTGGCTGGATGATCAAGAAAGTACTGAGAGATGTTTCATGGTAAAATCTACTAACAATAGATATATTTGTCTATGATAGGGTATGTCAGCATGATTCTAAAAGGACTTTCATAAAAATGACAGAAATACTGAAGGAAGTTATGTTAGGTCAGATTGTTATTTGGTTAGTGTTTTCAAAGGAAATTTTTCTTCAAATATATTAAGGCACATCCTATGTTGTTGTTTTTAAAATGGATATATGTATATATATATATTATTAAAAAGACTGAATTAGATACAAGCAAAGCAAGTAGGAAAATTTTGATAGAAAGATTTGAAAAAATATGTTTGATTTCCTTTTAGTTTCAAAACCTTTTCTTGATATATCTATATAGGAAAATACCAGTATACTTACTGGTGATGATATCTACAATTGGTCTATGAAGATGAAAAGAGAAATTTGTTCAATGAGAAAGTAATAAAGTTTCCAATGTTGGAGCATGAATAGAATATTTGCCAAAACCTATTTATATACCCCAAACCAGTGATAACATTTGAATACAAGTTCTGTTTATTCATTATAAACTAAATGTCTGCATGAAAAAGAAAAAATCCTTTCTGAACATATGTATATGTTGTGATTTGCATGTTAACATATTAACAAATTAATAAGTTTCTTTCTAATCATCATAATTTGATCTAACTAGTTTCTCCCTCCACAGAAGAATGTGAAAAGGAAAATAACTAACAGTGAACTAATGATTATAATATAAATACTGATATGTTGATGTGCTTTATGTTTGAAGCATTGAACTAATGGCTGTATAGATATTTACATATGACCTGTTTGAATGCTTTTAGGAAATGATTTTTAGTTAGTCTTTTAGATTGCAAATTTTTGCTGTTATTTCAGTTTGAATAAAATTTTATTTGAAATTATAAGTTCCATATGTATCACATATTTATTTTTTATTTTTTTATTTTTTCATTTATTTAGAAAGATCAACAGCTAAATGTCTGAAGAAAAAGAAAGGCAGAGAGTTCTTTTATGATCAGTGGAACACTTAAGACTTATACATGTATATTTTTCTTGTAGTGGCAGCACGTCAGAGGAGGAAATCAGGAGATGATGTCCTTAACACATCAGCCAAGGAAAAGGAGAAGAAAAAGGAGACTTCGGCTGGGTTCTTTGACTACATCACACGCCCTAGGTCGAAGTCTGATGCCTCATCTCGCCTGGCCAAGAAACCCAACCTGATGACTACCATGAAGAATGCCGTTCAGGTGAGGATGATTTGTTTGGAATGGCAAATCTTGTCTGACGTTGATTTTTTTTTTTCTTCTTCTTCTTCTATTTTTGCAGGATTTTGATATTGCAGTGAATGGTTTATATGTTTTTTTTTTTAATTCTTGTATTTATTTATTAACTTGTTTTATGGTTTTTGTTCTTTGAGGTGTGTTTGCAGTTCGTTATCTCTCGTAGGTAGCAAGAAGTTTTGAGTGCACTTACAATCTCAAGACATTATATTGCATGGAGTTACAGAGGGGAAGAGGCTTGTTATTAATAGCTAATTTTAGTGATAGTTATTTTACTTTGATAAAGGCAGGGAGAGACAGGGCATGTATAGATTATTGTCTAATGATTTTTGTTATAAATTATACTGTATGGATTTTGTTAATTTAATCATGTATAGAAGATGTAATAGTATATAACATATGGTTTATTTTTCAGTTTGTTATTAGATTTTAAACACATTTATTGATGTAAACAAAGTTGGTGAAATTATTCATAATTCTGTGGAGAAAATGGTCATATGAGTCAATACAACTTTCCATATTGTCTTCTCTCTATATTTTCATTCTCTTTATTTTAAGGTCTATATATATATATATATATATATATATATATATATATATATATATATATATATATATATATATATATATATATATATATATATATATATATATATATATATATATATATATATATATATATATATGTATATATATATGTATGTATATATATATGTATGTATATATATATATATATATATATATATATATATATATATGTATGTATATATATGTATATATATATATATATATATATATATATGTATATATATGTATATATATGTATATATGTATATATATATATATATATATATATGCATGTATATATATACATACATATATACATATATATATACATATATATATACATATATACATATATATACATATATATATGTATATATATATATATATATATATGCATACATATGCATATATATATATACATATATATATATATATATATATATATATATATATATATATGTATATATATAATACATATATATATATGTATGTATGTATTACCAATGAAAACAAGACAGAAAACTTAGGAAGGATTTACTTTATTTTGGAATGCAGAATAATATGAACAAATAGATGATTAAGACACTAAAAGAAAAGGCCAGGAAGGAAAGAAAAGAAGAATTTACAAAGGAAAAAGAAAAGAAGTCCTTTTTGTTTTATGCTTTCTTAAAAAAAAATGTTTTAAAGATGGGGAACAGTTTTATTTTGCAAAAAGAAATAAAAAAGAAAGTGTAGTTTTCATCAATTTATTTAAATTGTAATTAACTGTCAAGTTATTTTATCATGGTCTCGTTTTATCATATCATTTACAAATGTAAGAAGAATGGATCATAACAAGAGAAATAGTCATTAAAGTTATTAAAAGATAAATTAGTTTATTCTTTGGCATTACCTCTGAACCAGTTTTGAATTGAAATATAATTATTTCATATATTGTGAGTCACCATACACTGAAATAACTAATGTAAGAAATTTTAGGTATTATGTTTTACATTACATATATATATATATATATATATATATATATATATATATATATATATATATATATATATATATAAATATATATATATATATAAATATATATATATATATATATATATATATATATATATATATATATATATATATATATATATATATATATATATATATATATATATGTATAAGTACACACAGCAACACATATGCATTGCATTGTTATGGCCTTTATTTTTGTTATATATTTTATTTATGTATTTATTTATCTCTGTTTAATAACCTTTTCTGTTTGTTTATGATTTTTTTCTTTTTGTTTGGCTGTCATATGTGAACATTGAGGTGATTTTTCATTAAAAGTAATTCTTAAAAAAAAACAAACTTGTTTGACATTTAAGAAAAGCATTTCAGTTTAAATTTCCAAGTTTAAATTTTTATTTTATGTTTTGATAATGGAAAATGTGTTAAATTAGATTAGATTTCAACTGGTTCAGGGGAATTCCGCAAAAGCTTTTGATAGCTAGAAGTACAAATTGTGTCACTACAATTAGATTGCTTACCAAAATATATATTTATTTATAGATGCACACTTAATTTTAAAATTTATTATACTAATGCATTTACTAGTCTGGAAAACAGCTTTGAAAAGAGAGTATAAAGCTTACTTCACATGCTTTTATTACTGCATGAGTATTGCATGATAGTGACAATTATATGTTTGTACAGCTAGATTTATTGATGTCATTGATAATTGTCATTTGGCTTGGGAGGAGGATGCAAAAGTGAATTTACAGCATATTTATTGAATAGAATTACAAGAGAGAGATATAAGCATAACAGTTGAAATTGTTCTTGTATGTGGATTTAAAAAAAGAGCTTTTCTATTTTTTATTTTATTATTATTTTTTTTTTGGATTTTAATATCTTTAGTGATCTAATCAGTACCTTACTGGGTTAAAGATTTTGAGGATGATATATGTCTATCTTTGGCAGATAAGAATATAACAAAAAATAAAGGCTAGAATAGAAAATAATAGTTACTAATATTTTTTTTTCTTTTCATTTTCTGAGATGAATCTCGAAAAATTAGTCATTTTCTTGAAAAATTTAGCAATTTACTTGTAAAAGGCTGAGAATTTTCTTTCAATTTTCTGAAAGAGAACTCAACCTTCAGAATTGCTGGAGCTTAAGAATTCAAATTGGTTTTCCTGCGTGAAAAGTTTGAAAAGTAGTTACAGATATTTTATAGGCTATAAGATTTAGCATTTGTATTCTGATATATAATTTCTGTAAGATGTAACTTTTGTAAAGATTGCTGATATTGATTATAATCTTCCAAAGAAAAAGATATCAGATATTTTATCCCAATGAAAGAAATTTTATTATGATGCAAATTTACTGAGAGAATTCTACTTGAACTTCATTCTGGAGTTCAGAATAAGAAAATTGTTTAAGGAATTATACCTTACAATAAGTCTATTCTTGTTTCCTTTAGAAAAAAGTGTGATGTGTACATATGAGATTTATAATCACAAAAATATTATGAAAATGTATATGATTGAGTAGAGATAATAGAAGAAGAATTATATAGTACAATAAAGAATGTTTTCCTCTGTATATATAACATCATGTCTTACTGTCGCTGATTTTGTGTAATCTTATAATTTTTCTTTCCCTGTCACTTTTAGTTCAACAAGATGGAAAGTTGTGAAAAGTATTATATTGTTATTGACAGATTAAGATTAAGTAAAATGGACATCCAGAAGGGATTGTGTCACTGCTAGATATATCAATTTATCTCATAGGAAGAGTAGGTGTATTGTTAAAGGTATGCTGAAAGTTTATTGATATTGACTGGATACAAAAATCCACTAAATATAGATTGGTACTGTATGTATAATGTGAGGGCATATTTTTATTTATGATTAGGAAAAGTTTAGGAAAATAAATTATACTTAAAATATTTGAGTATGAATGTAATTTGATACATTTTCTCCAGAAGACGTACCTGTAGATTAATTCAGCTTGAAAGTTGAATAATGCATTATTTCAAGTTATTTGATATTCAGAACATGTATGTTTACTGACGTTTTTTTTATGAGGGATGTGGAATACCATGTGTTATGAAGTGAAATGATATGTAATCATGTGGCCACCCTCTTTTTATTTATTTCTTTTTTTAGTGATAATGTCATATAACACTAAGAACAAGGTTCATGTATGGGGATATCTGTGTCTTCTACCTATGGTTTATATGTACCTATTTCTAATTGTTACAGCATTCCCCTGTTGAACTGACTTTAATGTTTGTCCTCAGCTTAATACCTGAGTGAACTAGCACATCCCAAATACCTCGTAGCCATTTGACACATTCATCATGATAACTGGTGGTTGTCGGTAATCTGATCATTCGATTCCTTTTACGAGCTTTTTCTTTTCTTTAATTGCTTTTGAGATTAACAACTGGATATACCTTCTCCACCATTACGCAATCATTGCCCAACCTGCATGGCTGAACAACCAAAAATCGTCCATGCATCTCCTCGTCCCTCTGCAACCTATAGAGCTGGAGTGATGAAAAGGAACGTAGGAGGAGGGAGCGAGAGGCTCAGCGACGAGAGAGGCAGTTGATGTTGGGTCGCTTCTCCAAGTCCTGTCAGGTTAGGTGGCAGCGGCAGTCGGCCTTTGTAGGCAAGCGTTTCTGCTGGTGTGCTGAGAGGCTACTGAGGCACACTCTTATTTATTTATTTATGTTTTTTTACCAGTTATTTTCCTGCTTAGCATTCCGCATTCTTCATACTTGTTTTACTGATTTACAACGTTGCCTAGATTCTTAAGAGAGAGAGTAGGAGAATAATACAGATAAAGAATGCAAGAAGATACATTTTTATCTTCCATTATTGAAAAATAAAGAAAAATATACATCTAATGAAAAAGTACACCATAATTGTACTTGCCTTTAACCTCAAAGTGAGTGGAGAGTGTGCCTCTGCAGGCCCTGATCTCCACCTTCAATGGAACCATATAATTTGCACCAGCTTGTATGTCTTTGCTGATCTCTGCCAAAGATGACTTGTGAAATCTAGAGCTACTGTTGAAGAGGTGTACTTAGGAATACTACTACTCATTGATGAACTTTTCTGCATTTGCTATGATTTGCCAGGCAATAAAGATATGTATAAATACATTTATGTTATTTGCAGTTAGCCGCCAGTCTATTTTGCATATGCTTTTTATTATTTGAGCTGCCTTACATTTGCACTGTATTGTTTTTATGTTGTACTTTGTCAATATGTAATAATTGCCAGTATTTAATTTTCCATCATGAATTGATATCCACATTAGCAATGTTGTATTGAGTATGTATATGAAATATGATTCTGATTTATAATAAATTCATTAGAATACTTTCATACAGAAACATTTTCATGTCAGTTTTTACTTTTTACATGCCCCATATTATATGTTTCATATTTATATTCACAATATTTCATATGCATTCATCCTGTATTGACTTGTTAGTTTTGCATGTTACCAGTCTATTCCTAAGTAAAGTTGAATTATTTTATCTTTATCTCTTACTGTTATAATTATATAGTTTACATGTAGAAACAAAAGCACAAACTGGTCTGTGTATATTTAGTTTTATTTAAAGATGGAAGAGGAAACTAAGGGTAAGTCAAGCAGTACGGAAGTGGCTGTGGTTGAATTTCTTCAATAGCTTTTCCGTCAAGAGATGTTTTGGATTTATGAGCATATTCCTGCTATTCCAAATTTTGGAATCCTTTGCTTCATATTAATCCCACATATATTATTTGTTAGTAACTTTTTTTAGATCATTAATCTTATATCCTCTGCACAAAAGAATCTTTTAAGACTGTGTGAAATACATGTAAACTTAATATTCAGTGTCTTTCAAAATATTCCTGCCTCTTTTTATATTTTCTAATTCTATTTTATTTTATATTTATATACCTGATTTAAGTCACTGTGTGGTGAATATGTTTTAAAGAATTTATTTAAATATGTATGGCCATGTGAATATAAATCCTCTTTTAGTGACCTAGTGCAATCCTCATTTATCATTGCTTATCACCCTGCATTATGAGTATTTATCACAACTCTTGGATGATCTTTCTTCACATTTCAGCCCTTTAGAGGTAAAAGTCTGGACACTCCAGTATTTTGAGTTGTCCTTTAAAAACTCCTCTGAATGAATTCATGATTCATCTTCCCCCCCCTTTCACTTTTCTGTATTTCAGTCTTCTAAAAGTGATGTTTTATCTGATAATATATTGGTGTTTTTAGCCTTTTAACACTGGGGACAATTTACAATATTTACCAGGAAAGAAGCACACACTGTGACAAGGAAAAAATAATTATTATAATCTGACTTTAGTGAAGAACAATTGGAAATGACTTTTCAAGCCCAACATGTAATATGTTGCAGTTTAATTTCTTTTTAGTACTGGTAAATTGCTTAACTTTGATGTGAAAAAATTGATGCTTCAGCATGATAAGAAATTGTCCATTAACAGTCACCATACAGGAGAGAGCAATGGGTTGTGTTAGAGAAAAATTACGATAAAAAGAATTATTGGTATTTTGATTTAACTTACTGTAATGCATTAACCTCACAAATCAATATACATTTGGATTTGTATTTTTTTAATGAGTGTGGTTGTCAGATTATCATTATTATTACTGTTAAATTATTATTTCCCCTGGTACATTGAGTAACTGATCTCCCAGTGAATGGCTGTGTATCAATGGACCTGTTAGGTTATGTATTTATGCTTATATTTAAACACACATGTATCTCTTGGCCTCTTTTAGTATCTATCCTTTTATATCTACATATTACTATATCAGTATTTGCTCATAAAGTCAGATAGAATTATAGCTTTTATTGATTAGTAAGTTCTGAGACATGCTATCAATCTGTGTGTGTGTGGGCGGGGGGCACTCACCCACTTCTTTGCATGTTTATGAATATGTACACATGGACGACTTCTAAAACCAACAATTAGGAACATGGGAACTGTTTTTTGAAATTACCAGTTTTACTATATTTTGAGCAAAGTGCTCACATAAGAACACTTTTGCTCTATACCATTACACAAACTTTTCAGCTTCTTTCATAAGTTTCTTACAAATTGCTATTCTATTTAGATTCTTCAACTTCTCCTGAATGTGAAAAATGTACATTGTAGGTCTATATTTATTCTTCATAATTCTTCCATTGTGTATTATTAGCTTTAAAAACTGCTGATCCCTGACTTAAATACCATGCTCTCAAGTTTACCTTATGCATATCTATATTAATGTAAATGAGTTGTTAGATATGATAAATTTTATGTTTGTTTATATTTGTGATAAGTGAAGGTATGATTAGATTATATCATAGTACAGGATTGCTATATTTTGTTACTTATTTTCTTTTATTAACACCTGTTATCATTTCAATTTTAGAAATGCAAATTTTTGTGTAGAAAACTCATTATTGCACTTTTGGCAAAAAGTAGGTTTTGAATTACACCTCCAAGATAAAAGTAAATGTTACTTGCAAATGTCATTTTGGTACAGGTCCTACTCTGCATAATGTCCACAAGTCAACTTTCAAACTGAAACACTGGAATAGACAGTCCATGGAAAGAAACTTATGCATGATCATTATGTTGTTCTCATCATTACGTAGATGTTGTATTACTTACTTTCACACTGATTAAGAAGAAGGTCCATGTGAAATGTGGGAGGATGTACAATCATCTTTTTTCACAATATATAGAGCACTGCTTGATTTTAAGGAGCTTTTATTATGGTAGGAGGAAATGAAGGAAAGGCATTTACTAAATTATCACCTGCACTGATTGTTTACAGCAATCGCTAGTGTCACCAAGCAGCAGCAGCCGAGGTGGGCGCCGAAGTGGTGATGCAACACCAGTTGAACAGCAACCTGGAGATGATGTCTACCACACTTGGCATGCAGGAGCGCCTCACCCCAACCTGCAGATAAGGAATCGTACACCTGACAGTTCTAGGTGAATTCAAAGCCTTGCATCTTTGCCTGCTGACTGATTTTTCTTGTGTGATAGTTGAAGATAATCCAGTGTCTAGTTTTAAAAGAGGTGATTCATGGATGACATGTTACTTTCTTGCCTCCAGATCAACACCACTGTCAAAAGTCATGGAGCTCTTTAGAAGTCATCGAGGAGAGACCACAGAAGAGCGCCAGCGGAGGAAGAGTGGAGGAGTGAGTACAATTTGTCTTTCTTTCGTTGGAATCCCAAACATTATCCTGTTTGGGCTAGGAGGAGGTGATCTGGTACATGCTTTTTATTTATTGATTTATTGATTGATTTTTTTTTTTATCAGTTTACTTTGTTTTTATTGTCATAAAAAGATATGTAATTCATAATAAAATTTAAGAATTACGTTTTTGAAGTACTTAAATACAAAGCATGGCCAATTATCTCGTTTAGATGAAGTGTTATGATTCCCTTCAATGGTTACAGTGAAGAAAGTAATATTTTCTGTGCTGTATAGAGATTGCCAAATATTTCCTATTATGCATATGTTGTATTGGAAAGCATGTAGGTTTTTCATCATGAATGATGATTAATGAGTGAAATAGATAATCATTTATCATAATTTATTATCAAAACTGAGGAAATTAAAAGAAGAAATGATGCTAAAATATTATCAAAAAGCTAATGCGTGTCATGAGGGTTGTAAAAGTATTGTGAGGAGAAAATGTGAAACTGAAAAATGAGCCATGCAAATGAGGAAGTGTGACATTGACAGTAATGATATGTTGCGAGTGAATTATTACATTCCAGCAAATTTTCCACGGGACTGATATTGGTCTTTTGGGAATTGGATATTGAGAAACATTGTTGCAGTTAGTCAGATTTAGATATTTTCCCTCTCATTTTCCCTTCATCTTCATTACCCTCTTCCCTCTCTAAATCTTAAATCTCTCTCTCTCTCTCTCTCTCTCTCTCTCTCTCTCTCTCTCTCTCTCTCTCTCTCTCTCTCTCTCTCTCTCTCTCTCTCTCTCTCTCTCTCTCTCTCTCTCTCTCTCTCTCTCTCTCTCTCTCTCTCTTCTCTCTCTTCTCTCTCTTCTCTCTCTTCTCCTTCTCTCTCTTCTCCTTCTCTCTCTTCTCCTTCTTTCTCTTCTCCTTCTCTTTCTTCTCCTTCTCTCCTTCTCTCTTCCTCTCTTTCTCTCTTACTCTCTTTCTCTCTTCCTATCTTTC
>NC_091558.1:33824535-33827035 GCF_042767895.1 Penaeus vannamei | reverse complement strand
GAAACCCGAGACAGAGCCAGAGAATACCAATCCAGTGACATACGACAATAATCATAACACCATAACTATTGTTTTGAGTGATGAGCCGGCGCGGACTTCATTACCGTGCTGATTAACTCGACTCTCGCCTGCCAGGGACATCCATCCCGCCCCCTGCTGGTGATGATCGTCTTGTAATTTGTGGTAATGGTGGGCGTGCGAGTGATTGGAGGGGGTGGCTTAGGACGTGGCTGTGGGTAGGAGCGGGGGGGTGTTGCTGTTGCGAGTGTGGTTGTGAGGGGGTACGAGTGTGGTTGTGAGAGGGATACTGGGGTGGTGGTGAGGAGGGTACGATTGTGGTTGTGAGGAGAGGGATACTGGGGTGGTGAGAGGGATAGGAGTGTGGCGGTGAGAGGGATAAGGGTATGGATGGAAAGGAATGCCAGTGTTTTTTTAAGGGGGGGAGGTAGTTGTAGAACCGTACTAACGGGGCTATGAATGGACTTGAATTTCGATAGGAGAAATAGACAAGGAGACGGACAAAAGCACAGAGAAAAAGATAAATCAGAAATAGAATCTTAGGAAACGATGAGGAGCAAGAGATGAGAATAGAAACGCTGATAAATAGAGGAAGAGACGAAATACGGACCAGACGCATGTTCAGCTGGGCGTGTTTACAAGAAAGGCGAAAAGCAGGTTGCCATGGCCGGAACAACATGGCAGACCACAGCGTAAAATCTGTCTCTCGATTTCAATTGTCTTCCTTCCTCGGTCTCGTGCCTTTTCTTTCCCCGAAAGGCCAAGGCGGGATGAACAAGCCGCGGGTACAAAAGGAAAAAAATAAACAAAGAAGAAAGTAATCTGTATTTTGTCCGCGAAGCGTCTCGAGTCTCCGTTATGAATTTTGCATGTGTGGGTGTGTCAGCCGCGTTCCGGTGCGTGCCAAGAGGATGAGCGAAGGAAGATGGGAAATAGGAGGAATATCAGGGGAAGCTTATTTAAAAACAAAAGAAGAAAAAAAATGGGCAGCAAGAACGCGCATACATTTAGATATTTCTTTTGGATGTATTTTGGAGGGAATTAACACGCCAGGGAAACGGTGGCATCTTTTAGAGATGAATTGAAGCTGTAGTGTTGGTTTGTGTTCGTGTGTGTGCGCGTGATTGTTTTTTTCCCTTTTTGTGGCTATCCTAGTCCCGCTTGTGACTCATTCTGGCATTCTGAAAGCTCACATGGCACCCTAGAGCCACATAGAACCGCATGACTTGTGCTAACGCGTCTGTGGCACCGCAAACATCACGTGTTCGCTCGCAGGTCACCGCTAGGCGTTCTGTAGATGCCAGTGCCTTCGCCAAGGCTCTTGCTTAACTACTTCATGAACGACGAGGCATCCTAGTCCATGACGATGCCAGGCACTGTGAAGCGTGCCATGGCGAGGCGCTTATGTCAAGTTGTCTCCAAGTCTCGCGGATTCAGAGAATTCTCATACCGCCCCATGAAACCTTATCTTTGACGTCGGGGCGACAGACTGTTCTTGGGCATATTAGTGTACTCTCTCTCTCTCTCTCTCTCTCTCTCTCTCTCTCTCTCTCTCTCTCTCTCTCTCTCTCTCTCTCTCTCTCTCTCTCTCTCTCTCTCTCTGTTCTCTCTCTTCTCTCTCTTCTCTCTTCTCTCTTCTCTTTTCTTTTCTCTCTTCTCTCTTCTCTCTTCTCGCCTTCTCGCCTTCTCGCCTTCTCGCCTTCTCTCTTTCTCTCTTTCTTTCCGTTCTACCCCTCCCCAGCCTCCCTCCCTCCCTCTCTCCCTCTCTCCTCTCCAGTTACTTGTTTGAAGCCGTCATAGCAGACATGCTAGCATTATTTACGCAGTTCTAATACGTCTCTAAGGATAGATATAGACAGTGAAAGAGAGAGAGAAAAGGGAAGAGAAGAGAGAAGAGGAGAAATGGAGAGAGAGAGAGAGAGAGAGAGAGAGAGAGAGAGAGAGAGAGAGAGAGAGAGAGAGAGAGAATAGAGAATCTCGTACCACTTTACATCGACCGATCTAAAAATATACGCACATAATAGCATGAACGGAAATGCATCCTGGTCAACATACATTCCGGAAAATTCAGCTAACACGCATTACATACGAGGCAATAAAACAAACAAACAAACAAAAATTACGTCACAACCTAGCTCGTAAGGACCCCTGAGACGAGCGGCCTCTCGCCAATAACGGACGTAAACCTAACGCCGAAGACAAGAGAATTAAGGACGGGATAGGGATGAAATAAGACCGCCGAGTGGGACGAGGCGAGGCACGAGTTCCCGGGATCAGGGAAAGGGATACAAGCACGCTCTGTTTCGACGGCAGCTAACTCACACGGCGCGACACTCTAGCCTCACGCACCTCGAGCTTAACTTCGTGCATCTCATAACCCCGTGACCTCGTATGACATGACCTGCATACGGTCTGGGCGGTGGGTGAAAGTTTTTTTTTTTCCCCTCTCTCTCTCTTTCGCGGGCATTGTTCGCGGCTGTGT
>NC_091558.1:33809535-33819535 GCF_042767895.1 Penaeus vannamei | reverse complement strand
TTTCTTCTGTTTCTTCTTTTTCTTCTATTTCTTCTTCTTCTATTTCTTACTTTTCTTCTTCTTCTTCTAGTCTTTTTTTTCTTTTTCTTTTTTGTTGTATCGTCTGTCCGAATGTCAAGCACTGTTTTCGGAGCGCCGTCGGGAGTGGCACCGAGGAGTGTCACCAGCTGGGCGGCCGCGAATATGGCGCTTGCGCAGTTGGAGCGGAGGGCAGTCAGCCTTGACAGGGCGTTTGAAAATAGCGAAGGAAAAGGATGAAAAGGAGTTTGAATTTTTCTTTGTGGGGGAAGCGGGGGGGGGGGAGAAGGGAGAAGGTAGGGGGGAAGTATCATTGCTTCATTTTTGCTTTTATCTTTTTGTCTTTCAGGTCTCTGTCTTTCTGCTTATATCTGTTTCTTTCCCTCTTTCTCTCTATTTCTCTGTCTATCTCTATCTTCCTGTTTCTCTTTCTGTTTCCTCTCTCTCTCTCTCTCTCTCTCTCTCTCTCTCTCTCTCTCTCTCTCTCTCTCTCTCTCTCTCTTTCTCTATCTCTATCTCTCTCTCTATCTCTCTCTCTCTCTCTCTCTCTCTCTCTCTCTCTCTCTCTCTCTCTCTCTCTCTGTCTCTCTCTCTCTCTCTCTCTCTCTCTCTCTCTCTCTCTCTCTCTCTCCCTCTCTCTCTCTCTCTGTCTCTCTCTCTCTCTCTCTCTCTCTCTCTCTCTCTCTCTCTCTCTCTCTCTCTCTCTCTCTCTCTCTCTCTCTCTCTCTCTCTCTCTCTCTCTCTCTCTCTCTGTTTCTGCTTCTCATCCTTTTTTCTCTACCCTCTTCTTTCCTTTCCACATTCCCCCCTTTTTATCCACCATTCCGCCTTCCTCCCTATTTCCCTTATTTCCTTAAATGAGTGAAAGGAAGGAAAAAGTAGAAGGAAGGGAACTGGTATGGATAACGATGGTAGGGAAGGAGAGGAAGGCAACGGAGAAGAAGGGGGGAAGAGAAGGAGAAACGGAGGAAAGGGAGAAGGAGGAAGACAAGGGAGGGAAGGGATAAGGGAAAGAGACGAGGTCGGAAAATGGAAGGGGAAGGGAGGAGGAAGGGATTAAGAGGGGAGGGTGAGAAGAGGAAGGGACGGGAGGGGAAGGGGAAAAGGAGATACGAGGAGAAGAGATTAGATGAAATCAGATAGGAGGAGCGCGGAGGGATGGAGATGAGATAGGAGGGAGAGGGGAAGAGATAGGAGAAGAGGGAAGGAGAGAAGAAATAGAGGAGATAGGAGGAGGGGAAGAGAAAGGAGGAGAGGGAAGGAGAGGAGAAGAAATAGGAGGAGAGGGAATGAGAGAAGAAATAGGAGGAGAGGATGAGATAGGAGGAGAGGGAAGGAGAGGAGAAGAAATAGGAGGAGAGGAGATGAGATAGGAGGAGAGGGGAGGGGAGGGGAAGAGATAGGAGGAGAGGAGAAGAAATAGGAGGAGAGGGAAGGAGAGAAGAAATAGGAGGAGAGGAGATAAGATAGGACGTGAGGGAGAGGGGAAGGGAGGGGACGATTTTGCAACCACTTGTTTTTTTTATTCTTTTTTTTTCCCTTCCGAACTCTCAAGCTCTCACCCTCACACCTAACTACTTCCTGCTGCCAAGGTCACGTGTTCGGACAGTCATTACCTGTGCGAGTGCTGGGGAAGCCCGAGAAGAGGGGGAGTCAAGTAGGATGAGAGGCTTGCGTCCTAGCCTGTTAACAAAGGCGGTTTAGCCTGTTAACGGGCGCGATTCAGACCGTTTAACAGAAGCAGTAGCTTATTAGCCTGCCGGTGGGGACGGACTCGGAACAGCCTCTAGTATCTGTCTAGACTTCCGCCACAGACTAGCAGACTGGATCGAAAGTGTCAGCGAGCACAGGCTGCCGAGAGGGAAGAAGTGCATCCAGAGTGTCGGTTGAGAGTGAGAAATGCCCTAAGTTCTTGCCGCGGCGCCGTTCGAGCGACGGTCACGCCCTTGCTCCCCCTCGGCCGCCCCTCGTCTGCCTCCCTTGGGTGTGTTATTGTTATTATCATTATCTTTTATTATCGCTCTTGGTGTTGTTGAGATTGTTGTTGTTGTTGGTATTTTTTATATTGTCATTATTATTATTGTTGTTATTTTTATCATTATTGTTATTATTTTGTTATTTATTTTCATTGCAATTGTTATTACAATCATTATTGGTTTTGTTATTGCTTTATCATCATCATAATTGATATTGTTATGATCTTTATTATTAATATTGTTGTTATTATCTTTATTATTGTTACTGCTATTATTATTGCCATTATTACTATCATCCTTCTTGTTATTATTATTATTGTTATTATTATTATTGTTGCTATGATTATCATCATTATTATTGTTATTATTATCATTGTTTTTATCATTATTATTATTACTGTCCTCATCATCCCCTTTATAAGTGTTGCTGTTATTGTTATGGTTGTTGCTTCATCATTATCATTGATGTGATAATTGCTGTTGTTGACATTATCATTATCATATTTGTATTATTGTTACTTCCATTGTCAGCATCATTATCATCGTTGTCGTCGTCATTTTTATTGTTGTTAATGTTATTATTATTATTGTTTTATTATCATTATTATTATTGTTGTTATTGTTATTATTCCTTTTTGCTTACCCGTACTGGTTAAGTGACAAGGAAGAGGGAGGAGAGGAAATTACATTCACCAGATAACGAACGGCAAGGGGGAAGGACAGGAAGAGAAAAAAGGAGGAACAGCCCGATTTGTCATTACATTCGGCTGTTCCCTTGGGTTTACTTACCCACGTGGAGGACAAAGGTGGAAAAGGGAGCGCGTGTGTGGAGGAAGTGGAGGGTGGGGGTGGGGTGGGGGTGGGGTGGAGTTGGAGTGGGGAGTTAAATCATAGGTAATTGAATTGCCGCTGTTCTTGCGTGAAAGGTAAAAAAAGGTCTTTTTTTTATTTTGAGAGGAGTCTGGAAGGGTCTGGGAGGGACGGGAAGTCGGGGGAAGGGTGGGAGGAAGGTGGAAACAGGGGCGGATAAGCAGGTGGACTGGCAGATAGACAGGCAAGCAGGCAGACAGATAGACATACAGATACTTAGACAGACAGACAGACAGGGAGGCAGATACTCAGACCGACAGACAGACAGATACTTAGACAGGCAGGCAGACTGACAGCGAGGCAGGTAGGCTGACTGACAGACAAACAGACAGGCAGACAGGTAGACACTCAGGCACACAAACAGACAGACAGACACATTAGGGAGACAGAGCAAGACAAACCGTTCGAAATAGAGAGACGGACAGAAAATCGAGCGCGGCGAGAAAATCGAAGGAAGGTCCTCCTCGGCTCCTTCCCCTCCAAGGCCCAGTCCCCGCTGCGAGAAGCTCCTCCGGCCGCAGCCCCTTCAGGAGTCCGCCGGAGAGCCTCTTTGCCGGCGTCTCAGCGACTTCCTTGACCGTCGAGAGGGTTTTCTTTTAAGCTTTTCCTCACGCCCGAGGAAGAGGGGGTCAGGGATGGGTGGAGGAGGAGGAGGAAGGGGAGATTCTCCTTTCCCCTTTTCCTCTCTCTTTCCTCCTTCCTCTTTTCCCCCTTCCCCTCTTTCCTCGGTCCTCTTCCCTCCCTCATTCGTCGCCGCTCGCCGGAAGAATCCTCTCCTCTTTTCTCGTTCCTTCTTCCTCTATTCCCCTTTCCCCCTTTCCTCTGCCCTCTGTCTTCCCTCTTTCGTCGCCGCTGGCAGGAAGGAAGATCGATATGTATGCCAGTGTGGCACTCGGTGTCATGAGCGCTCAGTGGGGCTTTTGGGGCGGAATATTGCGTAAAGGAAGTTGAAAGGCGGTGGGCGGGGGGGGGGGGGTAGGTGTAGAAGCAAAAGCTATTAAGGGCTATTTATGTTTATATTTGTTAGTTTTTTTTTTACAATTACTACTATTGATGACTCTACTTCCACAACTGTTATTGTTATTGTTATCATTATTATTATTATCATAATCATCAGTATTATTATCATTATCATTATTATTATTATTATCATTATCATCATCATTATTATTATCATTATCATCATTATTACTATCATCATCATTCTCATGATTATCATTATTATTATTACCGGTTCTTTTTCCATAATAACCGTTATTGTTTATACTTTTATGTGCTAACGATTATAATATTAGATAGGCTCTTCTTTCTTATTCATCTCATTCTTCTTCATCCTCCTCCTCCTCTTCTAACTCCTGTTTCCTCTTTCTCCACCTTCTCCTCCTCCTCTCCTTCCTCTCCCTCCTCATCCCTATCCCCATCTCCTCCTGCTTCCCTTCCTCCTCCTCCCCCCCTTCGTCTTCTTCCCTCCTCCCCCTCCTCCCTCCCTCCTCCTCCTTCTCCTCCTCCTCCTCCTCCTCGTCTTCCTCCCTCCTCCTCCTCCTCACTTTGTCTTCCTCCCTCCTCCCCCTTCATCTTCATCCTTCTTCTCCTCCTCCTCCTCATCCTTCGTCTTCCTCCCTCTCCTCCTCCTCCTCCTCCTCCTCCTCCTCGTTTTCTTCCCTCCTCCTCCTTCACCACCTCTTCCTCACCACCCTCTTCCTTCCACCACCCTCCTCCTTCTCCTTCTCCTCCTCCTCCTCCCCTCTTAGTCTTCCCTCCTCCTCCTCCCTCTCCCTCCACCTCCTCCTCCCCCTCCTCCCCTCCCTCTTCTTCCTCCTCCTCCTCCTCCTTCTCCTTCCTTCCTCCCTTCCTCCTCCTTAGTCTTCCTCCCTCCTCCACCTCCTCCACCACCTCCTCCTCCTCCTCCTCCTCCTCCCTCCTCCTCCTCCTCCTCCTCCTCCTTCCTCCTCCTCCCTCCCTCCTCCTCCACCACCACTTCCTTCCTCCTCCTCCTCCTCCTCCTCTCCTCCCTTCCTCTTCCTCCTCCTCCCTCCTCCCTCCTCCCCCTCCTTCCTCCTCCTCTCCTCTTCTTCCTCCTCCTCCTCTCCCTCCTCCTCACTCCTCCTCCTCCTTCCTCCTCTCCTCCCTCCTCCCTCCTCCTCCTCCTCTCCCCCCCCTTCCTCCTCCCCCTCCTCCACCTCCCCTTCCTCCTCCCCCTCCTCCTCCTCCCCCTCCTCGTCTCCCTCCCCCTCCCCAGCGAGCGAGTATGAAGCATGGCTTTGTAGGCGGAAGCGCTGATTGGCTTATTCATACCCGTGTGAGAGTCGCATCCCTGTTCGTGTGGGAGATTTTGACTGGATGTCTTCGACTGGGAAAGAGGGGAGAGAGAAGGGAGGGAGGGGAGAGAAGAGGGAAAGAGGGAAGAGAAAAGGGGAAGAGGATGGAGGGAAGGGGATAAGGGAGAGAGAAGGGAAGGGAGGGGAATGAAGGAGGGGGGAGAGAGTGGAGGGGAGGGGAATGAAGGAGGGGAGAGAGAATGGAGGGGTGGGGAGGGGGATGAAAGAGGGGAGAGAGAAAGGAAGGGAGGGAAAAGGGAAGAGGATGGAGGGAAAGGAAGAGGGGAGAGAAGGGAAGGGAGTTGAGAGAGAAAGGAAAGAGGGGGGAGGAAGGGAGGGAAAGGGGAAGGAAAGATGGCAGAGAGAGAAGGGAGGGGAGGGAAGGGAAAAGTTGGGAGAGGGGAATAGGGTGGAGGGAAGTGGAATAGGGAAGGTGGAGGGGAAAAGAAAACAAGGGGTGAAGGGGTGGGAAAGGAAAAGAGAAAAAATGGAAGTGAGGGGAAAGAGGGACGAAAGAAAAAGGAAGGGAGAAAGAATGGAAAAGGAAAGGATGAGAAGTAGGCGAGAGAAAAAGAATAAAAGGGTAAAAAGAGAGTTAAAGTGAAGGGAAACGAAAAATGAAGAAAATAAAAAAAAAGGGAAGGGAGGAAGAGGGGGAGAGAGAGGAAAGAATTTAAAACTAGAGATAAAGTTTAATTGTTTACTCAGCTCAAACACTTAAACTTTTTATACAAAATTACAATGGATTGGGCCGAGCCTTCGAGAGTAATTTGCGCCCTTAAGAGGCACATGGCGCTAACCTAACTACATAATCCTTTGGGCAGAAACAGAGTGCAAGTATACGAATGATGTAACAGAAGAGAGAGAAAGAGATAGAGGGAATAGAGAATAAGAATGGGGAGGGTAAATGATGTAACAAAAGAGAGAGAAAGAGATAGAGGGAAAAAAGAACAGGAATGGGGAGGGTGAACGATGTAACAGAAGAGAGAGAAAGAGATAGAGGGAATAGAGAATAAGAATGGGGAGGGTAAATGATGTAACAAAAGAGAGAGAAAGAGATAGAGGGAAAAAAGAACAGGAATGGGGAGGGTGAATGATGTAACGGAAGAGAGAGAAAGAGATATAGGGAAAAAAGAACAAGAATGGGGAGGGTAAATGATGTAACGGAAGAGGGAGACAGAGGAAGAGAGAAAAAAAGAAGAGTAGAGAGGGGAGATGATGTAACGGAAGAGGAAGAAGAGAAAAAGAGAGAGAAAAAAAATAAGAGTATAGAGGGGAGATGATGTAACGGAAGAGGAAGAAGAGAAAGAAAAAAAAACAAGAGTATAGAGGGGAAATGATGTAACGGAAGAGGAAGAAGAGAAAGAGAGAAAAAAAAACAAGAGTAGAGAGGGGAAATAAGGTAACAGAAGAGGAAAATGAGAAAGAAAGAGTGAGATAAACAAATCAAGAGTGGAGAGGGGAAAGAGAGAGAGATCAGAGAAAAGAGATAGCTGGTTATTAGAAGAGAGTAAGAGTGAGAGTAACAGAAACACAGGAAAACAGATGTTTAGACATAATGCGTACCAAAAAGGGAAGAGGAAGAAGGAAGAAGAGATACGAGAATGAGAAATTAAGGGAGGATTTACTTAATTAGGGGAGTCGGGATGAAGAGGAGGGAATGAAACGCAAATAGAGATAAAGAGAAAAGGCGTGGAGAGATAAAGAGAGAGATGAGACGAAGAAGGGGAGAAGAATGGTGAGACGAAGAAGGAGAAGAGGGACAGGGAAAGAAAAAGTGAGACGAAGGGGGAAAGAGAAGAGACATGAGACACAAAATGGAAGGGGAGGGGTGAGAAATAGAGGGGAAAATGAGGAGGGACGAAGAGAAGAAGAGAGATAGAGGCGAGACGAAGAGAAGGGAGAGGGAGACGTGACGAAGAGGAGAGAGGGGTAGTTGAAACCCAGCTGGAAAAAAGAGGAGGGACGAAGAGAGAGAGAGAGAGAAAGGAAGAAGGTGGAAGATGAGACCGGGGGAGGAAGTGAGATGCTGAATGGCGTAGTAGAGCCAAGACGAAGGGAATACGTGAGCGAGAGTCATGAAATGAAGTGCGGGAAGCGCAAAAGGGGTCAACGATCCTGAATTAGCACACGTTTGTCTCAACATTAAGAGAACAGTCATGAACGAGCGTGGATTAAACTGGTTTGGAAGTTGCCCGCCCGAGGAGCTGCAGTCGCTCGCCTTGAGTCCGTTGCGCCGGCTCAGTTGGTGAGGGTCGACTAGCTAAAGAGATGAACGGATTAATGGAAGGGATTGAATTATGCTTTGTGTGTGTGAGTACGATGTTGACGTATCCGACGCGAGTGGGAACCTTCTCTCGAGTTCTTATCTGGGACTTGGGGAAATGTCAGGGAAATGTTACTGGCATCTAGCGCTACGCATTCGAACACTGGCTTAGCAACATCAGACGGAGGATTGAGGTTAAACGTGATCTATAGATGGTCAGATCGGTAGTTATGGATGTAAATACACAGACTTATCTCTCTGTGTGTTTCTCTGCGCAGACATGTGTCCCCAGTCATGTGTTTGCGGGAATTTTTGTGCCGTAGCGAATGCCAGTTAGCGACGTGGCGGTTGTTTACGTCTGTCGCGACTCAGATGTTTTCTGCGATTCCGGTTCAGATGGCTTCCTTTGGAATAAAATGTCGGATGATGAGTAGATAGAGAAGTACATAAATGTGAGGATAAATATAACGGATGACGTCACGTATCACAAAGCAAAAACAAACAATTCTATTATAAGCCTGTAAGAGGATTATGTTTCGTCATGTTTTCTTCTTTATCGTATCTTCCTTCTTTTCGTTATATATTTTGATATTGACTTCTTTTCATTATTTCTTCTTAGTATTTGTGTTTGTCTTTTTTCTTATTTTGATGTTTATTGTTATCATTATTGATATTAATATAGTTATTGTTATTATTATTATTGGCATTGGTGTTATTATTATTATTATTATTGTAGTTGTTATTATTGTTGTTGTTGTTATTATTTTTATTATTATCATCATCATTATTGTTGTTATTATTATTATCATTATTATTATTATTATTATTCCTCCTTTTCCTCCTTTTGCATCTACTCTTCCTCCTCCCCCTCCCACCTTCCACTTCCCTCCCCCCCGCCCCCCTTTTACTGCGATTGCAAGGAGCACTGTTGCGACACAGCGACAAGCCGGCGAGAGAGAACAAGAGAAGCGACGTGATGTTTGCGCTGTGACCTAATAATGCCCGATGACTTGTTTGGCTCTTGGCTCGTCTCAGTTCGGGAAAGCGCGGGTGGTTCCCCTTTTTCCTGCCCCTCCCTCTGGCTCTCTCCCCTTTTTTTCCCTTTTTTTCTTTTATTTTTATTTTATTTATTAATTTATTTTATTTTATTCATTTATTCTCTCTCGTTCGTTTTTTTTCTTGTGTTTTCCTTCTTTCCTTTCTTTCGTCCCCGTATCTCGTGGTTTAACTTTCCTGCCCCACGCTCTGGCTCTCCCTCCCCCCTCCCCCTTTATCTTTTTTTTTTCTTTTTTTTCTTTTTTTTCTATCTTTCCCTCTTTCATTCATTTATTTCGGTTTCTTGTATTTTCCTCCTTTTCTTTCTTTCGTTCCCATATCTGGGGTTTAACTTTCCTGTCTCGCCCTCAGGCTCTCACTTTTCTTTTCGTTTTTTTCTCACTCTCCTTCATTCGTTTTCTTCGGGTTTTTGTGTCTTCCTTCCTTCCTTTCTTTCGTTCCCATATCTCGGGTTCAACTTTCCTGTCTCTCTCTTTGGCTCTCCCTTTTCGTCTCTTTTTTCTATTCTTTGGATTATTTTCGCGTCCTTTCTCTCTTTTTTTCTCTCTCTTTCATTCGTTTTTTTTCGATTTCGTGTGTCTTCTCCTTTCTCTCTTTCTTTCATTTCATTTCTTTTCTTTCAGATTCTTCACATCCTTTCTTTTTCCTTCCCTACTTACCCCCTTCTTCTAATCCATATTCCATTATTTCCTCTTCCTTTTCCTCTTTCCTGGTCCCTTGCCCTTTCCTTTTATTTATTTCCATTTTCCCTATTCACTTTCCCCTTTCCCTTTTCCTTCTCTTCCCCTTCCCCTTTCCCTTTTCCTTCTCTTCCCCTTCCCCCTTTCCCTTTCCATTTTCCCTCTCTTTCCCTTTCACTTTCTCTTTCCTCTTCTCAGTTTCCCTTTCCCTTCTCTTTCTCTGTCTCTTTCCCCTTTTCTTTCCTTTTCCCAATTCCCTATCTCTTCTCTTTCTCTACCTCTCTCCCCTCCCTCTTCCCCTTCCCTTTGTCTCTACGCTCCCTCGCCTTATCTCGCTCATGTTTCTCATTGCATTGTCATTCGCGGAAATGTTTTTTTTTTCTTTCTCTCCGTTTCTTTCTCCCTTCTCAACTTATGTGTAAAAAAAGGAGGGGAGAGAAGGGGGAGGGGGGAGGGAAAAGGAGAGTGAGAGGGAAAGGGAGAGAGAGAGAGAGAGAGAGAGAGAGAGAGAGAGAGAGAGAGAGAGAGAGAGAGAGAGAGAGAGAGAGAGAGAGAGAGAGAGAGAGAGAGAGAGAGAGTAAAAACAATAATTTTCATGGATACTTTGTCTTCAAAAGGAAAGCGATATATCATATCGCACACACATACAGAGAGAGAGAGTGAGTGAGTGAGTGAGTGAGTGAGAGAAAGAAAGAGAGAGAGAGAGAGAGTAAAAACAATAATTTACATGAATACTTTGTCTTCAAAAGGAAAGCGATATATATCGCACACACACACACACACACACACACACACACACACACACACACACACACA
>NC_091558.1:33802035-33807035 GCF_042767895.1 Penaeus vannamei | reverse complement strand
GACAGAGAAGTACCAAGACCCCCCCCCCCCCCCCCCCCCCGAACGGCTCGTCCTTCAAAGGATTAATTGCAATTCCTCGTCACCTTCGCCCCCCCCCCCAAGTCCTGACTCGGACCACCTTTTGTCACGCAGTCATCTTTTTTTCTTTTTTTTCTTTTTTGTTTTTAAACGTTTCCCTCTCACTTCCCTTCTTACTTTATTTATCTGTTTATTCATTTTATTTATTTATTTATCTTTTGCTTCTTCCCTTCCTTTATGAATTAATCTTTTCTCTCATTTTAGAATGTCACAATGCATTCGCTCAGGGACGTAGCCTTTATATGAATAATTATTAATCGGTAAATAAACCAATAGTCAGATAAATAAATATGAGGAAATACGATCAGATTTTAATTCTTTCTCGAAAAATAGAACTTGTAGGACTTTATTTCTTTTGATTTAATATGATTACAGCTACACTTCGGTAACAGGAAACCTTCCGTCATGGGTTTGGCTTCCGAGTGTGTATTATGTTGTGAAACCTTACAGGGCGAAGTTCAATTCAAAGAAGCCTCAAGTCTTTGTTTGGGAACCTTGAGTGACAGTTCTTGAAAGCAGAGGCGAGGATAATGTTTGTTTGTTTGTTTGTTTGTTTTCCATATCTGCGTGTCTGTCTGATTTGTGCGTGTTTCTGCTTCTTTATTTCTCTCTCTGTCTGTTTGTGTGTCTGTCTCTCTTTCTCTTTCCCTCTCTCCCTCACACACTCTCTCACTCACTCTCTCACTCACTCACTCACTCACTCACTCACTTACTTACTCACTCACTCACTCACCCTACTCACTCACTCACTCACCCACTCACTTACTCACTCTCTCACTCTCTCACTCACTCACGCACTCTCTCTCACTCCCTCTTTATCTCCAGATCTATTACCACCCCTTTCCTTTCCTCATGTTCTCCCATTTGTCTCTCTCTTAATCTCTCAAGGGCTGGCGCTCTCTGTCTCCCTCTCGTACCACACCATCTACATCACCTCGCTCCTTTTCCTCATATCAGTCTGTATAAACGTGAGAGATGACTCCGCCCACGGGATAGGCTGGCTCGGTGCCACGTGAACAGGCGCATTGCATCCCCGTAGACTTCATTCGGATGTTATAATTTTTTTTTTTTTTTTTTTTTTTAATCTTTATCTTTGTTTTTAATTCTATTGCGTTGTTGAATGCAGGCTCTTGCTTTTTTCTCTCTCTCTTCGTGTCTTGCGTGTAGGTCTGCACGTTCTGTTTTCGTGCCTTGGTCCCTTTTCTAATTCCTCTCCCTCTCCTCTCCTCTCTCTCTCTCTCTCTCTCTCTCTCTCTCTCTCTCTCTCTCTCTCTCTCTCTCTCTCTCTCTCTCTCTCTCTCTCTCTCTCTCTCTCTCTCTCTCCCCCTCTCTCCTCTCTTCCTCTTCCTCTTCCTCTCCCTCTCTTCCTCTTCCTCTCCCTCTCTTCCTCTCCCTCTCTTCTTCTCCCCCTCTTCCTCTTCCTCTCCCTCTCTTCCTCTCCCTCTCTTCCTCTCCTTCTTCCTCTTCCTCTCCCTCTCCCTCTCCCTCTCCCCCTGTAATAGCTCCCCGTCTTCTCATAAACAGGATATATGTAAGGTTTGTGCCAGCCTTGCGTTGAGCCAAAGTGATCGCGCTGGTCCCGTAGATTTTATTAGGGTCGCTGTCGTGGGCCGAGGCAAGGTAATCCCGAAAGAGAACCCTATGAAAAGGTCTCGGCATTCTCTGCGTGGAAGGGCGGGCTGGCTGGAGTTGATTAGTCAGCTGCGACAGATGAGCGCATAATCAATCCAGGCAGATGGCTTGGTTTAGACAGAGGGACGAATTGCCATAAAAGATGGGAGAGAGAAAAACCGCGCGGGGATACTGTCAGGGCGAGGTTTGTGCGCCAGTTGGCGTTTGTCACCGGATGTTTCCTTTGCTAGTTTTGCTGATTCAAGTCGTCTGTAGGTCGTCCATTTGGCGGGGCACGGGAGGGGGGAGGGGTAGGAGGGCCAGATGGGGTTAGGACGAGAAACAAGCAAGCAAGCAATCAGGCTGGATGTCGTAGGATTGCTTGCGTTCGCGCGGTTTGCCTTTTTCTGGTTTATATATCCTTGGACTTTTTCGTTTTCGGGTATTTCGTTTGCTTTTCGTTTGCTAAAAGATGTCTATATATTTTTTATATTTATCTATCTGAGGGTTCTTCAAAGGTGCCCTTCAGTAGCAACACCTGTAACTTGGTACTGAGCAGCATTCATAATGATGAAAGGGTTGTGTGCACACCTGCTGGAACATCTGTGTATAGACAGGCAAACAGGTAAACAGAGGGAGAGCGAGAAACAGATCGACAGACGGCCAAAACGAAGGAACAGTCAAAGACAACGACAATAATAGCACCCGAAAAATGAGAACGAGAGACAAAGAGAAATAAAAAACATAAAATTATGATAAAAAAAAGGATAAGAAGAGAATGCGTGTCCGGATCTGGAAGGTCCTCGAGGTTCCTCTAAGAGCTGCCTGCCTGCGACTGGGAGGCGTCAGTCGCTTGCAGAGGGCAGGGAAGGTCATGCCCGCTCCCCAAAACACGCTTTCCGATGTAGGGGTCAAAGGTCATTGTGGGTAACGGAGAGGGAGAAGTAGAGTAGGAAGAGAGGGATGCGACAGGGGAGGAGAGAAGGGAATAGGAGAGGGGAAAATGGGAGAGGGTAGGGAGCGAAAGGAGAAGAGAGGGGAAAGAGGGAGAGAGGAAAGGAAATGAGGTGGGAAGCGGGTGGAAGGAGAGCGTGAGGACAAGGGGAGAGGGTATGAGGGGGGGGGAAGGGGGAGAGGGGAGTGTTGATGGGATAAGGGGATATTTGAGAAGGGGGTGTAGGGTGTGGATAAGGGGGGACAGAGAGCTGGGAGGAGAAGGGAGCCTCCCCTTCTCAAAGCCCTACTTTCGTGCCTGTCGCCGCCATATGTCCTCTCTGACACCTGTCACGTAAATAAACTCTCGTGTATTGTGACTTTCTCGGAATTGACGAACTGATATTGGGGGAAGTATGCAAGTGCTGCTGACAGGGCTCCACGCCTGCTGTGTTTGGATTCGGGCTTGGTGTCCGCTTCTCTCTCTCTCTCTCTCTCTCTCTATCTCTATCTCTATCTCTCTCTCTCTCTCTCTCTCTCTCTCTCTCTCTCTCTCTCTCTCTCTCTTTCTTTCTCTTTCTTTCTCTTTCTCTTTCTCTCTCTCTCTCTCTTTCTCTTTCTTTCTCTTTCTCTTTCTCTTTCTCTTTCTCTTTCTCTTTCTCTCTCTCTCTCTCTTTCTATCTTTCTCTCTCTCTCTCTGCCTCTCACTCTCACTCTTTCCCTCTATTTTCAATGTCGTTGAGCCCGATTTCTAGATAAGAGAATACTGATTTTTAAATAGATAACAAAGATAAAGTCAGCATTATCCTAAAGTGTGTGTGGCGAGGGGGTGGGGAAAGTATGTGAGGATGTGATGTTTTTTTGTCGTGTGTGTGTTTGTGTGCAGGTGTGGCTGTGCAGGAGTGATATGTGCGTGTTTGTGTGCATGCGTGTGTGTGTGTGCAATAGTGATACGTGCGTGCGTGCGTGATCTGACTGCACGTTGGTGATACCATACCCATGCAAGATTCATGGCAGGAAGGAGCCTCATTCGGTATTCATGAATTAACGCTGTGGTTTGAGGATGGCGACGCGAGATAGGACTAATTCCCGGCTCTCATCTGTTCGCCGGATGAGATGGAACTTTCTGGGCAAGATCTCGGTGTGATTGCTTCATTATTCGACGAGATTTCCGCGCGAAAAGGCTCTTTGAAGGTTTAAAAAAGGGAGATTTTCAGCACGTCGCCATCCTATTATTATTTTTTTTTCATTCAAAGAAAACGGGAATATCAGTCCGCGGACAAGGGGGGAGTTATGTAAATTTTCGTCCTTTTTAATCTTGCCTGCCTCTCGGGTCCGTCTTCGTAGTTGCTATTTCTATCATAGTAGCGGCTTCGCTTCGAGAATATTGAATGCTGTCATATGCATTTATGTGAAGTAAAAATCCTTGACTTTGTTTTCCAATGGCATATTAGGTTATACCTTCATTTTTCTTTCTCTTTGCGGTCTAGAATAATGAGTATTTTTACGTATAGCTTATATTCCGTGTAGTTATGAGCCGTAAAAAGCTGCGGGAAATTCGCATTCATAAAAAAAATAAGAAGAATTGAGAACATTGGGGCGTCGAAGGAGAACGAAAGGACCAAACATATAAATAAACAAAGGCTGATGCAAGACCCGCAAGACTTTCGAATAATGTTAAGAAAGAGGGAGAAAGAGAGAGAGAGAGAGAAAAGGATTTTGGAGGAAGTAGGTTTGCTATGTTGGCTGATTTCGGTCAGTCTTTCTCAGCCAGTCAACAGGCTTCGGGCGGGGAAGGGGGTGGGTGGTGGGGGCGTGAGCTGTTTTTAGAACCGTTGCAAGTAGTAGTCTTGTGCGTGCGTGTGTTTTTTCTGTGTGTATGTGTGTGCGTGTGTTCATTTCAGTGTGTGTATGAGTTTATGAGTTTGTTTTGTTTTTTCTTGTGAAGAAACTGCTTGAAATCACTTCACAGAAGGGGCGAGTGTGTGAAAAGGAGATTGCTTGTAGGTTTTAGCTGGTGTGCGTTTTACTTGGGTAAACATTTATCAACGTGTACCTTCAGCCCGCATTGTACGACTATTGAGTTCTTGAATTCTCTCTCTCTCCTCCTCCTTTTCCTTCTTAACTTCTCTCCCTCTTTTGTTCATTTTTCCTCCTACTTCCCTTCCCCGTCCCCTCTTCTCCCCCCTCACCTTCCCTCCCTCTCCCCTCCCCCTCCCCCTCCTAATTTCCTAACCCAAACACTCTCTCCATTTATTTACATTTATTTACTTTAATCGCTGTTTCCCCTCTTTATTAAAGGAATTGCCTGGTGCTCTGGAGGCCAAAGAGCCTGCTTTAGAGAATTAGGGTTACATGCATTTCTGATAACTTTCGTC
>NC_091558.1:33792035-33797035 GCF_042767895.1 Penaeus vannamei | reverse complement strand
TGGACACGGAGCCCGACCGCGCGGCGCCCGACCTCCCCGGCCGGAGCCCGGACTCACCGCACCGGCGGGTCAGGTCGTGTTCGGTCGGCACGGAGAGCGAGGGCGTGGCCGCCTCCGTCTACCACCCAAGGGCAGTGGGGATGTACGACCTCCCCCCGGGAGTGTTCGCCCGCCCGCGCGCAGCCTCGCAGCAGTATACGTCGCCGCCGCTTATGGTAAGTCCCGCTCCCAGCGGTCGACGCCGAGTTGACACGTGGGTTCTGGCAGCGTCCAGAGTCCAAGGGACACCCTGGGAACAACTGGGGTGAACCTATAACCAGCATGAATAGGTTTTAGAATCAATCTTTAGAACCCCAGCCCCTTTAAGGCTATCTTTCAGTAATTCACTTGACCAGTAATGAGGGGGAAGTCAGCGGAGATTAGGAAGAAAAAGTGAAGTCGCCCAGAAGCTTCACGAAGGGAAAGATAATGAATAGGAGTTTCGAGTCTCATAATTTACATCACGATAGATCAATATACACAGCCAGCAAGCGGGCGAACAAAGTATAGAAAGCGGGAAGGTCAAAGGGTTGATAGGAAAGAGAATAGGAACACGGAAGAAAATGAAGAACAAAACAAGAGAGAGAATAAAAAAAGAAAACGTAGAAACAGCACCGCAACAAGGGCGGTCGCGGCCCTTCATGAATTAGGAGACATGTTACAGCGCCGGCACACTGGTCACCGTTAGATGGCATCCAGGTGCCGGCGGGTGCCAAGGAGTGCCGCTGTGGCTCCTAAGATGCGAGATGGGAAGATTCGCCACGCGCGGGTGAGCTCCCTATGTGTGTGTGCGTGTGTGTGTGTGTGCATATGGATGTGTGTGCGTGCGTGTGCGTGTGTGTGTGTGTGTGTGTGTGTGTGTGCGTGTGTGTGTGTTCGTGTGTGTGTGCGTGTGTGTGTGTGTTCCTTATTTTATCTCAGTCTGTCTCTGTGTGTTCCCTCCCCTAAACCCCCACTCCCCCACCACGTATATAGGATCGATGGAGAGAAGAAGAGGGTAAAGGAGAGTAAAAGGGGGGGAAGAGGAGAATTAGAGAAGAGAGAGAGAGAGCATCTTTAATCTATGCTCCCTATGAGAGGTCAGCTTAACCTCTTCTGACCTATTTCCCCCTCTCGACACACCTCCTCCTCCTCCTCACTCTTCTTCCCTCTCTCCTCCACCTGCCTTTCTCCTTTGCCTCTTCTCCTTGAATTTGAATTTGAATACTATTCCTTCTCCTACTCCTCTTCCTTCTAGTCCTCCTTCCCTCTTCCTCCTCTTCCTCCTTCCTCTCCGTCCTCTCCGTCCTCTCTCTACCTTCCTCTTCCTCCTCCCTTCTCCTCCTACCCCCTCCTTCTCTTCCTCTTCCTCCCCTCTCCGTTCTCTTCCTACCCCGTCTTCCTCCCTCTTCCCCTCTCCTAACCTCCTCTTCCTCCTCCTCCCCCTCTCCTAATCCTCTCTTCCTCCCCCCTCCTCCTCCTTCCCTCTCCTAACCTCCTCTTCCTCCTCCTCCCCTCTCCTAATCCCCTCTTCCTCCTCCCCTCTCCTAACCCCCTCTTCCTTCTCTTCCCCTCTCCTAACCTCCTCTTTCTCCTCCTCCCCCTCTCCTCCTCCCCCTCTCCTAATCCCTCTTCCTCCTCCCTCCCCTCTCCTAACCTCCTCTTCCTCCTCCTCTCCCTCTCCTCTCCTAATCCTCTCTTCTCCTCCTCCTTCTACTCTCTCTTCCCCTCTCCTAATCCCCTCTTCCTCCTCCTCCCCTCTCCTAACCTCCTCTTCCTCCTCCTCCCCTCTCCTAACCTCCTCTCCTCTCCTAATCCTCTCGTCCTCCTCCTTCTACTCCTCCTCCCCTCTCCTAACCCCCTCTTCCTTCTCTTCCCCTCTCCTAACCTCCTCTTTCTCCCTCCTCCCCCTCTCCTCCTCCCCTCTCCTAATCCCCTCTTCCTCCTCCTCCCCTCTCTCCTAACCTCCTCTTCCTCCCTCCTCTCCTCTCCTCTCCTAATCCTCTCTTCCTCCTCCTTCTACTCCTCTTCCCCTCTCCTAATCCCTCTTCCTCCTCCTCCCCTCTCCTAACCTCCTCTTCCTCCTCCTCCCCTCTCCTAACCTCCCTCTCCTCTCCTAATCCTCTCGTCCTCCTCCTTCTACTCCTCCTCCCCTCTCCTAACCCCCTCTTCCTCCTCCTTCCCTCTCCTAACCTCCCCTTCCTCCTCCCCTCTCCTAACCCCCTCTTCCTCCTCCTCCCCTTCCTCCTCCCCTCTCCCTAACCCCCTCTTCCTCCTCCTCCCCTTCCTCCCCTTAAGCCCCTCTTCCTCCTCCTCCTCCTCCTCCTCCTCTTCCTCCTCCTCCTCCCCTCTCTTAACCCCCTCTTCCTCCTCCTCGGCTTCCTCCTTCTCCTCCTCCGCCACCACAAAGGATCTCACAAAGGAGTCTCCTCGCGGTTCCAGGGGCTTCTTCTTCTGAGGGATTCCAAGCGGTTCGGAGGTTTCAATAAGCTTCATATTTGTCTCATATTTTTTTCTCTCTCTTCTTCTTCTTCTTCTTCTCTTTCTATTTTGTGTGGCTTTTTTTTTTTTTTGTTATTGGTGGCGCGATGATGGACTGTTCAATACCACGATGAAATGTTCGGGTTAATGAATGAATGAACTGGTTGAAGAATGAACGAACTGCAGAGTCAATGAATGCTTCGTGTGGATCGCTGAGTAAACTGATTGATGAATGGATGGACTGCGGGTGAGTGAATGAGTAATCCGGGCGAGTAAATAATTAATGACTTGATTGAACTCGTTAGTATAGTGTTATAATAGATTAGCCGATGAAGGGATGAAATGCTTCACATGTTTCGGTGAAGTAATTAATGGATGAAGTGGAAGAATTTAGTTTTTTTTCTGTCGAAAGGGTGGATGAATAATTCCCAACTGGCGCCGGTAAATGGAAGAGCAAAGAATAGCCTGAGGACATGATAGCGTTAGGATCATTTGGTCTGATACAGATTTCGTGTTTTTTTCAGAGTTCGGTAAATTAGTCATGCTTTTTTATATAGAAACGAGCTTTGTTTTGTATTTAGTTACGCATTTCTATTTTTCAGTTATGGTTATGATCAGAATCATTGCTGTTGTCGGTCATATTTATTTCTGTATATGTGTATACATTTTTATTTAACTATTTATTTCTCTAATGGACAGGTATGTAAAGGCAGCGGGACACACGTTTTATATTTTAGAGGTTGCTTTACATATTTCAATTCTTTTATTTAGAAAACGATAGCGACATAATACGACGCAGTATATTTCACGAAAGGGTGGATGCCTCGGCGTCGAGAGGAAAATTCGGAGGAAGGCTTTGCGACACGGCCAGCGAGGTCCTCCGGCAGCGAGGTCCTCCGGCAGCGAGGTCCTCCGGCTGCGAGGTCCTCCGGCTGCTGCTTGTCTTTGCGCCGGAGAGGTTTCCAATTCGCAGCGAGCTTTTCTCTTTGCTCTTCAGCCGCCTCTCGTTCGCATACGACCGCGCGTGCTTGCGGGATGGAGCCTGGACGGATGGGAGGTCATACATGTACACTTGAATATGGATACGGGTGCACACACAAAGCTCGCGCACACGTATGCACTCATTCACCTGCGTCCTCACTCATTCACTCATATGGGCTTGCATGAGCGTGCGCCAACACGCGCACACACATGCACACACATGCACGCACCAACACACACACACATACACACGCACATACGCACTACACACTACACACACATATGCACGCGCACACACACGCACGCACGCACAAACACAAACACACGCACACAAACACACACACGCACACGCACACACAATACACGTAAACATACACGTACACAAACACAAAGAGAGAGGGAGAAAAAAATAAAGAAAGAAAGGAACAAAGCAAGAAAGAGAGAGGTAGAGAGTGCCCGGCTCCATCACCTTAACCCATTTTCTTTAAACGTAGAAACATTTTGAAGGGGAACTAAAATATTTATGTAGTATGGTGTAAGAACAAGAGCAAGGAGAACTGCTGTGGGTTTTATGGCTTGTAGTCAAAAGAGGGGTTAGTGTCGCGGAAAAAGGAAGTTTATGTATGAGTATGTATTTTTTCTAGGAGGTCTTTTTCTTGTTGCTGTTATTATTATTATTGTTATTATCATTATTTGTTAATAATAATAATATTATTATTATTACTATTATTACTATTATTATGTTATTGTTCCTGCAATCCTGTTACTATTATTATTTTTTTTTTTGTTATCGTAATTGTTAGTTTCTGTTATTGATGCTATCATCATCATCATCATCATCATCATCACGCTTGTCTAATAATCAGCAGTGTATTTGATTATGTATAAGATTATATTAACCTTCCTGAAATAGGCCTAAGGAAAGGACGGCAGTGAAAACAGACCGAGAGAGAGAGCTTGAGGAATATCTGCAGGCAAGCAGACTGACAAATAGATTTATCGACGGATAGAGACAAATTGAAAGAGTGACTCTCACACAGATTAACGCGCACGCACGCCCACACACACACACACACACACACACACACACACACACACACACACACACACACACACACACACACACACACACACACACACACACACACACACACACACACACACACACACACACACACACACACACACACACACACACACACACACACACACACACACACACACACACACACACACACTGAGTAAAAAAAAAGGAAGGACAAGGCGAGAAATACACCGAAGTGCATATTAAACAGAGAGAAAAAAAATCCCTAAATTAAGAATAGGAGAGAGAGGAATAAAGAAAAGGAATGGAGGCGGAGGCGGAGGAATGCCCGGGTCCTCTGACCAGCGAGGCGCCTTTGACCGCCATTAAAGGTTAAAGCAGAGGAACCCCGGCAATGGCGGCCGGAAGTGAATCTTTTAACACAGGGGAATCACGAAGGAAAGAGGGGAAGAGGGGGAGGAAGGGAGGAATCACG
>NC_091558.1:33784535-33787035 GCF_042767895.1 Penaeus vannamei | reverse complement strand
GGATAGGAAGAATGAAAGACCGTACAGGACAAGTTAGCTAACGTATTTTAAGAACAATCTTAGTGGAGCAAGCCATAAATAATAAATAAATAAATAAATGATAAAGAAAGAAAGAATAGAAAATAACGAGGAAATGGAAAAAGGAAAGAAGGAAGGAGGGGTATGTGAAGGGAGTGAGAGGAGGGGGGGTAAGAGGTGATTGGGAGACACAGGGAAGAGATAAAAGGGGAAATGAACGGGACGAGGGGAGAGATAGGAAACGGAAATGGTGAAATTAGATGATAGACAAGTGAATGAAAATGAGGAGGTAGAGGAGAGAGCGGTGACTCTGGCTCTCTCTGGACCTCGTGACGGTAAGAGGGGGGGGGAGGCAAGAGCTTAAATGAAGAAAGGAGATAAACTTTGATAATAATGGTGATAATGATAACGGTGGAAGTAGTGATAGCGATAATGATTATGATTATAATGATAATAATGGTAATAATAATGATGATACGAACAAGAATAATAAGAATGGTGATGATATTGATAATTATGTTGTTAATAGCAATTATGATATTTATTATGATGCTAATGATAATAAATACGTAGAAGTAGAGAAAAGAGCTTAAGAGAAGGGAGTAAGGCAGAGAAGAAGAGAAGAGGGGGATAGAGAAGGAGAAAGAAGAGCGAGAGGAGGAGAAGAAGAAGAAGAAGAAGGAGAAGAAGAAGACGAAGAAAAAGAAGAAGAAGAAGAAGAAGAAGAAGAAGAAGAAGAAGAAGAAGAAGAAAAAAAGAAGATCGAGAGGAGGAGGAGAAGAAAAAGAAAAAGAAGAAGGAGGAGGAAGAGAAGGAGGAGGAGGAGTTACGTAGACCGTCATGCGCCTCTCGACCTGTTTCTCCGCATACATGATCTTCTTCCAGTGCCAATTACGAATTCTTCCAGCGTGCCATGTAACCTTTTTCTAACCCCCACCCCCTTACCCCCTCCCACCCCACCCACCCTCTCGCTTGCTTCTCTTCCTACCCCTCTCCCTCCCCCCTCCCCTCCCTCCCACACCCCCAAACTCTCCCTTCCCCCTCCCCTCCCTCCCACTTACCCTCTCCCTTCCCCCTCCCCTCCTCTCCTCCCGCCTTCCCTCTCCCTTGCCCCCTCCCCCCCTCTCTTTTACCTGTTCTCTATGTCCTAAACTTCACTCCTTCCCTCCTCTCTCCCCCTCCTCTCCCTCCCCCTCCCTTCCTCTCGTCCGTTACTTCCTCGATGTTGGTAGGTATGATTTGAGGTGGTTGCTTAATCTGATTTTTTCTGTCTCGTTTATTTATTGTTTTGTTTATTTTGTTTATTTGTTCGTATCCTGTTGTCTCCTTTTTTTCAGTTTCTTTTCCCTCTCCCTCCTCTTCTTCTCACCTGTTCATCCTTCTCTTTTTTCCCTGATGCTCCTCCATTTTCTCTCCTTTGCTGTCCCACCTTTTTTTGCTTTCTTCTCTTCCCCTTTCCCTTCCTTCCGTCCCTCGCTTCTTTCCTTCCTCCCTCCCTCCCCTTCCTCCCTCCCTCCCTCTCTTTCTTCCTTCTTCCTCCCTCCCTCCCTCCGTTTCTTCCTCCTTCCTCCCTCCCTCCCTCCCTCTCTTTCTTCTTCTTCCTCTCTCCTTCCTCCCTCCTCTCTCCCTCCTTCCCTCCCTCTTTCCCTCCCTAATCCCCCCTCCTACCTCCCCTCCCTCAACACATCCCCTTAACCCCATCTCCCCAATCAAGGACCCAGTAATTGAATTGGGGATTTCGTCGACGGAGACTAAATCATCATTATTATCACTAATAAGACGGCGTTGTGAGTGCAAGGCCAGGAAATGAGGGATGTTTGTCGCAAAAGGTGATGTAAACAGAGGGACTGGCGGCCAGCGCTCTGGGACACATCACAAGTGATTGCGCATGTCTTTTTATGGTGGGTGGGGGTGGGTGGGGGTGTGGTTGGGGATTGGGGGGAGGAGGAAGGTGTGGGGGGAGGGGAAGGGAGAGGGTGTGGGGTGAGGGTGAGGGGGGGTGGGGGAAAAGGACAGGATAGACCTTTTAGTGTTGGGAGAGAATGTAAGTTTTGAATGAGAAATGTTAAAAGAGAGAGAGACAGACAGACAGACAGACAAATAGACAAATATAGAGAGGGAGAGAAACAAAGAAAGAGAGAAAAAGAAACAGAGAAAGGGGGGGATATGATGTTGTGGGAATTAGGGAAGGACAGAATGAGATTTCAGAGAACGACCTACACATAACTGTCAAAAGTCATATAGACCTGGTTGTATAAGAAGGGGGAGGGAGAGAGAGAGAGAGAGAGAGAGAGAGAGAGAGAGAGAGAGAGAGAGAGAGAGAGAGAGAGAGAGAGAGAGAGAGAGAGAGCAGAGAGAGAGAGAATGAGAGAATGAGAGACGAGAGAATGAGAGAGAGAGAGAGCGAGAGAGAGAGAGAGAGAGAGAGAGAGAGAGAGAGAGAGAGAGAGAGAGAATGACAGGGAGAGCGAGAGAGAGAGAG
>NC_091558.1:33772035-33774535 GCF_042767895.1 Penaeus vannamei | reverse complement strand
GTGTTGGGAGGTTTGAGGGTCATTCTCTCTTGTCTTGGTCGCTGTGTGAGGGTTTGAGGGCCGTTCTTGTTAGTCTTGGTCGCTGTGTGAGGGTTGAGTGCCGTTCTCTGTAGTTGCTATGGAAGGGTTTGAGCGTTAGGATTTTGTTCTTTGATGTCATGGATGGCTTAATGTTTGTTTGTGTTGTGTTGTCGAGTTTGCTCTTTGAGACTAGTTTAACTGTTTGAGTAACTCTGTGGCCCCATGCCTTCTTGTCGCAGCGCTGTTCGTTGTAGTTGTAATGTCCGCACATGAGTACACCTAAAGATTACATTCCGGTTCCTCTTCAGTGGTTTGAACTGCATTTCTTACTTTCTATATTTAGATTATTTATTGATTGATTCATTTTTAGTTTTGTTATTTTTTTAAGACAGCAAGGCCATCTCTCTCTCTCTCTCTCTCTCTCTCTCTCTCTCTCTCTCTCTCTCTCTCTCTCTCTCTCTCTCTCTCTCTCTCTCTCTCTCTCTCTCCTTCCTATAACATCAGAAATCGCGTGACCTTCCTTATTAAAATGCGCAGCTCCCTCCCACCCTTTCCCAGAGCGCCTGTCCGTTTTTTATCCCTCCTCCTCCATCTCCCCTTTCCTAAACATCGCCAAAAAAGAAGCCAAAACAAAGCAAAAAAATATATCCTTCACCAGAGAAGCGTCACGTAGACCCGAGATTGAGTGTGATTGCGTTTAAGTTGCGTGTGATAAATGTGTGTGACTGAGGTTCCACATTCATCGTCATATCCTTTGGCCCCCTAAAACCCGACGCCTCCTCTCTCGCCCACACCCACTTATGCCCACGCCCTCGCCCTTCTCTCCCCTCCCCTCCCCTCTCCGCCCCCCTTCGCCCCTCTCCTCCTCCCTCTCGCCCGCTTACTTCCCGCAATCGCCCCTCTCCTCCTTTCGCCCATCTCTCTGCCTTTCTCCCTTCCTCCCCTTTCGCCCCTCCCTCCCCCTTTTCGCCCCTCCCTTCCAACCCTTCTCTCCCTCCTCCCTCCTCCCCTTTCGCCCCCCCCGCTTTGGCCCCTTCCTCCTCCCCCTTTGGCCCCTCCCCTCCCCCCCCTTCGCCCCTCCCTCGTAAATGTACCAACATGTTTATACCCTCCCGCCCTCCTCCCTCCCCCTCGCACGTATGTACCCATTCCCCATATCCTCTTGCTTAATGTATCCACCAAACACGCCCACTGTGTCCTCCGCCCATATATTTGCATCCCGCCCTCTCTCCCCTACGTCTTCACGCCCATTGTATCACCGTACCTACGCCTACATTTTAATGCCTTCACGCCCATGTATCCCTTTGAGGCACATGCATCCATCTCCTCACGCCCGCTGTATTCCCTTCCCACACCCACGTGCCCACATCCTCACGCCCGCTGTATTTCCTTCCCACACCCACGTGCCCACATCCTCACTCCCGCTGCATTCCCTTCCCACACCCTCACGCCCGCTGTATTCCCTTCCCACACCCGCGTGCCTACATCCTCACGCCCGCTGTATTTCCTTCCCACACCCACGTGCCTACATCCTCACGCCCGCCATATTCCCTTCCCACACCCACGTGCCCACATCCTCACGCCCGCTGTATTCCCTTCCCACACCCGCGTGCCCACATCCTCACGCCCACCGAGGTCCTATTTGCGCATACACATTCTCATGCCCAAGGGAGTCTGCGTCTTAAAAGAGGCATTACACTTCGTATGCCGTTGGCGAAGACGTTCGACGCTTTATGAATCGAAGACTGCGTCGTCCTTCTGTCTTTTTCTCTTCCTTCGTT
Organism: Penaeus vannamei; assembly: GCF_042767895.1. Lineage (NCBI taxonomy): Eukaryota > Metazoa > Arthropoda > Malacostraca > Decapoda > Penaeidae > Penaeus > Penaeus vannamei. Next base: position 33,772,733 of record NC_091558.1, on the reverse strand, counting down.
TTACTAGATTTTTCCTTCTTTACTGCTTCTTCTTTGGATTTATTCTCTCCTTTTTCTGCTTATCCTTCTTCTCCTTTTCCCTTTGCTTCTCCTTCTTCTCCTTTTCCCACTGCTTCTCCTTCTCCTCCTTCTGCTTCTATTTCTTTTTCAGTTTCTCATGTCTGTTTCTTTGACTGCTTCTTCTTCTTCATCTTGTTTTTGTTCTTCTTGTTCTTCTTCTCCGACTTGTGTTTCTCCTTCCATTGATCTGTATTTTCTCCTTATTCGGTTTCCCTTTTCCTTTCTACTTCCGCTTCTTCTAATTGCTTTTTTCTTCCTTTCTCGTCCAGGTGCATGGCGCTCCTGTTTTGTTTTGCGTTCGGTAACACGTGGGTTTCTTCCCTCTGTTTTTTATTATTCTCTCTCTCTCTCTCTCTCTCCCTCTCTCTCTCTCTCTCTCTATCTATCTATCTATCTATCTCATCTCTCTCTCTCTGTCAATTTTTATTTTTTATTCCCTCGGTCTTTTCTTTTATTTTACGTCGCACAAAAAGTTTGATGTTATCCCAGTCTTTTATTTTATTTTACGTCGCACAAAAAGTTTGATGTTATCCCAGTCGTTATTGGATTGTCTTTCATCTTTTCCTGTTTTCTTTCTCTCTTCCCGGTTTTCTTTCTTGCTTTCTTTTCTCCCCCTTTCTTTCCTTTCTTCATTTCTT
>NC_091558.1:33757035-33759535 GCF_042767895.1 Penaeus vannamei | reverse complement strand
AGCCAATGTTTTTGTTCTTCTTAATGATCTTGTTATTTAAGCCACAGCGGTGCCATAAATTAACTTAGTTATATATGCAAATGAGAAGTGAACCATCTTGGCATTTTCCTTGCGAACTAATTCAGTAATGTTTGCATGCATGTTCATTACCATCATTTCTTTTTATAAACATATTAATAAATAGACGAAGAAGGTAAACGGTAGAGAGTGTGAAACTCATATTCAGATGCAGATTGAATATCTGTATGTATCTATTCATATGATATTCACTTCCTTGTTTTTGTGACCTTAGGGAGAATACGGTAAATCTTTAAGAAACGGAATTTTGCAAGCCATCTTAAAGAGAAGATAATTGTAGATCTTATATATATACATATACGTATATATTCATATATATACATATATAAATATATATATAAAATATACATACATATATAAATATATATATATAAAATGTACATACATATATAGATATATATAATGTACTTTGATACTTTTCTTGGCACAGTAGGATATATTTTAAAAAGAAATGAAACAGGATAGGGACTTTATCTATCATATGCAGCAGCTTTAAGAGAGTCAAATGTGCTGGAAATCTGACGGTCACATCGTTGATATCATTTCAAATTCTCAATTACCAGACACAATGGGTGTGTTTATTCAGGTATAATGATATCTGTGAATGTGGTGGAATCTCACAGCGAGGTCGCGTGCACATTACATTCCTGGTGCTCCTTTTCGCGAATACTTTCATGTTTTGCCTGAAAGTTTAATGCGATATATTTATCATAATTACACAGCAGCGGGTAGATTTTACATCATGTTTACCTTACGTGATTAGGGGTGCGTGCTGATCAAATTTAGAGTGTAAGTTGAGGGTAAACGTTTCGACTGAAATTAGCTTTGGGTTTGGCTAAGCGTGTGTGGGAGGGGGGGGAGGGCGTGCATGCGTGCGTGCGTGTTTGCATGAGTGCCTGCGAGCGAGTGTGTGTGCGTGCGTGCGTGTGTATGTATGTGCATGCATTCACGCGCCTGCTTGCCCGCTTCCACATGTGCATACGAGGATGGACGCATACATTAAGCCTGGTGAATAGAGGTGCCAAAGTCACGCGCTAAAAGATCAAGGCGCGTTGGCGAGGAAGGGAGACCAGTCCCCGCAACCGCTAGCTCCACAAGGTCTCTGAGCTGTAAATGCCACGCCGCCAGGTAGTGATCGCCGATTCCATGACTACAGAGGAAAATAATGTTTAGTTTCCTCCTGTTCTGTTCTGCGCAGTATAACGGGTTGACCGGTTAATCCTTATGTTCAACGACGGAAAATTAAATACTGATAAAAGTTCGATTAAATTTGGGCGATAAAGTTTTTTTTTTCTTTTTAGGTGGGTTTGAGATGGATTCCTTTGTATTTGCCAGGTGTTGGTCGATGTTTTCGGAGAGGTGTCCTTTCTGTCCACGCCACGTGGTTTATTTTCGATAAGAAAGCTGATAAAGGGACTGTAGCGAATGACAACTGTATAGATGTCTTGTGATTTTCTGAGACAATGCTTCTGTACCACGTGCCGTCCACTCAGAGAGAGAGGGAGGGAGGGAGGGAGGGAGGGAGGGAGGGAGAGAGAGAGGGAGGGGGGAGAGAGAGAAAAGAGAGAGAGAGAGAGAGAGAGAGAGAGAGAGAGAGAGAGAGAGAGAGAGAGAGAGAGAGGGGAGAGAGAGAGAGAGAGAGAGAGAGAGAGAGAGAGAGAGAGGGGGAGGAGAGAGAGAGAGAGAGAGCGAGAGGGGGGGGGGGAGGGGAGAGAGAGTAGGCGAGGAGAAAGAGAGGGGTGAGGAGAGATAGAGGGGAGAGAGATAGAGAAAGGGGGGGGAAGAGAGAGAGAGAGATATGGAGGGAGGGGAGAGAGAGAGAGAGATTGAGTGGAAGAGAAAGAAAAAGAAAGAGAGACTTACCAACTCGTTGACGCAGCTGGATTAGTCGAGTCTTGCCACATCGTGCAACTTGTTTTATTTTTTTATCGAAGGGCATCGATTAGATATGATTATGTGTTCGGACTTAATTGTCAAGCTTTGTACCCCATTGTTAAAATGTAGGCGGATGGGCAAGGGTGTACCTCCGAAATGGGTGTCGGAAGAAGAGGTTTTCTTCGGTGATATTGGTTTTTACGCGTGGGCAACGACCGAACCCTTATTGTATTGTGACCTGACGTTTCTCACGTCACCCTCACGTTCAGACATTCCTGCTCGTGACACGGTCGTGAACAGCACACTTCTCGGACGTCCAACATCCAGCACTCTATTCACAAGTGACCAGCCTGCACGTGGGACACAAGAGCCTTGTAGTAATAGTGCGGGAGGAAGATTGTCCTAGTGGTCAGCAGCATCAGACGTTGTTGCCAGGCGGTGCATTTTTGAGCTCTGTTGTGCGAGCTGAAGTCGCTCCTCCATCTCCTCTCTCACTAGTCTGAGGCAGGACCCTGTCTTGGCCTCACTCCTTTCTGCTCGTGGCAGA
>NC_091558.1:33729535-33742035 GCF_042767895.1 Penaeus vannamei | reverse complement strand
CATACATACATATATATATATATGTATATATATATATATATATATATATATATATATATATATATATATATATATATATATATATATATATATATATATATATATATATATATATATATATATATATGTATATATGTATATATGTGTATATGTATATATGTGTATATATAGGTAGATCTGTGTGTGTAAATGTGTGTGTGTGTGTTTATACACATATAGTATATGTATTACATATTGATAAACAGACATGATTCTATAGTAGAATTTTACTTATCACCTTCGCTTGACATTTTGCTTTTTTACCAGAGAGGATATCTCAGTGGCAGTAGCTAGAACCAATATACAAGGTTCAAATCAGGATATTGAGATGCATTTCTGTAAACATTTTAGGGCATCATATAAGATAAAGTTTTGATTGTAGGCTTAATTTATTGGTGATTAGAATTCAAGTATGTCAAGAATTTGTATACAGAGATAGATTGAGAGAGACCTTGAGCTTAGAAAAGATCTTCATCCCTGATAATTTCCCATATTTTAAGGCAAACAGTGGTTCTTGCATGCATGAAGAGGTAGAATGGACCTACAGCTTTAATTTAGTCAGAGGAATGTTAGTGGTTCAAATGATGTCGAAAATGAACTTAATCTATGACTGATATTGTGATTGCAAAAGCAAATTTATTTTTAGATTCCTATTATAAGATTTTTTCCCAAACAAGATTTCTCAAATAGTAAGAAACATTAAATATTTTAAAGATAGTGCAGATGTACATCAAAATTAAAAGCATATATAATGATGTAGAGCAGTGGTTCTTTACCTTTTTAATAGCATGCCACCTCAAAGACTATTCTTCCTTCCATGTGCCCATTGCATCTATAAATCAAATTATCTCCCACATTTTAAAGAAATTATAATATATTTCTTAAGTCTTTTTATTGAGGATGAATTAGTGACATGGTTATTAATCTTCTCAGTGGTAACGTACATGTGAAAAAGACTGCATGTGAGATTGAAGAGAAGAAAGGGGATTGATGGATTATTGAAAATGATAGGGTATCATAAGGGACAAGTAGATTAGAAGTAGATAAATCTCTCCCTCACATTATCTCTATACCTCTCCCTCCTTCTCTGTGCTATGCCCCCTCACTCCTTTCTTTCCAGTCCTTGCCCCCACAATTAGGTTCCTTTTCCTATACAAAGAATTATAAAGGATAAGTAAAGCACATGATAACTGTATATTGAATTTCTTTTCAATTTTCTCTCTCTCTTTTTTCTTCCTTTCTTTCTTTCTCTCTTTCTCTCTTTCTCTCTTTCTCCGCCCCCTCTTTCTCCCCTGTCCTTTAGTGGAACTATATCATAGGATTTGAAGATCAGATAAGAGGCTTTTACCACATTTTCAATATCATGTGCAACATTTCACAGACACAATGAAGGCTATAAGCGGTTCTTATCAGTCTTATCTTTAAGGGCGTTATTATGTGTTGCCATGTAAAATAAAGCTTTGTTTATCTGAAAAATTATAGCATCAAAGAATGTGTTCAATAGGTATGTGTTTTGTTAGAATTCTGTGATTTTCAGCAGAGCCTAGAATTCAGTGGTTTTCAGCAGAGCCCATCTTTGTTAATGATCCAGTGGTATGACTACAGCAGTGTGAAAGATTGGAAGGCTGATGATATTATGGATAAATATGCTAGATTAAATAATTTGGAGGAAGTAGTAGGTGAACTAAAAAATTGTAGAAAGAGATAGTGTTAGAGACTGGTCTAAATTTTGGAAATCACATGTATGTATATATACATGGTTAAAAAAAAAAAGCAAAGGTTATGCAGGCTATTTGGTAAATTATATAAGAAAGTATGTCAATAAGATTTGTTTGTAAAAGGGAATGACAAAGTCAACAAAAGAGCAGACAGACATATCCATTATTTACATCCATGCTTAGGCACACACAGGCACACATACACAACTCTGCCCACATGTCCACATCCGTGCCCTTACATGCACACAAACACAAATGTAAATACACGCACACACACACAAACACACACACAAACACTCACACACAAACACTCACACACAAATACTCACACACAAATACTGTAAAGAACAAGGAAAAAAAATACAGGAGAAAAACACAGAAACAGGAAATAGATAGAGCCTATTGAGTGAGAGACAGCGATACACATGAATCTCTATTAAGAGAGTAGACCTGATTGTAAACAAACAATTGACCAACATTTAGGGAAGAGAAAGGAGCACTCAGGACCATTGTGAATGTAAAGGAAGTTCATAATAGACGGTGATTGGAGAGGGCAGCAGGGATATGCTTATCAGGGGTAGGGGCAGGGGGGAAGGGACTGGGGGTTGCTTATAAAGGACAAGGTTTTTGTGTTTTTTAACTAAGGGGAACTTCTGATTAAACATTTGAAGATTTTTTTCTTCTTCGTCTTCCTCCTCTTCTTCTGTTTCTATTTCAAAATCATTTGGCCAAAACAAAAAATGGATAAAGAGATAAAGAGGAAGCTAGGAAGAATCTAATCAATTTGCAAGTATTTAAATCAGAGTTTTAGAAAACATGTTGGTATAAATTTACATTTTAATGGGAAGAAGTTTATTTATTTGAAAATGCATACAGGTTTTTGTCATTATTTTTACTAGTATCATTTGTTTATTTATTTATTTATTTTTGTTGTCATTCCTAGCATCTTTGCTGGTTTTACTATATTTTTCAGCATCCTGAAGAAAGTATAAAACTTAAGATATTTCACTTGCTTGCAAGAAGACAAGCAAGTGAAAGTATTTGAAGTATTTTATTCTAATTGCAAATTCTTATGAAAATGATTTTATATTCTTTTCTTTATTGTTTTCGAGTTATTTAGTGCATGTTTCAGCTCTTCTTATTTTCTTTTATTTTCCTCTTTTCTTCCGTTCTTTCTACATTCTTGTGAATTGGCCAAGTGATTTTTACTTCTTTTATTTATTTTTTTTCACCATTTTTTCTTTCTTTTTCTTTTCTTTTCTTTTCTTTTGCATGTTTGTGTATGTATGCATGCATCTGTCTTGTCTGTCTGTCTGTTTGCTTATTGTTCATCATCTATTGATTCAAATTTAATTGCCCATTCTTACAAGTTAATAATTTCAACAAATGTTAATGACTAATTGTTTTGATAGTTTGCCCAAATGGAAAATGTCATTAGGCTACAGTACATGACAGAAACCCCTTTTGCCTTATCATTGTGTGTGTTGCAGCGATGAGAAATATCAAAATGAAATCACTGTAATTATGAGAGGAGTGAAAATGAACATGAAAGAGATGAAACTTATGAAAGGGATGAGATGAATACAAAATAGCTGATGAGAGTGATATATGTTAACCCAATTTCGACAGGAAAAGGGTGCGTCCCCTTTGGCAATGCTTGGTTAAATGTTTCTGCACATAGATGGCTCTGCCAATGTTTAGCCACAAAGGAGTCAGTTAGTAGATATTGCGACCTCACATTTCCTTGAAAAAGTGGGAAAACACTTTTCTTTATTAATGCTATCAATATTGACCCTGTTATTTTTGTTATAAACATTATAATTACTATATTGTTACTGACATTACTAACAGCAGTATTAGATATTAGAAAATATAAAAAATCAAGGAAAAGGGTAAACAGGTGAGACAGTTAGTTCGCATATTTGGCTCAATTGTGACTTAGTACTTGTGGAGCCATCTATATGTAAAAACAGTTACTAAATTCAACACACGCAATGGGCAATGGCATATACGTACATGCCATGCCCGGCAGCTTGGGTTTGATTAGAATATTTAATATTACTAGGAAGAGTTTGATATAGAGGCACCAGTAGCATGGTGGCAGTGGGGACACCTGCCCCCCTTACCTTTTGTCGTAGGGGCAGTGGGGGCAGCATGATGCCTTCGTAAAGATGCCAACAAGCATGTTTTCCAGTAGAAACGGTTGTGAAAAAGACGTCAATGTTGGAACTTTCATCCAAGATCTCAAAAGGCATCCCTTGGATGACCACCTTTTGATCAGTGTTGTCATTATCTTTCTTAAATGTTTGCCCTGGCCATACAAAGGAAATTGGTGATAGGAATCAGTGCCAGAAAGAAAATCTTTTAACAAGATTTTGTAAGCAACCCAGATAAAAAAAAAAAGGGGCATTAGTAAGTATATGCCCCTTATACAATACAGCATTGTTTTTTTTTTTTTTTTTTTTTTTTTTTTTTTTTTTTTTTTAGAAATACACTCATGAAAGGCTAGGCATAATGTGAATGTAAATAAAGTGAGTTCAGAAAGTTGGTGGGTATCTCAGATAAATTTTTAAACATTTGCCATCATTTTAGTTTAATTTGTTAATTTTTATTTGAATGCTGCAATTTGCTTTTACTGTGTGTGATTCTGTTAATTGTATTTTTGAAAAAATTGACAGTTACTTTGGTTGCTAAAGAGGAAGTTCAAGAGAATTATTTAAAAATTGCAGAAAATATATAGGTTGATGTTCTTGTTTGATCGATACCACATTCACATGAAACAACAACTGCCCTCAAAGGATTGGAAATTGTATGCAAAGCAATACGAAATAATTAGTGCAGGAGTATAACAACATAAAAAATATGACTTGAGAATCAAAGAGTAACCACTCAATGCTCATGACAATTCTGTTGCAATGAACAGCTTATAATGACAATGAAATCATATATACACAATCATCTGCATTGAATAACAGCAAGTTGTGAGAGTATGAAGCATGATTCCTTTCACCCTGTGGCTACAGTGGAGCATTGACAAATCAAGGCACTTGCTAGCTACTCGGATAAGTAATTGGAGTGACATTCTTTCATTAGTTAACAAATTTTTCATTCCAATTATTCTTTGTATTGACCCTGTATTGTTGCCATTTAACCCAATAACGATGGTAAAATGTGTTCACGTTAGCATTGTTTTGTTAAATGTTTCTGCACATAGATGTCTCTGCCAGTGCTTAGCTGCAAAGGAGTCAATTAGTAGATCTTTTGACTTCACCTTTCCTTGAAATAGTGGGAAAATGTTTTTTTACTTATGCAATCAATATCGACACCGTTATTTTTGTTATAACCCTTATAATTACTCTATTGTTATTGACATTGCTAGCAGCAGTATCAAGTACTAGAAATTATTATTGAAAATCAAGGAAAAGGGTAAACAGGTGGGACAGCTAGTTCTTGTAATTGAGTCATAGGTGACTCAGTACTTGCGGAGCCATCTGATTGTAAAAACAATTACCAACTTAAACACACAGTGGCCATGGCATGTACGCGCATGCCATCGCCAACGACAAGTGGTTAATCATATATTCATTTTGCTAAGCTTTGTCTCAGTTCAGTGATGTCATAATTAGTTTATTTGTTTGTAAATTTAACCACAGAGAACCTAAAAGTGTCATGGTCTGTATGCTGTTTACAGTTATTATTCTGGAGGGTCAGATAGACTACAGAAGTATGACATTTATCCCCAATATGCATTGTGGATCTGGATATAAAAGACAAAAAAGTAGACATTATGATAAAGCAGTACCAATAGATAAGTGACTTAAAGTAACCATGTAGAGAACAGACATGTCAACTACTGATGTGCATAAACATGTCTGCTATCTCACAAGGTGATACACAATATTTGACAGTGATTTCCATCTGTAGAGCTGATGACAAGGCCAATATAGCATTATTTTATATTTACTTTAAATAGATGAATAAATAAGGTACAAAGGAAAATAGACCTATTTGTTCATATGTAATTTTGGGTGTCAAACTTTGTCTGGCTGACTGTTCATGTCACTCAAAAATTGTCCTCCCATCGGGGTTAGCCCTTCCATGATGCTGGTATAGAATTATGCTTTACATTTCATTTGCATGTGTAGGTCTCTAGATGAGAAATAGCGTATTTGAAAGCGTGTATGGGTGCTGAAGTACCATTGGGCATATCTTACCTCCATGCTCAGTGCCTGAGAATAGTAGTGGCACATAAAACACATTGAGTACAAATGTAAAAGTAAATCAGGATCTTGGAACACTTATGGTCAGTCTTCTCTTTCTACTTTGACTGCTGGTAAGGGTTGCATTGTACCATCTAGTCAGGCAGCAAGGGAGGTTTTATGGAATTGTGTTAATTAAAAAAAAAAATTAGTACCATCTAGTCTGGCAGTGAGGGAGCTTTTATGGAATTGTGCTAGTTTTAAAAAATCCTGATAACACAAAATTGCTTGAAGTATGGTTTTAGTTAGTAAAAATTATCATATTTGCAAGTGATTGTAAAACTTTTGTAAATAAAAAAAAAATAAATAAAAAAAAGTGTCAGATAGATACGAAATGTCCCTGTTTCCTCATTTTGATTGTACACATTTAAACAGCAAAATTGATTCTTATTTTTTTTTCAAACTGGCAAAATGTTTAACCTTGTTTGTTTGTTTTTCTTTTCAGTTACCAGCAGCAGACCCATTCTTGGAGAATATCAGTAGGAGTGACTTAGGTATGTATATAATTATTCTATGTCACTCTTTGGAGTTTTATCTTTTCTAGATATATGGGTCTCCTTTAGCACTTCACCTTACCTCTTTTCATTCAAATACTCTGTCCTCTCCTTCTCCTCGGCTTTCCCTCAATCTTTCCATGCCCCTCACTTTTCTTCTCTCCCTTCCTCACTCCCCCCTCCTTATCATTTTAATCCCCTCTCACTTTCTTCCCACTTCAATAACTTTTTTCTTCTTCTTTTTTTAATGACTACGTGTTTTTCCTACTGCTATTTTGGCTGCAGCATGCATACCTTTCCAGGAAACGAGGGTAATAATAAAGTCTACTTTTGAGAGTTGTAATATCTGACTGCAGTTATGGTCAGGCAAGTGAACAACTGTAATGGACAATGGCACTTATACTTGTTATTCAGCATTTCAACTCTGTTCCAGCATTGATGCGTTAGTATTTAGATATCAGAAGGTGCCTCATGTTGCCATTTGTTTAGCATATAGATATTTGAATGAAGGCAAAAAAAGTTTGGCAAGAATAGGTGCCATGCAGCATTAATGGGTTAGTATTTAGGTATCAGAAGGTACCTTATGTTGCTATTTGTTTGATATATAGATATTTGAATAAAGACAAAAAAGTTTGAGACATATGTTAGGACCTTTCTGTTCTTGAATCTGTACTTTAGGATGCCATTCAACTTTGAAATAGCTTTTGTGTGAAAGTATTATCGTGCTCTGTGTAGATGTAGCCTGTATACATTACACTGTCAAAGAAGGACATGGGACGCATTCATGAATGATATTAGTACTCCTGTTACTCACATGATCTTGGCTCCTACCCAGGAAAATTCAGGTCAAGACTATAGGTTTGATATTTCCATGCCTTTAGTAAGTAAGGAATTTTGTTTTCATGCCGATTGCAATGATAGTTCCTTTGTTAAGATGTTCTTGATAATCCTATTGTTTGTCAAGATTGTTAATTAAGGTTTTGTTTTTGTTTTGCATCACTTCCTTTGGCACTCTTTTGAACATACTTGATGCTGTTCCAAGGAGAATATCTTTGGATTCACAATTGATAACTGGATAAAGCTTTAAGAGGATGTAATACTCAATACTTTGTTTGTATTTTCAGTCAGGAAGTAAAGGCATAGATTTTATCCATATTTGCTTGTTTTCGGAATTCTGCTTATTGTCTCCCTAAAAGAGAAGAGAGGTTTTGAGGTTAAAATAAGTTATTAATTTTAAAGATGGAAATATTTTGGATTTTTTATTAGTAGTATTTACGTTTTATTCTCGTTTTTAATTACAGATTCACCAAGCACATACCTATGTGTAGTTTATTACTTTTTAAAATAGTCACTAGCATTTTCTCGGATCTAAAGAGTGCCAAACTCTTGTTTGGCAGTTTGACAACCTGTTACTGGGATAATTGTGTGGGGGTGTATGTCTGTGTCTGCACCAGAGTCTGTACCTATGTCTGTATATTTCTCTCTTCCCATTGTCTCTTCATTTCTGTGTATGCAATTGTAGGTATGTACGCATGTTTGCAAAATGTGATAAAAGGAAGTTGAGACATGTACACACATTACTGGAAATATTTTTCTTCTGTTAACTATTGTATGTTTAAAAAAACTTTGTACTGGCACTTGGACTGAAAGTCTGTAGAGGAGTCAGGTATTCTTTATTATGAATGGTTATACTCTAATTCTTAAAGAGTTTTTTTTATGAAGAATTATTTTTAGATAACTCTTGTTTTGAATTTTATCTAAATGTATGTAGAACAAAATAATGTTAAATATCTCTTGGCATACAAATGTTGAATATCATATTGCAGAAAAGGAGGTTGTAAATTATAGGTATTTGATGTGATAACAGATTTGGTGCCAAAAGTTTTTGCCACTTCTCTTGCTCTTTATTTTCTTTGTACTTTTCTTTTTTATGTTCTTTGCATTCATTTGATTTTTAAGCATTTATTTCTGTTATTGTGAAAAGGAAATGTTGACTACCATTTTCTTTCTTTTTCCCTCTTCTATCTTTTTTTTCTCTCTTTTTTGCTATTTATTTTTCTCTTCTTTTTTCTTTCTTTCTGTTTTCTTTTCTTTTCTTTTTTTTTCAAGGGAAAATTTCTTCATTTGACATTATCTAAATAACCATGCCCGCTCAAAACAGATGCGGTATACTATTCTACTAAATGGTGCCATTAACGTTCTTAGTTTTTAGAAGGAAAAGGGGAGGAGGAATAAGGGAAGGGAAAGGAGAAGAGGGGAAGAGGGGAAAAAATATAATTGGATGCAGTGAAGGTATACAAGATTGAAGCAGAGTTGGCACCTTCCCTGGCCAGCCTGTTGCTGCTCTGGGGTCTATTTTTATCCAAACTGCCTTAGATCTCTTGGGTGTGGCTAAGGCTTTGGCTTCATTACATCAACTAATCAAACATTTTATGGAGTTTGTGACTAGTCTAAACTTTTTTTCTGGGATTTTGTTTGAGCAAATTATGTTTTCTCATTTTGCATTAGGATTCTTTGATGTACTTAAGTTATCAATGGTGTGCTGTTTGAAGTAATAGATTAAGAATATGAAATTTCTTTTTCTTTTTCTGGATAGGAAATTCTTTCATCCATCTTGAAGTGACAGCACTTTGTTTTTTGTGTCCTGTGGGAAAAATATACCCTAAAAAAGAGGAAGCAAAAAGCAAAGGGAGACAGTGGCAGGTGCCAAGGGTGAGCGGGTGAAGGTGTAAGAAGACGGGCAGAGAGCCAGTGTGTGTGTGGCTGCCACTGGTGGTTGTGGAAGGTCCCCCTTCATGCTCAGTCACTCTCGATTGTATTGCTTCTGTCCCATCTCTGCCTTTTGCTCATGTGATGCTTGCCTGTCTTAGGGAGAGACACATCAGAGATTTATGTATGAGGCACGAGTGATGCAGCAGTTGTATAACGTTTAGTTTACTGACAAGCAAAGTTTATTTGTGGTTGTGTTCATTGCTATTGTAGTGTTAAGTACATCTGAAATGGAAATGACTTAATTCTGAAATTGAAGATGTTTTATTTAGATAATGGATAGACCTATAAGGATGCAAGAAAGATAGTTTCATGTTGAAACATTATTTTGTGGCAATAAGAAAAAGTGTGCTATTACCAGTAAACCAAAGAAATCTTTCGTATCGGCTGTCATGACCAGAAAGAGATTTTTAATCAATACTTAAGGTCATACAGTAAGAGTTTCATATGAACATTCCCAGTTAAGTGCCAAAAAATTACATTAATTCCCCATATATACGTGGAGAGCTTTCAAGCGCAATGGCTATGTGTTTGTACACCTATAGTAATTACCTGACTCCATTCTTTGATGATGACGAGTCAGAATACCCCTTGTCACTTATCAAAGTATTTGAGCCTGTTCACCGGGCTGATACTGATGAATTCCTCAACTCATTAAAAGAAGGTAAATTTTGGTTTCATACTGAAATTTTAGCTTTAATAAGAGGTAGAGTGTATTCCTAGGGTGAGGTTTCTCCTCTCTCTCTTTTTCTTTGTTCATATGATTTTTTTCAATACATGTTTATCCAGTGTATATTTGTGGGTAGTCTGGAATTATTGTGTTACTTCAGCTCTTAAAGCTAAGTCATTTACTACAACTCATCTCACTGACATAGTGAAGGGCATTAACAGCTTATTAAATGTATTCTATGCAACTGTAGACAGGGCATAGTTACTTGGCTCCTTTTGAAAACAACAGAAAAGCTTGTCTGTGATATACATATTTTCTATTTTTCATTCTGGACCATTTGAATTAGCGTCCAGAAAAAATTGGTAAATAGAGTTTGTAGTTTGAGCCCTGATTTATTGTTTGATTGTTATGTGTCTGTCAGCTTAAATCTAGATGAAGTTACCCTTGCAGTTTATATTCAAGAGTACATTAAAATTAGTGAAAGATCAATACAACTGGTATTAAGAGAAGATCATTTGCACTTAGTTAAAGAATACCATATAGATTTGAAGAGGGCTAGACTTTGTTAGAGCAGAAGAATTTATCACAGGTTACTTAGCTGAAGGGCAGACAAGGTCATGCTTCAAACAGACAGGGACTTCTGCCAAGATGAAGTGTGAGGCCATGCAATGGTGCTTTACTGCATATAAAGATAAAAAATGCAAGTAATTTAGATAGACCTTGCTATTTTGTGAGTATGAAACCAGGAATATTGTAGTTTTAAATTACAAGTGAATTATAAGATTTTATCCAGTGCCCTCTATTGTTTACTTTTATATTCATGAGGTTCAAGAACCACCTTTTTAAAAGGTAAATATTGTGCAAATACTCTTATAATGGAAGCTTATCAGGAAATCCATATATTGAGTAGTTAAATGTGTTAAATGTGGTGCTAATGGATGTATATTAAATTTCTTGAAAGTCTATGCACTATTATTACTGAATTATGAATATACTAGTATGTCAATTCTTGTGTGTGTAGATAGATAGATAGATCTATTGGGAAAATTTCTTGTGTAAACTCAAAATAAATCAGAATATTATAAAGCATTTTATTAGACAAAGGCAGGAGAGCACCAGTATAAGATATTACTTCTCATTGTACCATATGACCTGACTCTTGACAAGCTCCAGAAGTTTCTCTTTGCCATAGGTCAGCCAGTTAATAATTCTTGGCTCTTTGCATAACTTTACCTTTTTTTTCTTCTTCTTCTTCTTCTTCTTCTTCTTCTTCTTCTTTTTTATCATAGCTGCCACTCCTAGTCTTCTCAAATACTCTCAAGGGTATCTTATATTCTTAGAACAACTTTTAAAAGACCTGCGTCTTTCTTGTTGCGATTCGGTGACAGTCGGAATCCACTAGCAAGAGATTAAGTAATCTCATTTCCACTATTCTTAGATGTAAAGACTGCATTGTGTGCCAAGGTGTTGGTTGGCAAGATACGTTCTGTTGCTGGGTTAATACATTGTGCATGTGCGCACATTTATTACTGTGTTAGATATTTATATCTTGTTGAATGTCATTTTTGGTGTACAAGGAGTTTATGGTGTCCATAAATGCAAATATCACAAGGAAGACCAATTTAAAGGCATGTATTCTTATTTAAATAAAATTTGTCATGTTCTGCAAGAGTCTTTGTGTTGTGGATGAAAAGATTGAATTGTTGAATTGTTTGTTTGTAGGGAGAGGTGTTTTCAGATATAACGTCCATAGATTTGATTGAAAGATCAAAGTTCCACTTTTCTTCTTTATTTTCTAGGTACTAGGTGAAATGTATAGGTTTCCTGTTTCCATCTTTCTCCTTTTTATTCTTTTCTATTTCACTTACATTTGATTTTGCAACTCATGCTGTGGCTCATGATTTCCCTCCTAATGATTTTTCTCTTCTCTATCTCACTTTACAGAACAAGATGAATCACAGATCTTCGTCAAGTTCTTCAAGTTCCACCACACATACGACCTCATTCCTCTCAGTGCCAAGCTTGTGGTGTTTGACACAAAGTTACAGGTTAAGAAGGTAAGGTTATATCTTCTTTTGTCATATAAATACTGAATTATAGTCATGCAGTTTTTTTGAATGCATTATAGCAGACTCAAGTATCAACTTTTTTAGGCATTATAGCCTTATAGCACTTACCCAGTTGCTATCATGAGGATTGCAGAAATAGGATATGTTTCTTCTTTTTGTGTTTCCTTGCCTGACAAAATACATGTTAGTGCCAAGGTTTCCTGCTTTCATAATGTGAGAGTGTGTAGGTAATTTTACAGAAGTATTGTTGCAATTACTTTTAACCCATTAAGACCGGTATATTTTGAAGTCAAAAATAAAAGATTCTGGGCGGCTACAAAATCAGCTTGCGGAGCTGCCCTGGACTCTGTCCGCCCACCAGCCCCAGCCCACTGCTGCGTCGGAGCGCAAGCCCGGATACAGTGTTAGTGGGTTAAGTTGGAGTGCTCAATTTTAGTGTAAATGAAATACTAGTTCAACAAGTTGGATATACCATGCTGTGT
>NC_091558.1:33697035-33704535 GCF_042767895.1 Penaeus vannamei | reverse complement strand
TTTAAATACTGCTTTTGAAAGATTGGTGATATATTGGTTTAGAGATGAGCTGGCTAATATCCTCTTAACACTATTAAAAGCACTTTGTACAGGTTAGGAAATTGAATTTACAGCAAAATGTTTAAGAACCATGAAAACTGTGCCAGAAATTACAAGGTGAAAGTTAATCTGTTGACACTGGGAGGACAAGTGTATGTACACTGTTCCCTGGAATTTTTGTTTATGAACCCAACAAAGACTGATGACATCTGATCTTGTCATTGTGAACTGAGCCCAATTGCACTATGATAAATATCCATTCTTTTAGATTCTTTTAGGTCAGTGTAAGAGTTGGTTTAAAGGATCCCTGTAGCCTCATATCCTGGAAAATTGTTTATGGCATTTTCAACCAATTACAACAGTTCAGAGTATGTACCAAGATAACCTAATCATGCTCTCTGCTCTGGGTTTATATATAATGGTCTTATGCTCTTGACAGTACAAGGTTTTGAGCAACAAAATTCCATTTTGTATTTAACCCATTACCCCCGGTATATTTTGAAGGCGAAAATAAAAGTTTCCGAGTGGCTACAAAATCGGCATGCGGGGCTGGCCCAGACTCTGCCCACACGCTGGCCATGGCCTGCTGCTGAGTTGGAGTGCAATCCCCAATACAGCGTTACACGGGCGGAATGGCCGGCAATTTATTTATTCTTGGGGCATTTTTAAATCAATAACTGGATCTATAGAGGTGTAATTTAGTTTAAAAATAAATAAATAAATAAAATTTATGGCCCATGGGGGGAGGGGGACAAACAGAGTCCCAAATTGATGCCCCAGATTGAGGCTTCCCAGGTGTCCCTCCGGCGATGTGATGCACTCATTATTTGAATCCGCAAATGACTTTTTTGTATCACTGTAATTAGCTGGAGTCAGGCCCTGTCTATTCTGAGAGTGCTCCCAGCCACTAGGTAGCGGGGCCCAAGATGCCCTTAGTGAGGGAGTATTTCTATACCATCTTATATCTAAGCTTTAAATCCACACATCTGGAGCAAGACTATGAGACAAAGGCCAGCTCTTCGTACTGGTATTTGTAACTTCCCCTCCCCCCCTCACTGCCTTCATTGATAATTGACGTAGCTAAATAGGTTAACATTACTTTTATTTACTGTGTATTTATTGACCATTTCTTTTGGACTTTGGGTTCCCCCATGGTTCAGTAATGTCACTGGCTTAGTATGGTCTCAAAGTGATACAAGTCCAAGGTTTGAAAGGGCATCTACTTTATTAAGATCTTTATAGGCCACATGAGCTGTCTTTCAGAAGAATGCATCATCCTAGTGCTAATGAGTGAGGGAGTAATAATGTAAAACTGGTTGTTACTA
This sequence comes from Penaeus vannamei, assembly GCF_042767895.1. Taxonomy (NCBI): domain Eukaryota; kingdom Metazoa; phylum Arthropoda; class Malacostraca; order Decapoda; family Penaeidae; genus Penaeus; species Penaeus vannamei. The sequence continues at coordinate 33,703,171 of NC_091558.1, read as the reverse complement.
TTTTGTGTATATATAGTTTTATGTACAGGAAAGCCATCTTGATATATTTTAGATATAGGTATTTCTTGATAATAAAAAAAGGTCCCATGCAAAATTGACAACCACCAGCCAAGCAAAGTAATTGGCATGAAAATGAAGCCCCTTGGCTAACACTCCAAAGTTCCGCAGCAAGCCAAAGTTTACCAGTGGTGCTTGGGAGAGAGAAGCATGCAGAGTGGCAAACAGTTAAGCCCTATGGGGGAGAGAAATAATGATAGTGTTTAGATATGGCTTTCATTAGGGTTGTTCTGGTTCAAGCCAAATTATATGGCTGCCTGGCTAATAGAGAAAATGCATCTTGTGGCCTGTATAGTGCTCAGCAATCTCCTGAGTTTCAGCTGTACGCAAGGGAAGTATGCTAAGGGCGGCCCATTTAATATCGCTATGCTTTTACATATTCATGTACATACGTATATTCACACATATAGAATTCCCTATTCAATGCTTCGTTAACCAACCACTCACATCTCATCCTTTCAACAGAGCCGCACATATTACTGTTTCGCCGGCCCATAACCACTCCACCCCCAAAGATGGATGAGGATGAGGAGGAAGATGAAGAACAACAGTAGGACGACCCCAGTGTTCATCGATGCCCATACCTATCACTAGCTCATCATTCTTGTCTTCTCTCGGCTGTGACTTGACTCTTTCACCCCGACGCAACTGTGAATCTTCCGTTCCTATGCTTATTTTCTTTGCTGTTCAGTTTTACAGGGATCTTGATTTTGTCTTTCTATGGCTGAATGTAATTTTATTATTATTATTATTATTATTTTGTAATTCTCTATTATTGCCTTTACTTCTTATTATCGTTATTTGATGTTTTTTCTTCCACTTTAAAAAACTAACAACCCAAATCATGTAACAGTGATGTATATATAGCATTTAAGGGATGTTTGAATTTGGGAGCCTTTTTGTTATTGAAATTTTAAGGTCTGGTCTTTTCCATTTATGTGAAAGAAAGTTTACAGACTCCAGCTTCCCCTGTTCTGTTATTCTTTACTTTGTATTAAGTTTTCACATTTCCATATCATAGTTACCTTTATTTCATCTGAATATAAATTTTATGCCATAAACTTGATTTTTATTTTTTTGTCCTTCATTTGTTTATGATTTTACTTTTGATTGTCTCAAAGTTGGGAGCAGTTTGTTAAGATTTTTAGTTATTTTTGTATTTATTTGCATATTTTTAGATGTTTTATTCTTCATCAACAGCTCAAAAAATATATTTTCATAATCCATATGCTTCTATACTATAGTTCTCATATATATATGTATATATATATATATATATATATATATATATATATATATATATATATATATATATATATATATATATATATATATATATATATATATGTGTATGTATATATGTATATGTATATAATATATATATACATATATATATATATACATATATATATATATATATATATATATATATATATATATATATATATATATATATATATATATATATATATATATATATATATATATATATATACATATATATATATATTTTTTTTTTTTCTTTTTTTTTTTCTTTCTTTTTTTTTCTTTTTTCTTTTTTTCTTTTTTTCAGTGGGATGATTGATTGCTCATAGAAAAATGTCAAATGCACACAAGTGGCTGCTTAAAGCCTGGTGTGTCAGAGTTGTTACTATTTTTTTATTAGGATCTTTATCCCCTAACCCATAGACAAGTTGTTGCTGTCAGGTAGAATGCATAAACGTTTTTGCTTTTCTAAGCAAATGACACCACATGTACAAATTAAAATGAACAATCGGCAAAGAATGAAAATACCAGCTTCTCAGAATGTCTGTCTGAAAAAAGATAAAATTTTAAAAATGTGTAGTAGAGATAAGTTAAAGCTGTTACCGGTGAAAACTATTTATCAGCTTTATTTATTTATTTTTAGTTACTGTTGTTGTTTGATAAGTTGTCTTCATAATCTCTATATATGGAATAGTTAAGTGAAGATGTCACTAGAAATGTTAGTTTGCCATTGAATGTTTTATTAATTTTTGTCCCTCAAAACTTTGTAAATGGTCAATTCTTTTCCCATACTAAGTCAAGAAGTAAAACACTAACAAGTAGGTAAATTGGAACATGTAACTTTATAAATAGTATTTTGATATGATTTTGTTTAAACAATGAATGACCCAGCCAGTTGTAAAGGAAAAGCAGGGCTTATCAAAGTATAGCACTATCATAATTATGGATGAAAATAAATGGCTGATTCTGTGGTCTTAAATGGAATTAATTTTTCTGATTTGTAGATCTTGCTATTCTTTATACGTGTTTATACTACTTTTCTCTAGTTTAAGTGACATTTTATAGGTTCCAAAGTATCCACTGTGGACTGATCTAAAGTTTTCTTATTATAACAAAAATCCTATGAGCAGTTATGGATTTAATGTCTATTTCGATTTTTATAACTATTGGTGTCTTATAATGGGTATATTATGTGCTGACAGAATTGGAAAGTAACTAAATTGCAACATGTCTTTGGAAAGAACTATGAGGAAGATCTATCTTGTTTATTTTTATATAGCTGTTTTAATAAAACTGTACACTTAGTACATGGCATTTTAATTAGATAACTATGGTGAGAGGTTTTTGATAAATAGCATATCAAGTAATCTTTGCTGTTCATTGCAGGTGAATTAAGTTATGACATCTTTATGTGCATTACAGCCTTTCTCATCAGTAAAATTGCATAAAACTTTGATATTTGTTTAAGTAATTTTCTTAACCCAATGCTGCTGGGGAAGGCATTTATGTATGTTCCATGCCTACTGTGAGTAGTTTGTGTATACACTATCATGGTACCACAAGTGCGTATTCAATATGGAATCGGCTACTCATCCTATGTATCTTGCTTTTTTCCCCTGTTATTGACATTATAAAAATCATAATGTCAACGATGAAGGTAACCACATTAATGTTAATAGCATTGAAAAAATCACTGAAAACTCAAGGAAAGGGATCATGTAAGGTTGCTTAAGCCTACCAATAAACTCCTTGATGGTTGAGTAGTTGTGGAGCCATCAGCTTGTACATACATTTCACAAAAAACTTCATTGAACATTAAAGTTTGTTTAAATGATTTTTTATTTATTTATTATTATTATTTTTTTTACATATTTTTACTTTCACTTCAATATACAGTGTTCAACAAGACATAAGTATATCATAAAAGTATTTGAAGTCTTGGATGTTGAGTTTATTTATTTTATCTCCCCCAATCCCTTACTCCTAGTTGTGTGGGGCCTAGGAGACAGACTGAGGCCCAGTACAGGGGATCTCCCCCGCTTTGGACCTCAACCCTTACCTCAACTGATTTTGCATGGTCTTTTCTTCTTCCCCTTTCTTTCTCTTATCTTTCTCCCTCCCTCCATCCCCTCTATCCTTTCCACTCCCTCCCGGATACACACGGGAATCACTCATGTCACAACACCCCCTTCCCCCCCAGATTCCCCAACACGTACTGGTGCTTTCACTCATAAAGTAACTAAGATATAACTCTCCTACATTGGAATATTCGCAGTTTCCATTCTCACAGACCAGATTTACGTCATATCCTTCCTTCTTATAACAACCTGTTTTCCTTCCTCAGATGCAGAAATATCCTTCACTTGATCTAATTCCCTTACCTAAACCACCGCCTTTCCCTCGTCAACCCCTTTAACCATCTTCAACTTTCCAACATTACTCTAGATAGTTGATGCATAGCAACTATCACCTGACATCACCCTTTACTATACCTTCCTATAGTGCTATATAACCTTTCGCTTTTAACCATTAACCTTTCTCTTATCCTTCCTAGCCCTTCCCCTTTCCAATTCCTAAGGAGAGAGCCATGTTGAAAGGCTGAAAGGCTGACTTTGTGCCAGTCATGAACGGCCTCAGGGAGCCATGGACACGGTATTCCTTGATAAATCATATAGCCCTTACCCCTTATGGGGACACTGAGGGGTGGACCTTTTTACCTTCCCCACACATGTCAGGCTTGCCATGACTAGTAATGAAGATCTTATACTCTTATAAGGGGCACTGAGGCTTGCCCCTTTATCAACTAGGCTCTCTGAATTTAACTCCTTTGGTTTACCTACCCCTGACTTCCCTTTGATCACGGCTCCGACCACTGTTAGTACACTTCCCTCCTCTACACATGCTGCCAACTTGACCCATTCCGAATCATCTACCCAGGTTATAACAACTCTTAAAAGCCATCTCACCCTCACTCCCAACGTCATCCAGTCCACTTCCTTAACAATCATATTCACGTCCTATTTCTTCCTCCCTTATTACAACTCTTCAACCTTACAACCCACACCCCCACGATACACTTCACACCACTCCCCCTCCCCCTCCCCCAACCCCCCTCCTCCTCCTCCTCCTCCTCCTCCTTCTCCTTCTCCTTCTCCTTCTCCTTCTTCTTCTCCTTCTCCTTCTCCTTCTCCTTCTCCTTCTCCTTCTCCTTCTCCTTCTTCTCCTTCTCCTTCTCCTTCTCCTTCTCCTTCTCCTTCTCCTTCTCCTTCTCCTTCTCCTTCTCCTTCTCCTTCTCCTTCTCCTTCTCCTTCTCCTTCTCCTTCTCCTTCTCCTTCTTCTCCTTCTCCTTCTCCTTCTCCTTCTCCTTCTCCTTCTCCTTCTCCTTCTCCTTCTCCTCCTTCTCCTTCTCCTTCTCCTTCTCCTTCTCCTTCTCCTTCTCCTTCTCCTTCTCCTTCTCCTTCTCCTTCTCCTTCTCCTTCTTCTCCTTCTCCTTCTCCTTCTCCTTCTCCTTCTCCTTCTCCTTCTCCTTCTCCTTCTCCTTCTCCTTCTCCTTCTCCTTCTCCTTCTCCTTCTCCTTCTCCTTCTCCTTCTCCTTCTCCTTCTCCTCCTCCTCCTCCTCCTCCTCCTCCTCCTCCTCCTCCTCCTCCTCCTCCTTCTCCTTTTCCTCCTCCTCCTCCTTCTTTCTCCTTCTCCTCCTCCTCTTCCTCCTCCTCGTTCTTCTCCTTCTCCTTCCTCTTCTCCTTCTCCTCCTCCTCCTCCTCCTCCTCCTCCTCCTCCTCCTCCTCCTCCTCCTCCTCCTCCTCCTCCTCCTCCTCCTCCTCCTCCTCCTCCTCCTCCTCCCGTCCTTGTTCCTCTACAATTCCCACTTCATCAAAGCTTTTGAATAATCTCTTTAGGTCAGCTAAGTGAGACCGATTTTTAGTAGTTCCCCCAACTGCCCCTCACTTCGATAATACCCTACTCTCAACAGTGGCTCCAAAAGCAAGTAGGAAAAATTTCCTTGCGCAGTCGTCCTGATCGCCCATACTTGGTCACAGTTACATCTGTGAATCAAGCCCAAGCTTTATCTACCCTGGTAGATCTCACTGACAAACCTATCCCTGACCAAACTCACAATTTCCTTAATATCTCCCCATCTGATTGCCCAGTCTCCGACAAAAATTGGTCTGACTGTGAAGACGACCTTGCCTGCCTCACTGGCTATGATGCTGTAGCAGTACAATGATATACTATTCCCCCCCAAAGGTCGCCGTTAGTCCTTCATCAACATTGCCAGGATTACCTTTCGTAAACACGACCTTCCCCATAAGGTCTATATAGGAGGAGAACCTTGTCCTGTGAGAGCATATCAACCCCCACCCCATCAATGTCAGAAATGCTGGGGTTTTGGCCACCTTGCAAATCACTGTCGCTCCACAGCCCACTGTCCTCTCTGTGTTCAATCTGGTCATGACCGTTCAAACTGCCCTATACAATCACGTACATGTGCTAATTGTGGTGGACCCCATAATGTATTTTATAGTGGCTACCCTGCCGACAAATTTGTGTGTAAAGTACCAGGTCTCCGATACAAGCTCGGCCTCACTCTAAACAAGAACTAAACTAAACAAGAAGCTCGCCAACGAGGTTTTTCAGTCACTCCTTACTCCAATACCTATCCGCTCTACCCAAGTAGTCTCTACATCTACCACTTTTCCCTGCTCCTCAACTTCCCACCTCTACTTCCTTAGTCTCCCAGTCAAATCCTTTTTCCATTCTAAATTCAGACACTCCAATATCCACAACTTCCTCTGTCTCTTCCTACTTCTCGCCT
>NC_091558.1:33667238-33669738 GCF_042767895.1 Penaeus vannamei | reverse complement strand
GATTAAACCTCTCGAACAGCTTTTCTCTTGGGTGTCTTCAGAAAACCACCAATTAAACCTTTCCCCACACTCCACTCGTTTTTCTCCTAAGAGATCCCCCAATCCCTTGCCCATTGTCATGGGAGATGGGGGCTTAGGAGGCGAGGACTGGGACCCAATGCTTTTTCGTCTCCGTCGATTCTAGGCTTACCATGGCTAATAATGAATTAGTTATACCCTTGTTAGGGGCAATGTGGCTTACCCCTTCATCAAACTGCCCCACCAATTCAAACTCTCCCGGTTCCCCTGACCCTGAGCTCTCCTTTGACCACGACTCTGAACACTGCAACTACTACCCACCCCTACTAGTACATTACCCGCCTAAGTCAAGACTCAATCTGCAGGAGACATTCCTACTCTCCCAACTTCCTCAACTTCATCACCTCTACCCCCACAACCTTCATCAATCACCCCATCCTCCCTCATTACTAGTTTACAGCCTTATTGTCCACCTCTCCGTAATACTACCTCCCTCAACAATACTACCTCTTCCACATCCCCATTCTTCTACCACCCCCATCTCTGTAAATATCTTAAATACTCTATTTAGACCAGCCAAATGGGACCGGTTTTTCGTGATCCACCCTACAGCCCCTTACTCTGACAACACCCTTCTCTTTCAACGATGTCTCCAAAAACAAGTAGACAAAGTCTCTTTCCGTAGCCGACTTAATCATTCCTGTCTTGCCACTGTTACATTCAAAACCCAAGCTATATCATTATCAACTCGAACTGATCTCTTTGCAGAACCTTATCCAACCTCAATACTTCTACCAGACCTGTCTCAATCTCCCCAGTAAACTCTCCTATCGATATCAAACATTGGTCAGATTGTGGAAAACTATCTCCTGCCTCACAGACTATGATGTACTATCAACACAATGCTACTCCATTCCTCTTAGGGATCGCCAAAAATACATCCTGCTAAACACTGCCGTTCCTCAGCCCGATGCCCTCTATGTGTCCAACCGGGTCATGTCCGATCAAACTGCTCACGCACATGCGCTAACTGCGGCAGCCTCCATAATTTATCTTATAGGGGATGCCCCACCTACAAATTTGAGTCTGAGGTGGCAATTCTCAACTACGGACTTGGTCTCACTCTACATGAAGCCAGAAAAGAGAGACGTTGACAAGGTTTTTCTCATACTCCCCACTCCAGTAATATTGCTTGCTCTGCCCCTCTCCCTCCCTCCCAAAATGTTCCAACACCATCCACTATACCTAGCCCTCCTACATCTTACTTCCCCACTTCTACCTCCTACCTTCCCTAGTTAACACTCCAATCTCAACTACAGCCCTAACACCTTCCCCCCTCCCTCCATGCACTACCCACAGCAGGCTAAACATTCCACCCCTTCTCCTGTCACACTCACCTACCTTTGCTTCCACTCCTTACCAGTCTCTTCTCCCCCCCCCTCAAAACTCAAAACTATCTGCTTTTAGTCCCAAAATAACACCGAAAACCCTCATCCACCCTCAAATTCCACAACTCCCTCTACCTCCACACTCAAAGTGACTGCCGATATCCATCCTCCTCCTACTCACATTCACCTTACACCTCTTCCTCCTACTCGTTCCCAACACAGCCCATCCCCCTCAGCTCCAACTACATTAACCCTCCCTCCATCCCTTCGATCAATTCCACTCCCTCCTGGATACACATGTGAATCCCTTGTCACAACTATGCCCTTCTTATAACCCATCCATCATCTGCCTCCAAGAGTTATTACACATCCTCCTCTGCTTTGACAACCTGTTTTCCTTCCTCAGATGCATACATGTCCTCCACTTGATCTAATCTCCTTACCTAAAAAGTTTAATCGCAGTTCAGATTTCAAAAGACATCAGAGAATTCACTCAGGAGAAAAAGTATTCGAAGGTTCCGAGAGTGGGAAGAGGTTTAATCGAAGTAGTTTTCTGAAGAAACCAGAGGATTCACTCAGGAGAAAAAACATTCGAGTGTTCCGAGTGCAAAAAAATGTTCAAAGGTTCATTTGAGTGGTCCGAGTGTGGGAAAAGGTTTAATCGAAGTTATGATCTGAAGAAACACCAGAGGATTCACTCAAAAGAAAAACCATCCGAGTGTTCCGAGTGCAAGAAAAGGTTCAAAGGTTCATTTGAGTGGTCCGAGTGTGGGAAAAGGTTTAATCGAAGTTATGATCTGAAGAAACACCAGAGGATTCACTCAAAAGAAAAACCATCCGAGTGTTCCGAGTGCAAGAAAAGGTTCAAAGGTTCATTTGAGTGGTCCGAGTGTGGGAAAAGGTTTAATCGAAGTTATGATCTGAAGAAACACCAGATGATTCACTCAGGAGAAAAAAACATGCGAGTGGTCCGACTGCGGGAAAAAGTTTAATGAAAGTTGTGATCTGAAGATACACCTAAGGAGAAAAACCATTCGAGTGTTCTGAGTGTTCCAAGTGTTGGAAAAGGTTTAATGGAAGTTATGATCTGAAGA
>NC_091558.1:33644738-33664738 GCF_042767895.1 Penaeus vannamei | reverse complement strand
TTTTATTCATTTGTGTACGTGAATTTATTAATAACAGATACACAAAAGGAATACACTGACATTCCAAACATAGCCAGATTCATTAACATCCTCCGGTTGGCCAGATAGGACATAGCCCTCAGAGGGACCAAAGACAAGATGAGCTGGGAGATGAGCATTGGTCCACATATGACAATAGATTTGCATCCGCCATTAGACTGGTGTCAATCATCTCTTTAAGGAGTAACTGATGTGGGTGTGAGAGCCGCAGGTATGGCTGGGTGTTGGAGATCGACGGGGAGAGTTGGGGCTGATCTCGGCCCGGGCGCCGGAGCTTAAGTAGGGCTCCGGCTGTGTCAGCTACCGCGAGCGAGGGGAGCCTGCGGGCCAATGGGCGAGCCGGGAGCTGTCCGTTCTCATCCAATCAGGTCTCAGCATTAGTCATCCAGAGGCGGCTGATGGTGAGGTGCTTGAGGACGCAGCTGTGTGGACCTGGACCTAACCTGGGGGTAAGTATGCCGCGCTGCAGGTTGCAGAGGTCTGCTACACACACGCCTTTTCCTTTCCCCTTCATTTTTGAGTCGTATACAGTGAGGGGCCAAAGGGCTGTGAGGCAAGCACGATCTTTCTCGCTGCCGTCTCGAACGACCTGTGCCTAGAGAGGATCTAGTAGTGGTGATTCCTCGTGACTTATTACTTGACCTACGTTATATTTACATTTTCCAAATTTTGATTCATCAATCTCGACAATTTCCCCTGATCCCACCTATTTTGTTGGATTGATTTTCAAAACACCAAAAAATTAAAACCTCCCGGCAAAAGCTCGCCCAATCGCAAAGTCGTCCTGTTTGGGAAATTAAACAAGCTCTGTGCAGATGCGTAAGAAAACCTCTCTCTCAAATATAAATTGACAAATTTTAAGTTGGTTTCAAAATCGAGCTTACTGTTATCAAACCAGGTGTTCTGAAAGTTATTTTTTTTTTCTTTTTTTAAGAATATAATAATGGTAAAATAACCACATTACATAGAATAAGAATTAAAATGTATAAACAAAATGAATTGAGAAAATGTTATTATAAATAAGAATAAATATACAAAAATAATTCGTAATCGGCAATGATTCCAGGTTGGTTGAAAGTGGTGCACCGAAAATGTGACCTTCATAGAAAACGATTTTATAGAAAATGTAAACATAAACAGTGAACCCTGGCTGTGCGCCGCGTTTTTTTTTTTTTTTTTATTATTATTAACTGTAAATATAAGGCCTCTGCATCTTAAAATTTATTCTACTCTACTTTATTTTTCCCGCTGTATAAGATGGCGGTGTCATTTCTGTTCTATCTATGCGTGTCGCCCTCTTCAACCTCTACCGGTGGTGGTTAGAATTAACTGCCTATTCTTATGACTTTAAGTATAAGCAAGGTGCTTCCAACCATGTACCTGATGCCTTAAGTAGTGCCATTCAAGACGTCGACTCTGAAGAGGATACTGATCTACTTTCACTTGGTACTAAGGATAATCAACTAGTTACGGTAAGTACTCAGTCTACTGAAGTTGCTGTCCTAGAGGATGATCCACATTATTTTCCTAATATGCTCGCAGCTACACGCAAATTTGTGAGCGAGTGTGGACCATGCCAGCGCCGAAAGGGAGCAGACTTCCGTCGTGCACGACTGCAGCGTGTTTCCTACGTCTTTCTGCCTCTCCAGTTAGTGTATGTGGATTTATTAGCACTTGCTCCATCATGAGATGGGTTCAGGTACCTCTTAACGACTGTCGATCATCAGACCCGATATGTTATTCTTGCCCCATTGGGAAGTAAGACTGCCAACGAGGTTGCATTGGCCTTGATAAATTATATAATATTAGTGTTTGGGCCCCCAGTGTATTCAATCAGATAATGGTCAAGAGTTTTGCAATAGTGAATGGACAGAGGTGTGTGAAACAATCAATGCTAAGACTAAGTTTACAGTGGCCTATCATCCTCAGTCAAATGGGATGGTGGAACGACCAGGGTGTAGCTTGCATCATGGAAGGTGATCCAGAGGGTTGGGATCAAGCAGTGCCTCGTGTCCAGTTCGCACTAAACACTGCCATACATAAAAGTATCCAGAACCAGCCACTTTATCTTTTGACAGGATGCTTACCTTTCTATCCAGTTGGACAGACTTACCTGGCTGATGTGGAAGGTACGGCTGCTAATTCATTCCGGAGAAGATTAGAAGCCAGGCAAGCTGCTGTTCAGGCCTCCCGAATGGCTCAGGAAAGTTGGGCTGCTCGATACAATGAGGTTTAGACATCAGTTTCATCCTGAGGTGGGTTAGCTAGTACTGGTTCATAATTATCAAAGGCTTTCACATATTGCCGCCCATGTATTCAGAGCTGGCTGGACAGGTCCTTGTAGATTAGTGAAGCAGATAGGTCCTGGCACTTGGAAGGTTAAGCCCCTCTCTAATCCCACAGTTGAGCGTACTGTCAACACAAACCAATTAAAGGCATACCATGCATTAGAGGAACTGGAGGTGCGAGAGTTGTCTTTGGAGCCTGAGGAGAATCGGAATCCTACAGATGACATAGGTGTCCTCGGACCAGTGGTGCTTCAAGACCACCGCAAGATCAAGTAGATGGCCCAGGTGGGAGTGAAGAGGTGGTGTAGGGTGGACCAACTACACCCTGGTCTGCCTTTTATCCAAGGCCGTGGCACGCAGATCACCTCCGCTATGCAGACATTGAGGTAATGTATTTCCTACCAACTAGTATTTTGAATTAAGTCCCTTATATCATCACAATATAAACATTCCTCATTAAACTACCGTTATTTTGCCATGTGTGATTGGGTACTTCATCGGTGTTTCTTGTTCCAAGTACTAAAGATGTTAAAGGGAGCAGCGAGCCATGCCTGGTGGACAGCACCAGCAGTAGCCAGGGGGGGGGGGGGATAGGCGAGCGACGAGGCGGTGCTCGACGCTCATTCTTGTGGGGTTGGAGCTGTAGTGATACCTTCACCGCGGAGCATGGCTCCTTCTCCCCCTTTTCCACTCTTGCTTGCCCTGCCCTTTCCTGGCTCTGCTGTTGGGCCATAATGGATGCTGCTGTTCTACATTCTTTAGTTCCATACATGAAATAGCACAGAAAAGGGATATAATATAGAAAATATACAGAATATACCCGGAACGAGTTGAGCTGCTGGTTGACGGGTAGTTAGGTAGTTAGCCGTGTGCCTGGGCAAGGTGGTAGACGCGGAGACTACCGCGCCACGGGGCAGTCTACAGCCGGCGTTTGCAGCAGCTACACCTCTCCCTGGAGCCTTTTTAAGTTATATTTTATTCATATTTTCTTTTTTAGTTTTACGTTCATTTTATCGTTCTAGTCGTTTCAGGTTAACATTATGATTTTCTCATATTTTACCATTTTTAATGTAATAAATCTGTTCATAAAGTTGCTGTATTTGTACCCATTCCTCTAGCTAATCTTGTGTGGATATTTGCTATTTAACATCTTGCAGCCTTTGATCACCGAGCCCCTGTCGCTTCCGAACACCGCTCGCGCCCCCACGCTACCATACCCCGGGGTTGCGGCTACCCCCATGCCACTACAATTCGATTAGAAAATTAAGACAGTGAATGCCAGATTTTTCATATACTTTCTCGTTCATTTTACTGTGAGAACCGAAATATAAATCGCAAAGTTTTAGACATTTTTAACATCAATTAATAAAAAGGCTTGCATTGTTCCACTTTGAATGCACTAGGTGTTCAATAACCTTAGGACGTGAATTCCTGCGGCCAGTTGTACAAATGAATATGTAAAGTGACTATGAGTGCGGCAGAAAAGCCCTCTGATTGGTGTCCTGCGCATGCGTAGTGAAAAAAAAACAAGATGGCGGCGTAGACACGATTTGATATTGATATCAATTAAATTAGGTTAGGTACGTATTTGTTACCCGGAAATAACGCCTATATGCGCATATGCATGTGCCATACGCCTAGCCCCAAGAAATCGAATAAGGCTACCGTTCGCATAACATCGGTAAAAACAAAAGTAAATACATCCATATTCACATCTACGCTTTTCCTTGCAACCTCTTTACTACCCATTGCTCTTCCGGTTATAAACAACGAATCAAACTTTCACGCAAAAGGCCTTGTTTCCTTGTCCTTATCGTTGTTTTCTCTACAATTTCTTTTGTACAAATTCGTCAGTCAAACTGGATAACTGTAGCTTGTCAACAAAGTTTAGATGTATCAGAACAATTGCATCTCAAGATACAGCTGCAAGAGATCATACTAGGTTATTCCTTATCAAGATTAAAGCCTCCAGTGCTAAGCTTAGGGATCGCTTTCAGTCCGCGAAGGCAAAAGAACCCAAGGTACTTGTATAAGCCTTGAAAGAACCCGGCTTAACCGAACCTGACGTCAGGTTAGGTTAGATTGGGTCCCATTTTTCAGGTTTTAAGTGTTTTGCTCTCCTTGGCAGTTACCGAAACACGTGTTTGGTATTAGGGTGATTTTCCTTTATCGTTATCTTTTAACCGCAGTTTCCCTTCTAAACCCCATGCCCTCCCAAGCCACGTGCCTAACACTGCGTCCCTGATGTGCAATGTGAAGGAATTTGTCCGGTACTTTTTTAGCAAGTCTGTCAGTTCTTTATAAATATGAATTGATGATATTGATTGGCACAAAATTCCTTTTCGGTGGTTACCTTTATTTTCTTTTAGGAATTTACACTTAGCTAAGGCCTGACTTAAGGAAATAACACTTTTCTGTAAATATTCAATGGGAGTGAAATGGACATTCGAAGCGACGAAACTCACCTAATTCTTTCATCGTTTTGTAGTTTGAGGATATTCTCGAAGCGATTCTTCTCGATCTTTGGGAAGGAAAGTCATTCTTCCGTCGGAAACAGTTTTGAGTCTTTAGCCATCGCAGTTGAAGTTTAAACGTTCTCCAAGCCAATGTTGAACGAGCAACTGGATGCCGCGGGTTGGTCTGACAGTCAGACTCGGTCTGAGCCGATTGGCGCGGGGCCTCGGCCTACATGGGGCCGTGACGTCATCATAACGCTGTGCATTCATACCCATGCATTGCACTGATAATTGCAGAATATCTGTAGATATAATAAAATAAATTAATTAGACGAGGAAAGTTCCTCGTCATAAGACATGCCTTGCTTTTTATTGTTGCCTTTAAGCTGCATGAGCATGACGTCACGACCAAGCCGTTCGCGAAAATACGCCTTTTAAGATTTTACGAGATTACGAGATCGCTTTTATTTTAATGGAAGGAAGTAATTACTTCAATTGGCATTAGTGATGACATTCTCTGTTACCCCCCCCCCAAAAAAAAAAGGGGGGGAAACCACACATTACATTTGTAATAGTACAAAGAGCCCACTTCTAACCGGTATATCAAAAGCGAGAGACAGAGGCAGCCTAACTGAAGACTTTTATACTTTTTCAGACTTCATTTGTGGTCATCCTTGAAGTCTGATAAAGAAAATCACTTCATCAGAAAGGCGATTACTGCGTAAACATTTCGTATAATTCCACCTATTTATGCAAAAGTAAAGGCACGACAGACTTAACCTAAATGCTACTCTACGTTACCGGAGACAATATTTACCACACTTCAGTTCAGTGTTTATTTTAAACAGTGTTATATTATACATTTTGGATATATTGATAAGTGCGGTACTATCTCTTTGACCAAATATTATGATAACAGATAATCGACTGTAATGTTTAGTTAACAATGAATTTGAAGTCTGGTCGTTTTTCTTTGTTCTTTTCTTTTCGTGTTCTATCAAGACATCATGTTCAAAATCCAATAATTTAAACATGAAAACCGGTCACTTCGCTCATTACAATCATGGCATCCAATTTCATCCTTAGTTATCCGTTAAATGTTCGGGTTTCAGTCCCTAACCTATATATGTGGTTGAATTTCATGGTGTCATTTTCTTGGCAAGTCATTCTTTGCTTCTTATCAGTGGTGTTAAGTTATTTAGGTAGATTGGGTTTGCTTTTATGAGCGGTGCCCTCTTGTGTACGCAATTTTGAGTATGAATTTGAGTGTTCGTAATATATCTTGTCTGTCTGTCTGCTTCCCTCTCTCTCTCCTCCGCCATTGCCGTCCTTCCCCATCTCCTACTTAACTAATTCTGGGTAGTTGCATGCACAACAGATTTTTTCCACAGTTAAAATTGAATTCCTAGGAACTTGGCAATTAAGCTGAAAGAATCAGTATAGGGAAATGCATTAAGTTACTCTGATAACTTACCAGATATTGGTTCTCAATTTTCCACCATACAATCATAAAAATACCACTATAACAAGATCTGACATCAAATAACCAATATTCAGAATACCTGAGGAAAAATTCATGTACAAAATTTTTGTGAAAAATAATCAACAAAAGTAACATTTGCGGTGACATTGTGCACGTAATTTAATATACTGATTCTTACAAATATTAGTAATATTAATATATCCTCAGTTCCATTTGATAAATTTAAGGACCCAATTTACCGACTAGGGGGACAATGAATCCGTCTTATAAAGTGATTTTTTTATTTCTTTATTTTTTACCTGCAAGAACTAGAATGAAGCCAAAGGTAGACAATGAGTAAAGGCAGAAAGGAAGGATGAAAGAGGGAAATATTTTCGGGGGCTTTTCCCCTTTGTTGGGTATACTCTACAGAGTGATTTCAGCACCGTATGTACTGGTGGAGGTTGGAAGAAGTCTTACCTCCCAGAAAGTTTTCTTATACATAGTGTGCCAAGGCTCTGGAGATGAAAGTACACATATAAGCAAATATAGCTTAGGCGAGATGACAGGAAGACTAAGGTTATGAGCGACCTTTTTTTCTCTTTCTCCCGCCATGTTCCTTCCCCCCTCCTTGCATAAAAGATATTTTCTCTCTATCCTGTTTAGTTTTCTTCATCCTTCTCTGTCCCTTGGGGAAAGAAGGGGGGAAGTAGGGTGAGAATAATCCCTTTTTCTGTTGTATCATTTCCCGTTTTGGGATGCATTACAAGTAAGATTCTTCACCTGTCATCTTTATTTTCATCTATGAAAGCAGCGTCAACCTCAGCTCCGAGGAGTCTTGGCATTGGATGCAGGTTGCGTCTTGTATATGAAGGAGGTATATTGATGCCTCGTAGGGGTTAGCTGCGTGATCATCAAATATGGGATTGGTTTGGTGGTATCCTTTCAGCGGTTAAAGTTAATTCATGAAAATGAGGGTCTCCTTCCATTGCCTCTAGTCTTCCACATATTTTGTCAGCCGGTACTTCGATCCGTTTGTTTATCGGCTTAACTCTAAAATAGTCGTGTAGGTGTTCTGCTTGAGGAATGTTGGGGTATCTTGATTCCAGCTGCCTATATCAGTGCTCTATGCTGTACTGCATGGAGTTTCAGAATTCTGCTTTTGTGTTCATTGGGATCGGTGGGTATTCCGACACTTGAGTGAATAAGGCTTTCATGCAGTTGGATTTTCACTTTCTCGTTACAGCGTGAGTATTTTTTACATTTTGCTAGGGCGAGTTTTGCTTGTTTGACACTGTTTAGCATATGCCATGGCTCCTATGCTCGTGTTACAGTCCGAGGAGCCTACCATTTTTGGATGGAATTGTTTCATTACCATTAATGACTAAGGGTATTGGCTTGTTTCAAGTGATAGAGATCATTTGGAAATTCTATTTGTTTTTAGTTTTCACGCCAGTTCAAATCTGTTATGAGTAGACGAACATTCTGGGCGTGGAAGGCCAGTATGTTTCGGGCTTTGGAGGGGCATATAATGTGTGTTACACCATCTGCATAGCAAATATAGAAAGATTTTGGTATAGGTGGTGGGAGGGGTGAGGTATACATTATAAAAATAGTGGGTGATATGGTTGAGCTCTAATAGTGTTTCCATGTTTTACTTCGGCTTTTTGGTGATCTAAAATGTTGCTCAGGTCGGCTAGTAGCAAACGATATTTTAAGCCTTCAAGCCATACTTCGGCCCACGATTTAGATATATATAGTAGGATAAAATTACATCGTCAGTTGATGATGCTTTTGGTATTCTTTCATAGGCAATGGCTAAGTAACAGTGCCTCGCCTTCGTCCGAATCCGCATTGTCTCAGGTTTAGTTTCCAGAATGAGTAAGTACTGTCTTCATGACTTTCTCAAAAATTATCTGGGACTTCTAGTAGAGATATAGGTCTATAACCTCTGCTTTATAAGGAGCTTTGTCTTGTTTTGAAATTAGTCTGACTGTTGCCCCCTTGAATCTCTTAGGAAAGTATCCTGATGCCTGTGATGTATTAAGTATTCTTTTCATAATTTTAGGAGGGAAATTTTGTTATTCTATATTTTTAATGAGGATTTCCTACGAGTCATCAGTGAAGTTCTGGGCTAATGTTGGTTCTGTTAGGCTATAGGTATTATTTAGATTTAGATTTGTTATTTTCTGGGAAGAGTTGATGTATATTATTTATTGTCTCTATGGGAATCTCCTGCTCGTGTGTTCGATTAAATTGTAGTTTCTCTAGAGTCATCACGAAAGTTTTACTCCAAATGTTTTTATGTATATTTTATTGTTTCGGTTCATCAGACTTGTTTTGTGAGTTAATAAGATAAGGGCGTTTCCTTTGATGCTGTTGCAGATCTTGGTGAATTCACCCTATTTCTTTGAAGATTATAGTTTATTTCTCTCATGGCTATTGTAATTTCGCTGTATCTCCTCAAATGTAGGGTCCAGTCTGCTCTCAGTACTGCTTCTATTATTTTGTTTTTACTCTGTTTTGAGTACTAGCAACTCCGGTAGTGTGTGGGGTGAGGTTTTGTCTGAAAGGTGGTAATGGGGATGCTTTCCATTTAGCAGAGATAACGTACGTCTTGGTGCCAGGAGTCATTTTCGTTGTCAATATGTCCTGTTGAGTTGCCATTCAGGTCTGGGATGCGGGAATTACGGTGTCTTTTTGAAAGTATTCCAGTTTGCTTTCCTGTAGTAGAATCTAAGTTGGACTGGAATCTGTAATTAATATATATTTATGACTGTTATCATGAGGGGGTAGTCACATTGTGATATTCGGCCAGGTTTTAAATGAATTTTGAGACTGGTACATCTGTTACCAATGACAAGGTCAGATGATGTGGCTGATCTGTTATTTATTAAGGTCGAAAATCCTGTGCCAAGTATTGCTATTCGCCCTCTATCAGGTGTACCAGTGTATTCCCATTCTGATTTTTGTTGCCATTTCCTAAGATTTAGTGTCGAGCATTTAGGTCTCCCATTATATAGACTGGCTTGATAGACTGATAATCTGTCCAGGCCTCCATATGGGACAAGTGGCTGTCGACAACTATTGGTCAAAGAAGAATATCGATTCCTATGGCTTGGATTTCCTCATTAAAGTTGTCGATTATCATGGGTTTAATAGTTTCTGATAGCCTTAGCAACCTCATCATTTACGTAGTTTTTGCTACTTTGGTATACTGTATGCACAAACATTTTAATGTTTCCCGGAAATTTTCTGTCAGGATTATGGGGTAATATTATGTCTGGGTCTTCTTCCTGGTACATATTCGTTAGTTCATTCCTTCTTTCATAAATCCAGGAGAGTGCTGTGCTGTATTACTACTTGTCTATGCTGTCTTGTTCTCGGTGTGAAGAATTGCTCTGTACTCATTTCTTACAGAGCTAGGTTTTGTGGTCAGCTATCATGTTAGCTCATGTCGCTGAAACCCTCCTGCAGGTGCCTTTCCATTCTCTGTTCAGTCTCAGGGGTGCCTTGGGTTGCGTATAAATATCCGAATTTAATGGTTTCATGTTTTATTTCCCTTGCAAGTCGACTCTTATCATGGTGTTTATATTTGCTACGATCCTTGGCAAAGAGCTCTAGACCTACAATTTTCGGTTTTGCAGGGATTCCCCTGTAGAATTTTATATAGTTCCCCTGGAGGTAGATGGCTTTTGTGTGAAGATTGGTGCTTTCCTTAGTGCTTTCTTGAGTTTGTTCTTTGGTTTTAGGTTATCCTTTATTTATGGCTGTGGTCTGTGAGCCTGTGATTGTGTTTCGGGTCTTTATAGCTGCATCTTGAGGATTGAAGTATTTGAGTTCCATTTCTTTCTCCATGCCAGCGATGGCAATGTCGAAGGCTTGTTTGGCAGTGTAACTAACAATGGATTCTACTGATGTTGAGTTGCACCTCTCTTGCCTGATAGTCTGTCGGCTGGTCGGCTGGTCCTAGGTCATTCTACATTAGCCCCTTCTTCTTTTTTTGCATATGAGCCTGGCTTAAATTCACGAAATGTGCATGAATCAATATTACCATTACTTTAAAGGAAATTTTGCCTGGTAACAGGAGGATTAGTTGTTTAGCTGATACTTCTTTCACTGCTGCATCAGCTGCTTGTTTGGTCACCTGACTGTAGACCCTTGGGTTTATCTGCATCTTCTCATCACAGCTATTGCCTTTCTCCTGACTTTACATTTCTCAGAGAACTTACGGTTTTCGTTGCAGTTGATGCATTTAGGGTGGTCTTTGGCTAGGCATTATCTGCGTGTGACCTTTATTCGAGCAATCCTTGTCGAGCTGTTGGTACGTGTGGTAGATTTGTATAGCATTCAGTTTTATGTTGTATGTTGGTACTGAATTGAATTTTATAATACTGCAGCCTTTATTTTCGTCTGCTGCCTCAAATGATTGGAGGCGTACTTTATGTTCGATGCTTCTTGCCTTCCACTGAAGCATATGGGCATTTTTTTTTTTTTTTCAAAATTTCTGCTTTTATATAATCTTATGACACAAATACTTAACGAGAGTCATCTTTGTTCTTTCTTTGGTGACATTACCACGGAGAAGGATTTTACATTAAACTTATGGGCTTCATTGTTGAGTATTATGCCTACGTCTTTTTCTGACTCGTTAAGAACCAAATAGTATCTGAAGCGCAGTAAATTCTTACGACCTTCATCTCTAGATCAAAGAGCAGTTTCAAGAGTTCCCTTGATTTTTTATTCTTTTGGCATGATTGTTGTTATTGTGTGGATGAGTTGTAAATTTGGCCTACTGCTGAGCTCAGGGCTGCACGCGTACAAACCCGTCTCTATGACGTTCCTCTTGATTCTTCTCACCTCTAAGGGGCTCGTGGGGTAAATAAGAGTGGTCCGGGTGGTCTTTTTAGCAGCTCAAGAGACTCCTTGGTAGGATACCTATTCCTAGCCCTACACTCTTGAGTTATGGGCTTATAGAGGAACCACATTTTCTCTATCTTTATCCGCACGGTCAGAACAGATCTTCCTGGAGGTCGGCTGGGATTCGTGCATGTGGTTGGGGTAATGGCCTTACTGCCGGACGCCCTATTGGAGGGGAGTGGGTGCCGAGGAGGCGAGTGCTGGCGACGTTCTCTTCTCTGAGGAAGGACCTGCTTATCATTGAAAGAATGGTTAATGGTTAATGGTTAAGATAAATGTGCTAGACATCTAAGGTCATATAGCACTATAGGAAAGTATAGTAAAGGGGGATGTCAGGTGATAGTTGTTATGTGTCAACTATCTAGAATAGTGTTGAGAGGTTGAAGATGAGGGAAAAGATTATGGTGGTTTAGGTAAGGGAGTTAGATCAAGTGAAGGATATTTATGTGTCTGAGGAAGGAGAACAGGTTGTCGAGGCAGAAGCAGTGAGATTCTGTAAGGATGTCTGATATGTTGGGAGGTCGGTGAAGGGAGGATAGGTGTGGAAAAGCAGAGGTACGTGCTGTATTAAAACGTGGACAGGACAAGAGAATGTGTGGGACTGAAAGAGGGATGTTACATAGAGGGCATAGGGCCGGGTCTCAGCGTGATATTAGATAGGCATGTGTTAGGCGAGTGTGGCCAATACGTAAGCGTGCGAGGGCAGTCTCCCAACGTCTGTTTTTGTGAAATGGAGCTGACCAAGAGGAGATTGATGGTTTTACAGTATGTAATTTTTTGTTGTTGGGTCTTGACCAAAAAGATTGCCATCGGGTATAGAAGAAGGTTTTAAAGTGGGGGTAATAATCCGTTGCTGGATATGTGAGAAGCGTAGTTGAGGTGATGTGGACATTGCGGCATATCGTGCAAGAGTATCTGCCTGTTCATTGCCAGGGATTCCAACATGGCTGGGTACCCAGCAAAATCTGACAGATTTGTGACGTGTGGATAGATAGAACAACCAGTTCTGGGTCTTACAGACAAGGGGATTGGCCGAGTGTATAGACTTTATGAGGGTTAAATAGTTACGGGAGTCAGTAAAAATAGTAAAAGAGGAAGAGGGGGATGAGTATATGCGTCTTAGGGCCAAAAGGAGTGCATATAGTTCTGTAATAAGGACACTAGATTCATGAAGGAGGGTGTATTTGAAAGTGCAATTTGGGAATGTTACTGCGAATCCAGTTCCTGAGATGGATTTGGAACCGTCAGTGTAAACATGAATGCTGGAGGAATGAATGGAGACATGGTCAAGGAAATGAGCGAGAAGGATAGAGGGGGGAATATCTGATTTTGGAGGGTCAGGGAAAACTGAGGAGCAAATACAGGGGATAGGTATAAGCCATGGAGGAATGGAATGGACAGAAAGTGGGAGAGGTCGGAGGTGAGGAAAGGGGGAATGGGAGAGGAGGGTATCCATGCGTACGGGGAGAGGAGTTAGTAAACGTGGAGAAGAGGTAAAGGTATGAAGTAAGGATTGTGGAATAGTTAGTTAGGTAATAATATGAGTAGGAGAGGTATGGATATCGGCAATCACTTCAAGTGTGAAGGGAGCATGAGTTATGGAATTTTGTGTCTCAAGCATATAATTTTGGATGTCTTCCACAGTTTCTGCAGTGGAGTCTGTTGGAGAGTTTTGTGGGACAGAGGTTTTCTTATGAGGGGGGGGGGGAGACTGGTGACTGAGGAGTAAAGGTAAAGGTAGGTGGAGGCGAGTGTGTGGTAGGGGAAGAAGGGGTGGAACGTTTCGTCTGTCTACTGCAGGTAGTGTGGGGAGGGACAGGGGATGGTGTTGGGGCTGTAGTTGAGATTGGAGCTGTGATTGAGATTGGGGTGTCTGGATTTAGAGTGGCAAAATAATTTGACTGGGGGAGGTTGAATGTAGAAGTGGAAGTGGGGAAGTAGGTAGGTATAGGGGAGGGTGTAGGAACATCTTGAGGTGGAGGGGGAGAGGTAGAGCGAGTGATATTACTGGAGTAGGGAGTATAAGAGAAACCTTGTCGGCGTGCTTCCTGTCTGGCTTCACGTAGAGTGAGACCATTTTTGTATCTGAGAGTTGCTACCTCAGACTCGAACTTGTAAGTGGGACAGCCTCTATAAAATACATTATGGGGGCCGCCGCAGTTAGCACATGTGCGTTTGTGCAGGGCAGTTTGATCTGTTATGACCGGGTTGGGCACAGAGGGGGCATCGGTCTGTGGATCGGCAGTGTTTGGGGAGCACAGTGGGGGCATCGGTCTGTGGAGCGGCAATGTTTGGCAGGATGTCCAAATCGCCAACAATTTTGACATTGACGGGGAGGAGGTTGGTATGGTTGAACAGGGAGGGATTGCCCACCAATGTAGATACGAATGGGAAGGCCATGTGTACTGTATTAATTTTGGCAATGTTGGTGGTTTTCTTTCGATGACCTCCAGGAGGAATGGAGTAGCAATGTACTGATATCACGTCCTGGTCTTTGAGGCAGCCGAGCAAGTCTTCTCCACAATCTGACCAATCTTTGGTATCGACTGGGCAATTTGCTGGGGAGATAGAGACAGTTCCGGTACAAGTATTAAAGAGTTGGATGAGTTACTTCAGGGATGGGGTTGCCAGAGAGATCAATTAGTTTTGATAATGCTATAGCTTCAGCTTCAGATCTGACTGTTACGAGACGGGAGCGATCGCGTCGGGTACGGAAAGGGACTATGCCTACATGTTTTTGGAGACATTGTTGAAAGAGAAGAGTGTTGCCTGAGTAAGGAGCTATGGGGGGGATCGCGAAAAATCGGTCTCATTTAGCTGGGCTAAATAGAGTAGTTAAGATATTTGTAGGGTTGGTGGTGATAGAAAGGCGGGGGTGTGTGGAAGCGGGAGTGTTGTTGAGGGGGTTAGTATTACGGAGAGATGGAGAATAAGGCTGTAAGGTAGTAATAAGGGCGGTTGGTGTGTTTGATGAAGAAGGTTGCAGGGGTTAAGTTGATGAATTTGAGGAAGTTTGGAGGGTAGGAATGTCTTCTGGAGATTGAGTCTCTGCTTGGGCGGGTAATGCACTAGTAAGCATTGAGGAGTAGGTAGTAGTTTCAGTGTTCAGAGTCGTGGTCAAAGGAGAGCCTGGGGTCAGGGAGCCGGTGGGGCTATTTGACGAAGGGGCAAGCCTCATTGCCCAATAGGGGTATTACATCTTCATTACTGGCCATGGGAAGCCTTGATTATGTAAAGGGAAAAAAACAGTCCACCCCCCAGTGCCCTGCACGGAGGTAAGGGCTAGACAACTAAATCGGGGGTACTGTGCCCATGGTTCATAAAGGCCGTTCAGGACTGGCACAAGGTCAGCCTTTCATCCTTTCAGCACAGCTCTTACATCTTAGGAAGTAGATAGTAGAAGGAACTGGAGAAGGGACAGGAACAAAAAGCTGGAGGGGGAAAAGACCATGCAAAATTAGTTGAGTCGAGGGCTTGAGGCCCTAGGCAGGGGAGATCCCAGCATTGGGTCTTAGTTTCTGTCTCCTAAGCCCCCACGACAACAATGGGCAAGGGGTTGGGGGGAGCATTTATATGAAAGAATGTGTTTAGTCTACATTTTAAGACGCTATGGCTACCTTTCTTTATCTTTACACTCTGAAGACGTCTTGGGAGTGACAGCAAGGTTCTTGCATGTTATCAGGCAAGTTATTGCCCTAGGATCCAAGAATGGTTGCTTGAAGCCTGGGTACTGAACTGACGTCCTTCCACTGTAAATCCCTCTTTAGGATGTGCCACAGGTTTTCATAAGGATTCTGATCAGGGCTTTTGCTCGGCCAATCCTTTACAAAGAGTACCATGCAGTCATGAGTTACTGGCTCTCAGATTTTATTGGAAGATGCTGGCCTTGGTGAGCTTGAAAGAATTGGGCAGATGGTCACACAGCAGCTTCAAGTAGTCTTGTTGGTTAACATTGGTGTTCTTTAGAATTACAAGTTTCTCTAGAACCCTGCCAGTAAAGCAACCCTACATGATAAATAAACCGGGCAAGATATTTCATGCAAAATGCAACACTGCAAATATTTTGTGCTTTTAATATGCTTCTTCCTTGGTTCATGTCTGGTGTAATTTAACTCCTTCACAGGATGTGACATGAGGCATCTTTTCCAGTGGCAATTAGGGGGTCAAGACGCGCCACAACACCAAAAGCTGTCTCGTGATCGGAGGCGAGACAGGCCTCTAAGCTCCGCCCATTTCTGACGTAATGGGAATGGCCACAGTTGATGGATATGATATCCAAGATGGCTTTTGATATCTTATGGTGGGTAGTGCGGTCTTATAGATATCCAATATAAGTACGAATATGCATGAAATATCCGAAGTAGGAGGAATGCATCTGGCAACTCTATTAAAGATAACCATCTGCTCGATTCCTGTCGCGCAAGAGGTGTCGCGTTTCCCGTAACCACGGGAAAAGATGCCTATGGTCTGCATGGAAGCCTTCCAAACACCCCAAGAGTTGCTCTCCTTCAGCTTTATTTTTTATTTATTGAAAAATTATTGCCGCATCAGCATCTAAGGTTATTAGTGGCAAGTATAGCAATGGGGCAAGGCTTGGGTGCAGACCCCACAGGTAAGGAATGGTCATTCAGCTTTATGACAAAGAATTGTGGCAAAAAGGTAAAAAATGAAGTAACAATTAGGACAAAATATAAGTTAGGTTAGGTAGGTTAGTATGGTAGTGAAAAGCATATATCTCTTACATCAGGATGTGGACAGAAGAAAAGGAAAAAGAAGGTGGAGAAGAAAAGTCCAAGCAAAATTAGTTGAGGCAAGGGCTGAGGCCCATGGCAGGGGTGATCCCCTACAGTGCGAGTTGTAACTATTTATCCTGTTTATTTATTTATTTTTTTAATTATTATTATTATTATTATTATTATATACATCATCCAAGTAAGACTGCATTGTATTTACTGTAAAACTCATGCCAATCCCCTCTTTTTTCAGAAGGCTCATTTATTTTTAAAGTAAATCCTACATTGTTTTTATTTCTTATGTCTGCTTGCACAACTTTCACTCATTATTTCAATTAAAGTCTTGTTCCTTCAAAACTCTCATTATTTCAATGATGATCTTAAATTTGCTAATTATTTGGTACCTCTGATGCTTCAATTTACCCAATGCTCCCAGGAAAATGTGTTCTCTTTTGTATTGTTTTATGAAATGTCTTTATACATAGATGGCTCAGCCAGTGCTTAGCCACACAGGAGCCACCAAAATGTGGGAAATCTCTTCTTTTTTTTTCTTTTACAAATCCTATCAACAGTTTCATCATAAACATCATAATTCCTATAATGTTATTGACATTACAAATGGAAGTATTAAATACTGGAAAATATTACTGAAAATCAAGGAAAAGGGTAAACATGTGAGACAGGTAGTTCTTGTAATTAGCTCATTGGCGACTTAGTACTTGTGGAGCCATCTATATGTAAAAACAATTACTTAATTAAACACACAGTGGGCATGGCATGTATGCACATACCATCCCCAGCGGCATGTGGTTAATGACATATGCCACTACTGATGTAACTTTTGTAGTCATAGAAATATATCCAGTTTCTTTTTTTTTTCTGGAATACTGCATGGTTTGAACAAAAATGTACTTTCTTCATTGCCTACCAACATATCAGGATTTATACTGCCTTGCCAGTTTTAAAAATATATTAACACAAGTTTGCAATACAGAATCTGAATATGTACATACCTTTAATTAAACTGTGCACAGTAATTGGTCACCATAGCCTCTACATCAAAGTGAATTATTGTGTATCAACTGTTCTTGTTTCTTTTATTCCACACATGTACTTTCATAAATGGCTACTCTTCTAAATGAATAACTATCATTTCACATTGTACACTTTGCAGCTCTTGCTGTTAGTGATGCAATATACTCCAACCAATAGTAAAAAAGGCATAATACAATACAAATGCAAGCTATGACTACTACATACATTCCAGAATAGTCCTATTTTCAGTAAAACAATAATCACCTCAGACCTTCTGAGTGAATATGTGTCTTCGGAACTGGGTCATCTTCTGAGGTAGGAGCAGCTCAGCAAGTAGCCAGCAGATCACCAATATGCCTTCTAAGAAGATGCCTGTCCATTATCATATATCTTACAGTCTGATTAATAGAACAAGAATATCTAAAGAAAATAAGGATGTATTCCTTTTGAGTCTAATGGTTACTACAGAGTGCTTTCACTCTCAAGGGTTCAAGATTGCAAGCAGGAAGAAATACTCATACCAGTATCATGAAAACGCTTAACCTAGTGCGTATGTGAAACCTGCACATTACTGGGTGATGAAAACCGAGGCTACTGTTTTCTAATATCCATTTTCATTTTAGGATATGGTTATATGAATGCTAATAATGATATATATAAATGTAAATGACTGATGTTCATAAAATGAGTACATGACAGCTACACTACAGGAAATGGGTACAGACAGTGGTAGTATGTAAATAAATACAATATTGCTTTAATAATAAAATAATAATAAAATAAATCATTTTAAAAATAACTCAATTTTGACTACTTACCAGACAGAATCAATTAAGGTGGCTCATTTAAAAAAATCTTGTCTACTTAAGAAATCATCATTTATTAATGATATATTACATGATTTTTGAAGTACTTTGATGTAACAAAAGAGAAGACGATGACACAAGATATGTAAAGAGCTGCCATGATCCCACCCATATACAATTTTAAACACAAACACTGGAGGTGGCTCTATATTTCTCTTTCTCTCTCTCTCTCTCTCACTTCTTTCTCTCTATTTACCTCTCTCTCTCTCTGCTGATCCCTCTGCAATGACCATGAGCAGAAGGCAACATGCAACATACTTCTGAATACTTGGGAGGATCATGGCATCAGTGTTGAACGTAAAGTGACATAAAATCAACACAGCAAAACCTCACTCGTAGATGCAGTGAGGTGAACAGTAAGATTAGTAGTAGTATTGGTAGGCCTTCCCCTGAGCAGCCTGTTGTGGGTGATTCAGGGCGAAGAGCTCTCACCAACGACACTTTGGTTGGGCTCGTTATTCTACATCTGAACAATCTACTTACATAGCTACACTTGGAGATGATTTGATACATAAAATATACCTGGCCAGTCCATATTTGATCTTTTGGATTCCACATGATTCTTCTACAAGAGCATCTAGATCACACCATGAGAGGAATGATGATGATCAAGACTCCTTTTAACTTGTACTGAGTGAGCAAGCTTCCACAAAAATAACCATATATAAAAAGGTTTATACTAAAAATACAGTTAGTTTTAATCATGTTATCATAAATGTTAACTAATTTATTGCCCATTTTGTCCTAGAATTAATCAGAAAATGGCACAAAACACTGACAAGATTATAAGACTGGTGCTGCCTTGCTGGGAAAATAAGTAAGTCTTACTAAGGATCACAC
Organism: Penaeus vannamei; assembly: GCF_042767895.1. Taxonomy (NCBI): domain Eukaryota; kingdom Metazoa; phylum Arthropoda; class Malacostraca; order Decapoda; family Penaeidae; genus Penaeus; species Penaeus vannamei. The sequence continues at coordinate 33,646,099 of NC_091558.1, read as the reverse complement.
AAATGTATTACCCAGCCCTATACATTATCATGGAAATGATATCATCTAAAATATGAAAAAATAAAATTCAGTCAATATTGTGTGAATCACATAAAGAGATACATAGGCCTTCATTTTAAAATAGCCAAAATTGCAGCAAATATCATAATACTGCCATAAAGAACACTGAGTTTTATGGAAAGTTGAGAGGTAGGAGGTTTGGAAGGAGTTCTGAACAAAGGTCAACGCAAACCAATGAATCATCATAAAGTGTTGGGAGAGGGGAAAGAGGGTGGTGCAAGGAGTAGGCATGTGTGTAGGGAATTTCAGATTTTCTGCTTAATTTTAGATTTAGTGATTAACAACATACTTTACAAATAAACAAGTTCTACAATAAAAAATATTGATTTTTTTTTTTTCCCCCTTTGCATATCTGACTCTGTGAGGCGCATTATTACAGGGTACATGAAAGTTTGTCTAAAATTAAGTTAGTAATCATTTGGAAAATGTTTAAGTCACATCAGCTGAAACAGTGAGTTCAGTCTCATCTCAAAAAGCTGCTTTGTGAGAGGATATGGGAGCGATGAGTTTCATGATGCAAGTCACAATAAATGACCCCATGTCAAAAATGGTTAAAAGTATATATATATAAAAAAAAAAAAAAAAAAAAAAAAAAATTCAGAATAATAAAAAGAATGAAAAAATATATCAAATAAAACCTAGGCTAGAGGTACAGGGGTATGTTTTAGAACTCCACTACCAAACTGGGAGAAGCACCAGCTAGTGGTAGTAGCACACACGGGTCAATGCAGCACATGACAATACATGAATGGAATGGTCGTCCAGATCCAGGGCCAGCACTCGAGGGAAAGCACGAGGGCTATGTGGTGAGAAGCAGCAAGTAGAGGGAGGCTTAGGATCAGAGAGGAGGTCACTACAGCCACACAGCACCAGAACACAGGAGGAAATTAAAAACTAATGTAACATCATGATTTGAATGCAGGCTAGATGATCTGGTAAACATGAAGCTTTACATATAACAATGAGGTGAGTATATCTGGCATTACACTGAACATTACGTTGAGAATGGGACACTACTTACACAAGTTTCACAGAAACAATCAATCATACTCAACATCAATGTAAAGTGCACTGTACAGACCATATCAGTTCCTTATGACAACACAGCTCATACACAAGTTAACTGGCCAACTCAAGTCTCCTTGATAACAGGAAGTACACTTCATAATTCTCAGTACAAACCTGGCCAGTTACCAAACATAACATTAATACAAACCAACACTGTTTGCCAAAGGTCTCAATTGATAATGAGTAGGCTTTTTACACATATTAATTACAAAGACAAGTTTGGCATGTAAAGT
>NC_091558.1:33622238-33627238 GCF_042767895.1 Penaeus vannamei | reverse complement strand
AGTGTAAACAGAGTACCTGGAGAAAGAATAAGGAGTCTGCTAAATAAAAACAGTCTATTTTCATCTTGATACAGCTTATCAACAAACATAGACCTTGGAAAACTGTAGACAACTAAAAATGTCTGCAGAAAAAGAGCCAATACAATTGCAAAGAACGGGCAAGGAATCTTGATACCATACATGATTATCTGTATGGGCTAAACCAACAAGCCACACATCCAGGACTGTCTCTTCTCAAGGAAGCCTCCTGGATTTAGGTTCATGTGGGCTGTGAGGGACCCAGATCCAACAAGTTAAAGATTCTTAAATAATGATCATTGCATGTTCCAGTGAGGGTGTGAATCACATAAAAAAATATAGAACTTTATCAAAACTAAATGAAAACATACAATAAATCCCATATATGATTTTAACAAGGACACAATGACTGACAATATCCACCCCCCACACAAGAGGTGTGTAGACAATACCCATCCATATCATTATTCTATCCTATCATTTTTCAAATGAATATGTGTAAAAAAGTTCTACACAAATTATAAATATTTGCTATTGTGTTTTACATTATTTCCTACTTAATCTTTTCTGTTTGTTTCATCTCTATCACTGTTTACAGTCATTTGATATATTCCAAAAGCATATTTTTTATCTTATTATTTTCATACATTTTATCACATTAGCCAAGCTTGTGGATAAATTGGTTCAAGGATGTTAAGTTCACCCATGGTTAGGGCCATCTGTAAAATGAGAGATGTGACTGTTGTTGGTGGTGGTGGTTTATTATCTTATACTTTTTATTATTACTTTTATCACCATTATAGTGTAAATACATCAAATGACTGTAGAAATTATAATAATAAAAACTTTAATGGAAGACCATACTCAAAACAAAGAACTATCTCACCTATGGAAGGAGTCGACCATCTTTAGCTGCCCTCGGAGATCCTTTTTGGTGAGGTGGTCTAGCATCCGGGCATCCACTAAGCACTCCATGAATGTTGTCCTATATTGAGGCAAACCTAAAGCTGGGAGCCATTCGTTTCCCACCCATTCATGGTTCATGTCACCAAATGCTAGAGTCGTACGTGAAGTCTTTGGTGCTGATGGAGACGTTAAGGACACCATCTCCTGTATGGCTAGACGCAACTTGAGGCGGTGTAGTGGATTTGAAATGCCAATCTCCCGCTGGATCTCTGCATCACTCAAGGCAGACATGATGGCACCAGATTTAACGTTTGCCCTGCAGGCTGCCACATACCATGCTGGCATGCCCACCCACAGCTCTAGCCATGCAACAATGGTGGGGCCATTCCATAGTGCAAATGGTGTTCCTGCTTTCATTGCCTCTGCCAACAATTCGTGTCTATAGCCCGGCAAACTGAAAATAAATACAGAAAATAGTAGTCTTCCTGCTCTCAGGTCATAATTCAAATCCTACTAAAATGGTAAGTACATTTCTTTAACCTGTTATCTCCTACTTACATAAGAATTTCAGTCATATATCAAATTTTAGTGCGTATACACTAAATGATACAAGAAATTATTGTCAAATTTTCATATTTGATAATTCATTGTATACCAAGAGGATAGCAAGATTCCTCGGCATCTCATTCCTTGTGGTAACCATTCTTCAATTTAACCAGCTGATGAATACACAAAATCTCAATAAAGACATCTAACAATAGTTTTTTAAAACATTAATGAAATATATTTTTCAAGTCCTATGAATCCTCCCAGAACTCACTTCTTCTTGTTACGTCTATCATAATCGCTCTTCTGTCCAAGTCCCGCCAGAGACAGAGAATCAGATGATCCAATGTCTCCATCGCTGTAAATCCCTGAAGAACTGAGCCCTCCTGGACTGTGGTGCTGTTGAAGTGCCTCTTTCACCTTCACCTGCTGTAATGGTAATAAATATATATATAGCAAACACATTTTCTCAATTATTAAGAGTCAATATGTAAAAATAGCAAGAATAGTGTATACATATTCATGTCCATCATCAATGATAAAATCCAGAAAAACTTACCTTATCCTTTTTGCTGAAGAACCTTCCCAGCGATGATTTGATCCCCTTCTTCTTGGGCTGGTTGATCACGCTCTTGTGCAGCGAATCCTGGCTGCTGTGGTGGGAAGAGAGGGGGGATGGTGTAGAGAGGGAGGACTCGCCCCCACCACCTCTGGGGTCCCCATTAAAAGGCATGTTCAGTATGGTAACATCTTTGGCTCAAAAACCCCGACCTTACATTACCACTGGGTTGCAGTCGCTTTGGGGGAGGAGGGAGGGGAATGGGGGGGAATGGAGAATGAGATACAATCCCACAAGCAAAATTATTGTTAAGTGGGGCAGTGGGTGTGGGGAGGGAGGCAAAAGCTCAAAAAAAGAAAATTAAAATTAGATCAACTAAAAATAAAAAGAAACTAAACTGGTAACAAATCAGCTATATGCATGTTTAATAAACTAAGCAAATACATCCATGATCTTAAATGAAGTACTCAAATTAAATTAAAAAGCTTTGTTAACTGATCAGCTGCACAGACAAGGACATGCAACCACTCTTCTGTCTAGGCATATGGACTCATTAGTTAGTTTGCAAATTATCTCTAAATGAATAATTAATATGAACTTCAACTGCACCTATTCATATTAACATTTTTTTAAGTATCTTATCTTCTTATTCCTCCAATATGGAGTTACTATAATTATTCTATTAAGTATTAAGTCATTACTTAATTAACTAGATTTTGAATAGAATACACAATATCTAAAACTATTTAATACTGGGAAGTGTAGATTTTTACAAAGCCTATTGCTTAATAAAGAGAGGGAAAAGCAGGATAAAATAAGGCACTACAAATCACTAAATAAAACAGAGAAACAATACAAGCAGAGGAACAGGACATGCTCAGAATCCCGTCCAGCAGGCACCACAGTAGAGAAATATCCCCAGTCGAACTAACAACTCCTCACGACTCTTGCAATGTACTGACATATAATTCATGGATTATTAGGTCATGCAACCTGCAGCCAGACCCTTACTAATTTTAATTTATCATATCTTCTCTACAGTAATCAAACTGAAATGGCAGACTAAATAATTTCTTGGGTTTACAAGCTGTCTTAAAAACAACAAAAAATCTGCACATTCTGTACTACTACACGTTCATTATGTCTTTCCACTATTCATCACGTACTGAAGACACATGAGCCTATATATCTATCAATATATTTATATAATAATGTATATATCACTCCTGCAATGTTAAAGTTTTAACATGCAACACATTAGTGCATATTACTACAAAAATCATTGAATACCTATACCTATTGCTTTAATTAAGTCAAGGTCACAAAGCATGCATCATTTCATATTCATTTCCTGTAAAAACACATCATGGGAGAAAAAAGTCCTTATTTGTGAAATAATATGACCTAAATCATATGTACTGAGTAATAAATCTTGTACAAACAATGACATAGATGCATAATTGCATGATCCCATACACTGTTTAATCCCCCACATGAAAAATATTCCAGCACTTTGGTATGAACCAAAGTGGCTAAAATAACTGCTAAAAGCAGCATAAAAAATCTGACCTTCAACCTAAGTCCTCCTTTACCAACTGTTACCATAACAGCAGGTGATATGTCTGATATACCTAGGGACACACAAGCCCCTGTGGAATGCCATGCACTATGCGTTCTTCCTTCCTCTTGCTCTCTTATATAAAGAGTAACTTACAGGATACTGAAGTAATAAAAGTGGCCCCTTATTTTGCTTTCGTGTTCCTCTGTGTGTTGCAATGAAATAAATTTACTAATAATATCAGCATGTGACAATCTAACTTTGAACCGATGCACACTGATTTTAAATTTGACCCTCAGGTGAATACAAAATTTAAGAAAGACTTGTAATTAGATTACCAACTGATTACAAAAAAAGTTTATATTGATATGCACAATGAACATTGTACTGTTTGACTGTGGATGCCTAACACAGAATGAATAGGGATCTGAAGATAATCATGCTCCAGTATGTAGCACATGATTTGGTAACTGAAACTAATTCCATCAATAACCATAAGACAATATCATCAGGAAGGTACAAGCTCAGTTTGCAACTGACGAAGCAGGTGGTATACGATACAAGGAATGTACAAAAAATGCTACACATTAAAGTACTTCAACAGATACATAACCTTACATTCTGTCCCATCTTAAGAGAGAAAAAATATTTATACATTTACATATATATTATTTCAAACTATTCAAAATATCATATATAGAAAAATAATATCATGCTCTCCTGATTTTAGAAGCATTTCACCCTAAGAGGTTCTTTTCTAGTCATTATAAAAACACTGACCAGATCAAAAAAATCATCCTGGGCAAAATCACGGTTAGTGCATTACTACGTGACAGGGCGACAGGTGGTGTCGATAAAAAAGGTACTCACTACACTAGTTTATAATTCATGACCGGCTATATAACAGGTGAACTAACTACTGCCATGTTTCCACTGTGAAAACAATGAAACCCACAGACAGGTGCAAGTACGCAAAGGCTACAAGGTGAGAAAGAACTCGGCACATTGCCCAATTGACATAGGCAGTTATGCCTATAATCAGCAGAGAAAGGGAGTGACTGTAGGGAAGGGGTGAAGGTGGGGTGAGTGAGTGACAAAGATTGTGATGAATATGATGAATAACCTGAGCATGGGGCTGGAGAGAAGGCTGCAGTTTGAAGGGTAGTAGGGCTGACCAGGGGTGACAACACTGGGTCTGTGGAGATACCAGCCCACAGTGGGTTAGTAGTCAAATGGCCAGGAAGAAGCACACCTTTCCTAACTGCTAAGTGTTAATAAAGGCATACACACACATAGTATAATCAAAAGAAAACTTATATAATGTACCACCTACACTTTTTTATTACTAATGGGGCCTCACACACCAAAAGAAAAAAAAGGAAGACTAAAATTACATAAATAACTGCAACCAAA
>NC_091558.1:33604738-33607238 GCF_042767895.1 Penaeus vannamei | reverse complement strand
GTTTGACACAAGAGCATCCTCTCACAATATAATGGATCATATTCCTAATTAAAAATAACTGTTTCCTCAGGTTACATCTTGCATCTGTAGTGTTACAGAAAACAGACTCACACAATATTGACAGTCATATAATTTTCTAACTCCTGAAATTCTAAAAATGTAATTTTTATTAATTTCATTTAACCCACTGAGTAGCTTATTTGGTCACTGAGCTTCTGATAGGCTGGTGTATGCAATAGGGACCATTACAAACTGCAAGTCAAAGGAATGGTCTACAAGTCTTATATCACTTTTAAAGAAATGCTTTTAACCATATCTAGCTAAAGGACATCTAAAGAAGCTGAAATATTTTCTTCTCATTTTCAGATAGTATCTGGTCAAACCTCCTTAACGGGACCATTCTGGGAAATGACCACCTTTCCCTACTCATTACATCATAAAAAATATTGGTTAGAGATAACTAGTTGATTCTCTTTGCATAATATAAAGTATAGAGTTGCGCTTTGTTTCATATACAATTTTAACCTTGCTCCCCAAAAAGTTGAAAAAAAATCACTTTTTTTTTTCTTTGTCTTCAGTACATCCTAACTGCCATAGTTCTTTACTGAATCCCCAAAAATTACTTGTGATAGATCAACCCTAGCCTAAGGCCATGTAAATGGCTGATTTTTAAATTTCCTTTTTTTTGGGGGGGCAGGGGACTGCTTTAAAAAAATTATATTCTTTGATTAAGGCAAAAATTCAATTCCCCTTATTCAAACCAAGTCCTTTTTATCAAAGCTCCTGCCCAGTAAATTCCATATACATCTAGACATACTTCTCCTTACATACAAATTTACCATTACAAAGTTTCTGTCTCTGTCTCTCTCTTTTTTTTTTAATGATATACAGAATATCTATGCTGTTCTTTAAACCTAGAAAAGTAGAATACCCTTAACCTATTTCCATCACATGGTCTAAATCACAAAGGCAAAAACTTCACTGATGCTGTGTGACATTTAGTTCAGGTCCTGGGATAACTCCTCAAAAGCCCAGTCATGAGCCAGACAATGGCATCATCTAAATTTAGTTGAAATCTTACTCATTGTGAATGATTTCAGCAAAACACAAACATTTAATCAGAGCCATCTCATAAAAGCATACTAATTCTCTAACAATCTTTGACATTTCTATCATTATTCAAATCTCTGGAATTACTATAAGCCTACAGCTTAATGACACTGCTAATTCTCACTACTCAATGGGTTAAAATGCCATGTACAGTATAGAATCTTTGTTGCAAATTCATTGTTACACTTTACACAAAAAGACATGACAAACAATCATGATTTCCTAAAATTATCTTAAACTGCAATCCTGCTAACTGTCAGTCCTAATATCTCTAAACTGCATGCATCCATGCATGCATGCAGCTGTGACTTGTGCATTCCACTTATGATTCATGTATACATACAAACTTCATTGACCAAAGGCACTCACAAAGGCATATACACATACATGTTCATACAGACACATATGCACACCGTGTATCCACACATGTGTGTGCATGGAAGTGCACGCACACACACACACGCACATACGCACACACACGCACACACACACACACACACACACACACACACACACACACACACACACACACACACACACACACACACACACACACACACACACACACACACACACACACACACTCTCTCTCTCTCTCTCTCTCTTTCACACTAATAATTATTAATACAAATATTTAAGATGAGAACTGGTCAACTTGCAGTGGTAGCAGGAGTTTTACAACAGCCCCTTTATTCTGGAATTGGTGTTGTGTAATATGCAGTGTAAGATGTTTATTTCTTTTTTTTAAGCCATACCATGTTGCTAACTAAGAACAAAGAGATAAAGTATGATGCCAATCCTATGACGTATTCCATGCAGGTTTGCACGAGAAAGGAAGAGAATTAAAACTGAGTTGCTATCTAGACTATTCAGTGCACATGATTTACAATATCTATTTATTTGTAACTTGATAAGATACTACTGATTAACATCAGTGCATCCAAACACATATATCTAAAACAGTTAAATACTTGACACAAGTGCCTTGTGATATGGTTACCAAGGTTTACAATTCACTAAACCTTCATCTGATTCTTAGTTACTTAAATAATATTCAGGAACCTTACATACGACACTGTCTCTAATACCTTTGAACAAAGCCTAATAAAGCAATGCATGCCTTCATTAATCAAAGGCTATCACAAGTCACTGGTGTTGCTGTTGGGGAAAAGTGCTTGTGCCAAAATATGAGTCATTGTGAAAAGTTTATGTGACCAGTATATATTTATATTTATATATATCTCCCATTACTATGACATGCATGAACACTATCCCATAAGTGGAAATGTGCAACTTGGCACTTTTTAAGGAATGCATGTCTTTAGCACATGAAGGAGAAAGGCTATGGGAAACATGAAGCTTACTTGTTTGAAGAAATCATAAGACTGAT
>NC_091558.1:33561731-33564238 GCF_042767895.1 Penaeus vannamei | reverse complement strand
ATTGTTTTTGCCTTTTTTAGTGTTGTCATTATTTTTGTTATCTTTTATTAGGTTACTTAATTCTGACTTTTGTCTCTTCTTTTTGACTGCATGCCCATGTCTATCGGTAAGAAAACAGTGTAGGTTTGAAGACGAATAAGTTGAATAATGCATGTATCAGTTGTTGTAGTATCTTTCTGTAGATTGGCTAGGTGTTTTTGATCAGTGCAAAGTACTCTGTATGCAGGAAAGTACGGCCTTGGTTCACTTTGTTCTCTATTTTTGGGAAATATAGAGTATTAATTGTCTTAGGATGAATAAAAGGTTTGTAGAAAGTGAGATGTGCATTGTTTGGTGTAGTTTTGATAAGTATTACTAGAGCATTGGCCTAGTAATAGGATTGTAAATTGAGTCTCATGTTGATTATTCAGTAGTATATTCTCACCTTTTCTTTGTGGATTTTGCTTTGGAAAATTCTAATTACTACTCTGGTTTTCTTAGATAAAAAGAATTGATGTGGTGATTGTAAATCTATAATTTAGAAAACCTGTAAGACAAAAACATTTTATAGATATTTAGTGTAAAAGGCAAAACACTCCCCATTGTTGATAAGATTATAAGAAAAAATAAAACAATAAAGGAGTAGTTAATAATTATGTATGTATAATGGATATCTGTCAGAGGATTAAAATTTCATTGATAGATTTTTTTTTCTCAAATTGTAATTAAATCTTATTTTCAAGTTACTGTTATACCTTGAAATTTAGTGACAGTTTTTGTTTTGATTTTTTTTTATGATAGTATTGACAGTATAATGATAATGACAATTATTATAGATGTTATTATTGTTAATATCATTATTATTGTTATTGTTATCATTATCATTATTATTACTATTATTATTATTATTATTATTATTATTATTATTATTATTATTATTATTATTATTATTATTATTATTATTATTATTATTATTATTATTATTATTGTTAATATTATTATTGCATTTTATTTTTTATTTTTTTATTATATTGTTATCATCATCATCATTGTCATCATTATTTGTATTATTATTATTATTATTATTATTATCATCATTATTATTGTTATTATTATTATTATTATTATCATTATTATTATTGATATTATTATCATCAGTATTACTATAGTTATTATTGTTATTTAGCATCAGGGTTTCTTTCAAATTTTTTTGAAGAAGAGAAATATATTTATGTCTGTCTGTTATTGCATATTTACTTTTTGTGACAAGTAGTGTCTCTACAAAAAGATATATAAGTAAACTTGCGTAATATAATCTCAGAAAAAGGTTTTTTAAAAATTCTGCTATAGATAAAGTCAATTTCTATTACAAGAATGTCCTTGTAGCTGCACCAAGTGCAATAAACTGTAAGATTATTCTCAGTGTAGAATAGTGTACGTTAATTTCTTTCATGTTCACTTAACAAAAAATCATATTTTCACTAATTATACTCAATCATATAATGATATCAAAGAGTGTATATTGACATATCACACAAAGTCAAGATTAAAGAAATTAATGTTCATATCTTATCCTAGTCTAGTTGATAAGTTAAATTACTGAATTACAATTTACATTTATTAATATATTAACTTCTCTTGCATTTTTACTATTGTGTGAAAACATGGAAGTGCATCTAAGTAATACCTAGATAGTAATGTTACACATAATGACAAGCAAAATAAAAGAAAACAAATAATCTGAAGACAGTTATCCAAGCAAAGAATGAAAGATATCCATTAATTACTTTATCAGTTTGCAAATTGCAATTATAAATTCTGGCTCTGAATTAGAATAAGGATGGACGAGTGTCAGTTCTTTTGATTTGGTATCTTTTTCTTACTGTATATTCTAGATAGTTTTATACAGTGGTTTGTATAAATGATGCACTATTCACAACAAAACAGAAGTGAGTTGTAGCGAGTAAGAATGCAATGTAAAAATGAGATAGTTTGAGGTGAAATTCTTAGAAGCTTAGATTAATTTGTTTTTAGAGACCTTGCCATAATTTTCTTTGTTATTGTCATTACTCTTTTTTATTATTGAAGATGAAAACATTTTTCGGCTTAAAAATCTCTCACATATATTGAAGGATAGAGGGATCCAATACTACTCAGTAGTGCAATAAAAACAAATGCAGAAAAGGTATGAATGAGGAAGAATAACTTCACAGAAGAAGAAGATGCATTTGGCATGTTTTGCTCTGAAAAAGAAAGAACAAGGCAATATGTCAGTTACATCTCTTGCTTTGTAAAGTTATTCATTCTCATTCATTCCCCTTCTACACTACATAAAAAAAGACATGAAGGCTTGTAATGAAAACAGTGACCAAAAATATACACATGGAGCACATCTCATTATTCCTTTTAGGGGAATGCTTCTGCTCATGCGTACACTCATTTATGAAGTTATATCTTGCTGATCTTGCTGCATTGAAAAGGGATTATGATATCAGAAATTAATTTTGTGAAGCGTAAAGGAAATGAAA
>NC_091558.1:33523575-33526075 GCF_042767895.1 Penaeus vannamei | reverse complement strand
AGAGAGAGAATGTGAGAGAAAGAGAGAGAGAGGGTAAGGAGAAGAAGCGCCATTCCATACGGTAATTGCTCCCTAAGATAAAAAGACCCATTTCAAGGTCCTTACAACCTGTCGTTAAAATACCTGGGACCGCACTAATCAGCTGACCTGTGGGTGAGTCATGGCGAAGGAGGAAGAAGGGAAAAAGGAAGGGAGAAGAAAAGGGAAAACGGGTGACAGGTAAAGGGAGATGGAAATAAGAATTAAGGGAAAAAAGAGAGTGAAGAAACGGGAGGCTTGAGGGAGGACGAGAATGAGGGAGGAACAGGGAAAATGAATGAAGAGTGAAAAGAGTGTGTTTAAGAAAACGAAAAAGAGGAATATAGGATGGGAGAAATAAAGAGGAAGAGAAGAAGGGAGAAATAAAGGGGAAGAGAGGGAGTGAGAAATAAAGGGAAAATTAAAAGCAAAAGGAGGAAAAATTAAAGCGGAAAGAAAGAGGGTGGACGAGAAAGGGAGAAAAACTGACAAAAAGAATCAACACAGAGATAAACTCACTTCCACGGACAGAAAGAAAGGGAAAACAATTAGGACAAAACGAAATCGAAAGAAACAAACAAGCGAAGAAGCAGAAAACCGCCTGGACCTTTCCTCAAAAAGGTCCGGAAAAAAATCGTCCCAGCAAACCGGTGACCAAAAGGACCAACAAAAGTACAAGGAAGGAAAAAAGGGAGGAAAAAGTCCACGGCGAGGGAGGACGGGGGATGGGGGAAGGCGAAGAAGAAACGAAGAAGGGAGGAGAGGAACGAGGGATGAGGGGAAAGCGGAAGGGCAGAAGGAGGAAGACTGGAGGGACGAGGGGAAAGAGAGAGAGAATCTTTAAAGGGAGGGAGGGGAGAAAAGAAGGGACAGGCGAGACACATGGGGTGGAAAGAAAGAACCAAGTGGAGGATAACGAGGAAGGAAGGAAAAAGAGAGAGAAAAAGGAAAAAGACGGAAGGGAATCGAGAAGTATACCAGAGGCAAAATTGGCGAAAACAGCAGGCAGAGAGAGAAAGAGAAAGAAAGAGAGATAGAGAGAGAGAGAGACAGAGAGAGAGAGAGAGAGAAGGGGGGAGGGGGGAGGGATTCGACAAATCATTACCTCCGTCAATATTGACTCTGAGCCCCACTTGGGTAATTACTCGCCCATCCATCACCTGAGGCGAACAACTCACTCCTGACTCACCGCCGCCCGCAATCTCCCGCCGGCCGCCGCGACTCGGGAACGTCAACAGGGGTGCACGGATCCCGCCCTGACCTGCCGCCACGCGCTCGAATTGCCAGAAAATAAACAAACCCAAAGCCAACGAGCAATTTCAAAAGGGCGTGATTCAAGGGAGTCGCCCCGGCAGAATTGAACATCAGGTTTGTTGCCACACATTACAATTCACTATACGAAAAAGGGCAGTCTAAAGGAACCCTCGCCTATGCCGATTCATCCGTTTGTCCTATTAATACATATACTTATTATATTCACATCAATAATAAAAAAATAATAATAATAAAAATAAAATGTGTGGTCCAAGAAAATCTTGCAAACATATATTCATATCTGTTTCGATGCCACATTCTAAACTCATTCCTGAAAATATATATAATTACAGAGAAAATCGCGAAAGCTTTAGCATTCATAATATAAAAAAAATCTTCAAAAAATCTGCCCTTCAGAGATGCTTATCTTATCTCACACACTGGATTCCATGGTCACAAAAACTGCGGTCTGGACGAACTACAATTACGCTTCCAGGTGTCGGTCCTATCGCCTACACGCCAATTCATAATAAAAAAAATAATAATAACAATACGATGCTCCTCAACGGAACAATACGGTGCGGTTCAACGGAGCTTCGTCAAGACAGGCGTATCTAGTGCATCGTCACATACCAGACTTAATTCGATGTAAACTATTGTCTGACGAAATCTAGCCAAACACGAATGCGTATCTGCGCTGCAACCACATACGGGAATTCATAAAAATATGTGGTTGAATATATCGCCAACATAGACGCATACCTCTCCTCCGCGCGCAGGAACTGGCAAGAACTGATAATAAAACCAGGTGGAATAAGGGAATGCAATGGCGTGTGTCTGACTCCGTGAGTTATTGGGGCGAGTCACAGTCACGCACACCGATACTGAGGTAGAAAAAAAAACGTGCATGTGCGTATGGGTGTGTACGTTTGATTGCGTACATGTTAGGCGCGTGTTAGGCAAAATATCCGTGTGACCGAGTCAGTGTCTACAATCACGTATCCGAGTTTATTCTTTGCATCCGAATGATTTTCTTGTAATGTATCCGTATCCGATCACTATCGAAATCCGTTCTGTGTTCGATTCCGTTCTCTGTATCCGAATCCGTTTTCTGTATTCGAATGCATTTTCTATATCCTTTCTCTGTATCCAAATCCGTCCACTGAATCCGAATCCGCCATCCGAATCCGAATCCGAATCCGAATGCATTCCCTGTATCCGAATCGCC
>NC_091558.1:33513575-33518575 GCF_042767895.1 Penaeus vannamei | reverse complement strand
AAACTGAGAAGATGAAGAGCAGGAGAAGGGAAGGCAGATAAATAAGGGAGGATCGCCACCTAAATCCGTCGTTCCATATCGTTGAATCCATAAGGCTGCCCTGTCTCACTCCACAGCGCTGTTATGCGATCGTCAATATCAGTAAACACAATAGTGTGGGCGGTCGTGTGGAGATGTGTGGTTGAGTGTGCGGGTGATGGGGACTGCGACTCCCCCCCCCCCTCTCTCTCTCTCTCTCTCTCTCTCTCTCTCTCTCTCTCTCTCTCTCTCTATGTGTGTGTGTGTGTGTGTGTGTGTGTGTGTGTGTATGTGTGTGTGTGTGTGTGTGTGTGTGTGTGTGTGTGTGTGTGTGTGTGTGTGTGTGTGTGTGTGTGTGTGTGTGTGTGTGTGTGTGTGTGTACTTTGTGTCAGAGAGAGAGAGAGAGAGAGTATGAGAGAGAGTATGAGAGAGAGAGAGAGAGAGAGAGAGAGAGAGAGAGAGAGAGAGAGAGAGAGAGAGAGAGAGAGAGAGAGAGAGAGAGAGAGAGAGGGGAGGGGGAGACAGAATGCGGGAGATGTAGAAGACTGCATGGGAAAGTGTAAACGTCCATGCATCCGCCTAGATGACAGTGCGTGAGTAAGAGAGTGTAAATGAGTATGATATGAGAACGAGTGTGAATCAGTGCATACCACGAGTAAACATCCCATTCACCCCCTCCCCCCCCACCAGTCAAGCATAAGCTGTGACAGCCTCAGCATTCTTGTGTCACTCATCCCGAACGCCTCGAGGACTGCACGAGCCGCTAGCTGAGAGGGGCACGTGGCAGCCACGGCCTTTGGATGGATCGCAGATTCACACACAATGAACTTGTGTATGTATATATACACATATTTATATACATATACATATATATATATATATATATATATATATATATATATATATATATATATATATATATATATATATATATATATATATACATATATTATGTATGTATATATGTATATATGTATATGTATATGTATATGTATATGTATATGCATATGCATATGCATATGTATATGTATATGTATATGTATATGTATATATATATACATATATATAAATATATATACATATATATACATATATATACATATATATATATATATATATATACATATATATAAATATATATACATATATACAAATATATATATATACATATATATATATATATATACATATATATATACATATATATATACATATATATATATATATATATATATATATATATATATATATATATATATATATATATATATATATATATATATATATATATATACACCACAGCCTGTACATCGCAGCTGAGGGGCCTCGTGGGGCACTTCGCCGCCCGCTGCTCCGCGGGGCGTGCGGCCGCTTTCGGCTCCCAACTTTAGGCCGAACACTGGAGGGTTTGACGAGCCTAATGCGTCAGTTTTATCGTGCAGAAAATGGAACCGGTAATCAACATTCACTCTTCCGCTAGGGATTACGGAGCCAGAACGTGAACGGAGATAACGGACATCCCGTCAACTCCGACAGGCACCGAATTATTTCTCTTCTGACACGCCACGGTGAATCGGATGTTTTTGATTTTGATGCGGATTGAGATTATTCCGGGTACGGGAACAGCCAAATTATCCTAATCATCGATGACCAGGAAAATAAATTAATGCATATTTTCAAGAACTTCGTGGAATACATATTCATACACAAAATTGCGCCCGTGCGCGCTACATTTACATTTACACAACGATAAAAAAATCGACGCGTAAAAACATGAAGTCATCTTAAATAACTCAATCGTCTACCTAAAATATTTATACTTCTTCATGTCATTAGCAATGGAGCCAGCATGACTGAACAAGTATTAAGAAATGTGACCACGGCAATATTTACTTTTGAAATTCAGCGTGCACAGGAAGTGAATCCTCGTCGAAGAAACTGCAATAACACTAAACAATTCTCCCGAGAATCCGAGCCGATGAGGGAAATGAGCAAGGGTAAAAATATCTCTAAAGGACATGTACCTGAAGGAGTATGAGGTGGAGGACGCAGGCGCAGGACTTACTGACGCCGTTCTTGGGATGGTTATTGTTCGCCTGGGATTGCTGCAGGAGGCGCCGCACCACCTGGTCCATGGAGCCACCATTGGAGCGGATCAACCCTTTGCCCAGGAGGGCGGCCACAACCTCCGCCCCGCCCCCCTGGGCACACACGGAGTCTAGGAGGCTCAGGAGACTCTTGTCCAAGGCGACGGTCCCCTGGCTCCCGCCCACGTACGGACCGGGGCCAACCATCGGCAGGAAGCCTACATCACATTACGCTGTAACGGTGCGGCCTCTGCGGACGTGCAGTGACAAAACTCTACGGATTTATCCTTCCAGATTTCACTTACTCTTTTTCGGTAGAAACCATGACTGTTTTTTGTTTCTTTTCTTTACTTCTCTTGAATCGCTCTTTCCTCGATTCTTCGAAGGAAATTGCCGTCTTGAATTTCTCTTGTGCTACTTATTTACACTTACTTTCTTCCATATTTTTGCACCAATCACAAAAGAAAATCTAGATATTCCTTATCTTTCCTGCACAAACACACCCAACAAAGCCCAAAATTTCACTCATTAACGTGACTTGCCTGGTTCACACTTCACAAGACAGGCCAGTGACAACATTAGTATGAATTACATAAACACACAACGCCATGAACGGTTACCGGTGTTTCCCATCAGCTAATTATCACGCTTAATCGCATTACTGAGCTGCCAGTTTGCGCACTTGCTCTCGCGGCGAGGATCATAAAAGCAGCTAATTACGCAGTAGACACGTTGATATGATTATACGCATCGAAGAGAATGAAAGAGGGAGGGGGAGAGGGAGGGAGAGGGGAGAGGGGAGAGGGGAGAGGGAGTGGGGAGAGGGAGAGAGGGAGAGGGGGAGAGAGGAGAGAGAGAGAGAGAGAGAGAGAGAGAGAGAGAGAGAGAGAGAGAGAGAGAGAGAGAGAGAGAGAGAGAGAGAGAGAGAGAGAGAGAGAGAGAGAGAGAGAGAGAGAGAGAGAGGGGGAGAGAGAGAGAGAGAGAGAGAGAGAGAGAGAGAGAGAGAGAGAGAGAGAGAGAGAGAGAGAGAGAGAGAGAGAGAGATTGAGAGATTGAGAGAGAGAGTTTGAGAGATATAGAGAGAGAGAGAGAGAGAGAGAGAGAGAGAGAGAGAGAGAGAGAGAGAGAGAGAGAGAGAGAGAGAGAGGCGGGAGTTGGGAGTGAAGTAGGGAGACAGCAGAGAAAGATAAAGTAAAAAATAAAGAAGGTGAACAATAAACTCGAGAAAAGAGAAACGAGACAAAGCGCACGACGAAGAGCGCCCGCTTCATAGCCCCCCGAGGACCATCATGAAGTTAGGCCTCGACGCACGGCCGGAAACAGCACCCTTCCACGCCCACTCCCTTCAAGGATCTCGACTGGGGATACATATACAGCCCCCCCCCCCCCCCCCAGCTATTTGTGGCCAAGAACAAAGCACGCACGTAAGTAGAAGACAAAAAAACAGACATATATACATATAAACATGGACACATTGGCTGAATGGCACACACACACAAACACACACGCGTGCACAATCTAACTTGATATTCAAGGGGAAGGCGAGACTAAAAAGGAAAAACAATAATGAATTAGACCCGAGATTCCCTCAAGGTCCCAACCGCAACACCTCGCGACAAAAGACCTTTTACGTGTTTGCCTCGAAAAAAAAAAGGATTTAGGAACACCCGGCCTCCTCCATCCCTCCCCCCATCATCACCCTCCTCCCTCCTTACCTCGCCCCCCTCCCGCCCCCGCCCCGCCGCCGCCCGCCCCACGATGCATTACTCATCACAAAAGCATCGAGGACCAACCACCATCCACGCGCGCAAAATTGTCGCCGCCGTCGCCGCCCTCCTCAATGCAACATGATGAAAGCAAACCGAGCACGAGAGCCAAAGGGCGCCGCGCCATTGTGGAACCCCTCTTTTGGGGCGGCGAGAGTCAGTACTTGCTTTTCACACTTCCTCTTCCTCTTCCTCTCCCTCTCTCGCTCCTCTCCCTCTCTCGCTGCGCCGCCTCTCTTTCTCCCTCCCCTTCCCTCTCCCTCGGTCTCTCCATCCCTCCCTTTCCCTCTTGTCTCTACCTCCCTCCATTTCCCTCTACGCCTCTCCCTACTCCCCGCCCTTTCCCTCTTGTCTCTCCCTCCCTCCATTTCCCTCTACGTCTCTCCCTACTCCCCTCCCATTCCCTCTGTCTCTCCCTCCCACCTTCCCGTTCCCTCTCCCTCTCCTGCTCTCTAACTTTCCCTCTGTCTGTGTCAGGCATTCTTTCCTTCAGGCCCTTTGACAGCCTCTGTTTATTATTCTGATTATTCTTACCACTTTGTTATCACTGTCCTTCTCCCTCTCCCAATTATCTTCTCTCTCTCTCTTCCCATTAACCTCTATCTTAGTCTCCCCCTTTAAATGAGTAAGCGTGCCCGTCTCTGGCATAATTTTGATGTTTTCTCTTTAAATACACAGCGCTCCCAGAGGAGGCGGCCGCGTTAGGCAAATTCCCCAACCCTTCCGGCCGGCCTCGCCGTTCTTGAAATAACAAGCGACGGGATCTGTGTACGTTTCCATTCAATTCAATTCAAACCTCACACTATCTCGTGTGCATATGTATCTGTATGTATGTATATGTGCACACACGCAGACGCAGACGCACACACATAAACGCGTCTATATAGATATAAATTGACTGATAAAGCACAGTTAATCAGTTCAAAACAAAAAAAAAATCTGTCTTAAATAATTCTAACTTGTTTAACTGAACCCTTCCCCGTCAAGAAAAAAGAGAGATAACGTTATAATTGTGTAGCTAATTAATCCAGTTTATCTCAGCGGTAGAGCATTCATTGCACTGCAACTGAAGACATTTGGTGTTTACCTAGTTGACATCAGGCTCCTTTTCTAAGTAAAAGGTCAAGT
>NC_091558.1:33503575-33508575 GCF_042767895.1 Penaeus vannamei | reverse complement strand
TACACACATACACAAAGATTAACACACAAACAAACACACACACTTGTATATTTACTCGATAGGAATTACGTAGAAATTATGAAGATAAGCAAAATGTGCAATATTTACAAAATAAAAAAACATTCAACACATATCAGAAATTAAGATAACAATATTGATAACAGTCTAATATAAAACAAGAAAAATATTCCCTTAATTAAGATTGGAATATCCGGGGGGCAAACGGGGAGGGGGCAGAAGGGAGGGAGAGTGAAGGAGAGAGAGAAAGAGGGAGAAAGAGAGAGAGGGAGGGAGAAAGAGAGAGAAAGGGAAAAAGAGAGAGAGAGAGGGGGAAAAGAGAGAGAAGGAAGGAAAGAGAGAGAAAGGAAGAAAGAGAGAGAGAGGGAGAAAGAGAGAGAGAGGGGAGAAAGAGAGAGAGGGAGAAAGAGAGAGAAAGAGAGAGAAGAGAAGAGAGAGAGGGAGAAAGAGAGAGAGAGAGGGAGAAAGAGAGAGAAAGGAAGAAAGAGAGAGAGAGGGAGAAAAGAGAGAGAGAGAGAGAGGGAGAAAGAAGAGAGAGAGAAATGGAGAAAGATAGAGAGAGAGAAATGGAGAAAGATAGAGAGAGAGAGAGGAGAGAAAGGGAGAGAGAGGGGAAGGGAGAGAGAGAGGGAGAAAGAGAGAGCGAGAGAGAGAGAATGGGAGAGGAGCAAGAGAGAGAGAGAGAGAGAGAAAGAGAGAGAGAGAGAGGGGGAGGGAGGAGGGAGGAGAGGAGAAAGAGGGAGGGAGAGAGAGGGAGAAAAATGGAGAGAGAGAGTGGGAAAGAGAGAGAGAGAGAGAGAGAGAGAAAAGAAAGAGGAGAGAGAAAGAGAAAAGAGGGAGAGAGGAGAAAGAAAGAAAGAGAGAGAGAGAAAGCGAGAGAGAAGAGAGAGAGAGAGAGAGAGAGAGAGAGAGAGAGAGAGAGAGAGAGAGAGAGAGAGAGAGAGAGAGAGAGAGAGAGAGAGAGAGAGAGAGAGAGAGAGAGAGAGAGAGAAAGAGAGAGAGAGAGAGAGAGAGAGAGAGAGAGAGAGAGAGAGAGAGAGAGTGAGAGAGAGAGAGAGAGAAAGAGAGAGAGAGAGACAGAGTGAGAGAGGAGAGAGACAGAGAGAGAGAGAAAGACTGAGATATAGGAGAGAGAGAGAAAGGAGAAAGACAGAGAGAGAGAAAGACTTAGAGACAAGAGAGAGAGAGAGAGAGAGAGAGAGAGAGAGAGAGAGAGAGAGAGAGAGAGAGAGAGAGAGAGAGAGAGAGAGAGAGAGAGAGAGAGAGAGAGTGAGTTCCACCCAGAAAATACAAGATACATGAAAAGACAACCACATTAAAAACAAAAAATAATCTAAGGATATCTTTTCGGCATTTCGTGGCAAAATAACGTCGATAAAGGACGCGTGACGTGCTGTAAAAAAATAAAAAAATAAAAAAAAAATATAAAAAAAAGAAGAAAGAAGCAAAAAAAAGGCCAGGCAGCTGGCCAGCGCGTATCCATACGGCACACATACTATCTCCTCCCTCATTCCTGATGCATTTTCCCTGTTATCCGATGGAGTGTTCCTCCTTTCCGGTAATTCGCCATCGACTCGTCACCGTCAACAACAGCTCCGCCCATCGCAGACATCTTCATTCCTAAAACAAAATCCATTTTACGGCGGCGTTTGATGTCCGTGAGAGCGCAATCTGTCACTCGCCGCAGCCGGGAATAAGATGGC
The DNA here is from genome assembly GCF_042767895.1 of Penaeus vannamei. NCBI lineage: Eukaryota > Metazoa > Arthropoda > Malacostraca > Decapoda > Penaeidae > Penaeus > Penaeus vannamei. The sequence continues at coordinate 33,506,854 of NC_091558.1, read as the reverse complement.
CTTTCTGTCGCCGGTCCCTCTCCTCCCTTCTTTATCTCCTCTGCCCCTTTTCCCATTCGGTTATCTTCTGTGTTTTCCCCCGCTAATCTTTCTCTATTTACTTCTCTCTCTTCGTTTTCCTCTCTTATCTCTTAGGCCATGAGAACCAGAGCTCCTGTTTTGCATCCACCGCCCACAGGTCCCGACAACACCCGCCAATAAAACAAAAAAAAATCATTTTCAACAAATTAAATCATTCTCCCACAAAAAATCACAGAGCACACCAAACGCTTTACTCCCATGCATCCACATCGTCAAATCTGCACAATAAACACATCTTACATCTCACTTGCAATCCTGTCTGCCATCACCAACTACGAAGTGGCAATTCGGTATCGAGCAAAGCGTAGTTTTCATGCACTGATTTGACTAATGTGTAGGCCTACATACAAGAATACACGTATGAGGGCATGGGATAGAAACTATGACTGATGTGTAGGCCTATAAACAAGAATACACATATGAGGGCATGGGATAGAAAATATGACTGATGTGTAGGCCTATATACAAGAATACACATATGAGGGCATGGGATAGAAAATATGACTGATGTGTAGGCCTATATACAAGAATACACATATGAGGGCATGGGATAGAAAATATGACTGATGTGTAGGCCTATATACAAGAATACACATATGAGGGCATGGGATACAAAAAATGACTGATGCTTAGGCCTACATACATGAATACACATAGGAGGGCATGGGATAGAAAATATGACTGATGTGAAGGCCTACATACAAGAATACACATGGGAGGACATGGGAATAGTTGGGGGAGGGCCCAAGGGTTGATCGCTAGCCATGTTGTAGTCCAGCAAAAAATGGCAAATCATAGGCTTTAAATGCTAGTAGAAATAAAAAATAAATAATGAAACACAGCCTCATCGCTTTTCATTTTTAGCCGGACGCAAAACAAGAACTTGCATTTTTGTCGCCTTATCCGTTACGTTTTTTTTATTTTTTATTATCTCTTTTTTCCATTCTTTTCAACGCAGCCTGTCACTCTCCGCTGCCGAGACTGAACTTGGATCCCTTCTACGGTGTCTCTTCTCCCTTCTTTAGTTCCTTTGTCCCTTCTCCCTTCCGCTATCTTTTATTATATCTTCAATCCACCCCTATTCCTTTTCCCCTCTCCCTTCTCATCCTGTCCTTTGTTTCCTCTTCTTTATCTAATCTCCCATTTACCCCTTTATTCCTACCTCTCCCTCGTCTTCCCCCGTCTATTTCTTCTCCGTTCTCATTTCCTTCCCTCTTCGTCACCGCTATCCCTCGCCCATACCCCTGTTCTCTTTCGCTTCCTACTCCTCTTTCCCCTTCTCTTTTATCCCTCCCCTTTCCTCCCCTTTTCTCTCACCACACTCGTCCTCTTTCCTCTCAATCCGCAATCACTTTCAATAAGCTCTGGTGCAGGAGAAATACAGGTTTGATTTTGTTGGCAATGTCCAATTTACTCCAAAGTATTGCTAAAATATGACACTGAAAATTGAGTAATGAGTAAACTAACAGCCGTAATAAATAATAGTGACAATAATAATGATGATGACAAAATAATAATAATAATATTAACAATAATAATAAAAATGATAATGATAACGATCATAATGATAAATATGATGATAATAATAACACGAATGGCAATCATGATAATAATAACTACAATGATAATAATAATAATAATAATAATAATAACAACTAAAACCGCTAAAGCAATAACACTAAAAATAAAAGTAATAATAATGAATAAAAATATTATTTCTAGAGAACTATAAAAAAGACAATAAATATAATATTCATAACAACAACAATGGTAACAACAACAATAATAACAAAAATACATAAGTAAATAGATAAGTATACCAATAAACAAACATATAAATAACATAAATAAATAGGAAAATGGCATCACCGACAAGAAAGTCTACGGCCGCCAACCCGTGTTTCAATCATTTCCGTAAACCTCTCCTGGTAATTATTGGTCCCCGTGGCAAACATTCCGAAGATTACTCCAGAGCAAACACACTCAGCATTCCTAGTTCCTACACAAACACTCGCCTTTTACACACGTAAAAAGGAAAAAAAAAGGCAAGCAGAGCAAACACACAGTGGAGCTCCTGTTCTTGCAATCGCACAGAAAGAATTACGGCGTGGGAGGGGAGGGGGGGGGGCGCAGGAGCGGCCGTGTACACATCCGGTCCCCGGCTCGCAGCGCAGTATATTGTGGCCGTCGAAGCCCCGTGGATCGGATTGCAACCCCGGGCCAACGGTGGAGGACGACCCTGTGAGAGCACGTGACTTTCCACTGCCTTCGGGTCTAAGGGGATAAACGACTTTCCTCACCTCCTTCGGCTACTCTGTTCTGAAGCTTTTCATTTGTCTGTCATTTACCTCTATTGTTACTGCTTTCCCCTTCCTACTTTTAAGATCGTATGCTACCAAATCACCTTTTTTCAGTTCACAATAATTATTTCCTAACATGCTATCATAAACCATTCTAAAGCACTTCCTCTAATCTATCGATTCCATTCATCGTCTTCGAATGTCCCACAACCCAGGCTTTTCAAATAAATCCAATCAAATGTTGCCTGCGCTCCCCCCCCCCTCCCCCCACCATTCCTCGAGGGAGAAACACGGCCAGCTCCCCTCCCTCGCGTCGCTCCAGCGCGCCCGGCCTCCTCCGAGGAACACGTCTCAGGGCCCGCTTCTCTCGCACGCGCCGGGAGTCCGCCCAAAACCGCCCGGCTGAGACGTCGTGACTGTCTTGAAGTTACTCTCACGGCGGGGAGAAGGAAAGGGGGAGTAGGGGAAGGGGAAGGGGAAGGGAAGGGGAGGGGGAGAAGGAAAGGGGGAGTAGGGGAAGGGGAAGGGGAAGGGAAGGGAGAAGGGAGGGGAAGGGAATGGGGGAAAAGGAGGGAGAATGGGAAGGGGAAGGGGTGGGGGATGGGGAAGGGGAAAGGGAGGGGGAATGGGAAGGGGAGAGGGAGAGGGAATGGGAAGGGGAAAGGGAGAGGGAAATGGGAAGGAGAAGGGGTGGGGATGGGGAAGGGGAAGGGGGGGGAAGGGAGGGGAAGGGAAGAGGGGGGGGAAGGGAAGGGGAAGGGAAGGGGAAGGGGAGGGGGATGGGGAAGGCGACCAGGAGGAGGGGCAGGGGAGGTCCTATTTTCTTTCAGCGAAAAGTTAATGAAACCACCGGGACTAATAGGAAAAGAAAAGTGACAAAGAACGAAGGAGAGACAAC
>NC_091558.1:33493575-33498575 GCF_042767895.1 Penaeus vannamei | reverse complement strand
TACCTTGCCCCGCCGTGCCGTGCCGAGAGCCGTGCACCGCCCAACACGGGGCAATCTGACACTGTCTCGCTTATATTGTTTTCATCCCGTGAGACTATAAAGAGGGAATCCATTTTCGGCTCCTATAACTTCCTCGCTTTTTTTAGTCCCGATATTACGTTATTCGGAGTTCGGTTCGTATTTCTTCTCGTTGCTTTCCCTCTTCGTTTCGTGTAGCGATGGCCGCGTGATGGAAAGACACCCTCTCCCCTTTAGATAAAAAAAGAATAAAAACATAAAAACAAACGGAATCGGAATCGTTTATTCCATCGTTTCCTTTTTAATCACTTGACATCACACAATCTCGTTCTCTTTTTCTCCTTTCTCTAAATTTTATCTTAATCTCCCGCTTTATCACACACAGTTTTCCAACTATAACTATAAAATACAACAAACTCATAACCTCCGGTATATTTTCTCTTATAACCGTAGGGAGCCACACAAAAAATAACAACAATAATATTAATTATAACATACATGGTAGAAGTATCAGTAGCATCGTTTTGATCAATGTTATTATTATTGTCACCATAAATACAATTCACAATAATAATAATAATAATAATAATAATAATAATAATAATAATATCAATAACAGAAAACAAAGAACAATAACAACAATAAAATGTCGAAGAAAAAATAGGATCAGCAAAGAATAATATCAAACAAACAGCAAACTCTTTTCCCACAGCGACATATTGCCAACATTCCGTATCCTTAAAAAAAAAAAACTTTCTGCTGCAGTTCATTCCGAAACAATGAACGCATTGCACAAGGTCGAGCGCTACCTCGTAACACCAACAAGCCGCCGACATTCTTAATTTAATATTCGCGCGGTGCAAAGCAATGCAATGAGGACTAATGCAACATCTGCATCTGCACTGCTTGATGCCGACAGCGAGAAGGTGAATCGAGATTATATACATTTGTGAATGTGAGTGAGTGAGTGAGAGAGTGAGAGAGCGAGAGAGAGTGAGAGAGAGAGACAGTGAGAGGGCGAGAGAGAGAGGCAGTGAGAGAGCGAGAGAGAGAGAGAGAGAGAGAGAGAGAGACGAGAGAAGAGCGAGAGAGAGAGCGAGGAGAGAGCGAGAGAGAGCGAGAGAGAGCGAGAGAGAGAGAGAGAGAGAGAGAGAGAGAGAGAGCGAGAGAGAGAGAGAGAGAGAGAGAGAGAGAGAGAGAGAGTGTGTGTGTGTGTGTGTGTGTGTGTGTGTGTGTGTGTGTGTGTGTGTGTGTGTGTGTGTGTATCTGTCTCACCGTCACTCCCTACAAGGCAATCAATCCCCCTGCGTTATTGTATATCATAAATAGATCTTAAAAATATATGCATATAAATAATAACAAATCCATGAAGCAACACCTACTCTAACCCCTTCCGCCACACTCTCCCGCCCGCCGCTCGACTCTTGACACCGCCCCGGCCGCCTGACACCACCCGACACCCCGGCGGAGTGGGCGAAAGGCGATCATAATTCCCCCTTTATAAGCCGCGCCAACTTGCCCCGCCGCGCTAACTCGATCCCGATCATTACCATAATTGCCCCGGCGATAGCCAGCGGTACCAAGAGCGCTCGCCGCTGACACCTGAAATAGCTTCCCCCATTTGGGCACCGCCTGCCAGTCATGACGTCACGCGGACAGGCAGGCAGAGTGACAGACAGACAAATAAACATTTAGGTACAATCACAGACAAAACGGATTTCGAATTCCGCCTCGAAGAGCCACGTAATGCGACCCTACTGGAGAGGGAAGAGGGCTTCGGAATTTCGCTCGCGACAACCGGAGAAGAGGGCTGACATACACACACCCAGACCAAACACGCTCACACAAAAACATACGAGCAAAACACACACACACGCAGACGGACAATCAGCAGCCTCTACCCCCGAGGCCACCCAAACAAACCACGAAAAATGCGACGTCTCGACCACTCCCCCCCCACCCCCCACCACCACCACCAGGGCTCGATATTACTTCAAGCATAAATCCTGTGGGATCCCCTCCCCCCTCCCACCTCGTTCCCCTCTTGCCCTTGCCTGGCCTTGCACTCCCTCCCTCCTATGACCCCCAACCCCCCCTTCCTATTCTGTACCCGCCATCCCTACCCGCTCTGACCTATCCTACTCCCTATCCTATCCTATCTCACCCCATCCTATCCCTCCCCATCCACCCCTTTCCTCTTGCCCTACTCCTATCCCTCCCGTCCCCTCCCCCTTCCCCTTGCCTACTCTTATCCCTCCCACCCCACTCCACCCCCTCCTACCCCCCCCTCGAATTAAAGCCATGAATGAAAGGCGACGTCTTGTAGGAGGACGAGAGCTGTGAGACGCCGCTACCCCGCGCCATGAATAATTCAGGGCGTTCAATTACCGGTCTCCGCTGCCCCCCCCCCCCTTGCCCGTTCCGTCGGCCACTCGTGCTTACAATCTTGACCCTTCCGTCTGGGATTATCTTTTTTCTTATCGGATACACTCTGTTCAAAAACTCTGATGCTTATTCGTATTTATCCTAATATTTTGGCATCTTCGTATTTATTCATGCATTGTCTTGGGTTTATCCAGTTTGCTTGCGCATTATTGCTCACTTCCACACTTGGCAGGAAAGCTGTACCTTGGCCTTCAAGCGCCGTGCAAACACAAGCGAGCAAGTACTGAAAGCACTTCCACTCTTCCGCAAAAAGTAAACAAAGAGTGAACAACAGAAGAAAAACAAAAGAAGCACGCTGTCATTTTAGCAGTCAATTTGCGTGCATCCATAATTTTCATAAAATTAAAAGATTTGCACTTCATCGCTCGCATCTTTCATTTCATTCAACCCCTCCGAAAAAAGAACAAATATACTGACCCCCCGGCAACGTAATTAAAATAGAAAGGAAAATAACCGAATCACAGACGAACGCGCAATACTAAATCAGAGCGAAACAGCGGAAGAGAAAGACGGAAAAAAGTCGAACGGGAAAAAGTACTTAATCACTCCACTCCGCTTGCAAAGTATTCCGGAGAATGCTAATTGCACATGAAAAGGAAATAATCGAAGAGATTTGCATGGGAGGGAAGGGTGCGGAAGGGCGATGCAAGCCTTGCCCCCTCTGGGTTTGGCCGGCAGGGTGAAGCCTCGGACGCCTTGCCCTTCCGCCATGCCCTCCCCCTTCGAAGCCAGGACACCGAAGGATGGAAAGCTCCCTTCCTTCCTTCTGCCGCCCCGTTCTCCCAGCTCGATCGGAAGGGTAAAGGGCGGAAGACAAAACCCTTTCGTGCTTCCCCTTGACCTCTGTCCGCCGCCCTTCCTCCGTGCGCTCCCCCGTCAGATCACCGCCACATATCGAGTTAGCACCAGTGGGAGGAGGCGCTCTCCCGGGGGATTTTCCTTCACGTGGCGTCCTTCTCTCTACTCAACATTCAGATGCAATTTTCAGCAACTCTTTTCCGTCCTTGCAGAGCACGCATCACGAGGTCATACTCATCAAAAGGATAAGAAAAAAAAAAAAGAATCCGCGAGCTTGATCCCCGGGCAAGAGCGAGCGAAAGCAGAGCGAGGCGAACGCGCCGCGTCGGGGCGTACCTCCGGCCCTCACGAAGCCAGCCGTCACACTGCCTCTCGCTCTCCTCTCGGGCCCGCGACACCCACTCTCTTTCGCTCCCGACTCTCGCTCTCTCTTTCTCCCTCTCTCTCCCTCTCCTCTCTTTTTCTCTCCATCTCTCTTCTCTCTACCTCTCCTCTCTTTTCCTCTCCCTCTCTCTCTCTCTCTCCGTCTCCCTTCTCTCTCTCCCTTCTCTCACCTTTCTCTCTCTCTCTCTCTCCCTTCTCTCACCTTTCTCTCTCTCTCTCTCTCTCTCTCTCTCTCTCTCTCTCTCTCTCTCTCTCTCTCTCTCTCTCTCTCTCTCTCTCTCTCTCTGTCTCAGCCCATCTATCTATCTGTATATATGCAATGTATATCTACCACTTTCCCGTTTCATTCGTACTGTCCCTCTTCCTTCTCCCTCTCTCACATCTTCCACTGCTTGCAATCTCCCTCAATGATACATTCGCAAGGTCATCCACATCCATTCTTACCAATCTTTCCCCCTTTCCCCATCACTTCCCCTATATTCCCTAAGGCTTATCCCTTTCCCCCCCCTCTCTCTCTCTCTCTCTCTCTCTCTCTCTCTCTCTCTCTCTCTCTCTCTCTCTCTCTCTCTCTCTCTCTCTCTCTCTCTCTCTCTCTCTCTCTCTCTCTCTCTTCTTCATCCGTTTCCCCTGACATCCCTCCTCCGTTCTTCCTGCTCCTCTATTCGTTATTAGTACTGCTCTCACCCCCCCTTCTTTCTTCTACCGTTCCCTTTTATCTCCAACTGTTCCTCTTTCTCCCCCGTCTCCATCATCCTCGTGCCCTTATCCTTCTCTCCTCTTTTCTCCCCCCCTCCCCATCCCCCTCCGTCATGCAGCGGCGAGACGGTCACGCACCCATCCGTCATGAACCCCGGAGGCCCATCTCCCTGGATTATAAGCGCGTATCACCCAGGGAGGATGTTGCAGGATGTTGCATGGCACTCACTGAGCGCCTCTCTCTCGGGGCTATTTTGGAAGGGGAAATGGGGCTGGGGAGGGGGTTGGGGAGGGGAAAGGGGACTGGGGAAGGTGGAGGGGAAATAGGACTGGAGAAGGGGGAGGAGAGGAAGGGAGAAATGGGACGGGGGGGGGGGGTGGGGATGGAGGGGGAATTGGGACTGGGGGAGAGGATGAGGGGAGGGAAATGGGACTGGGGGAGGAGGAGGAATTGGAACTGGGGGAGGGGAGGGGGAGGAGGGGTGGAATACTTCTTCAACCCGTGTCCGTTGAGGTGACGGCAAAAGCGATTGTGAAAAAATGAAGGAGGTAAATAAATGAAAGGTTAGGCAAGACCATAAATACATAAATATATATAAAAAAAACAATGCAATAGCAATGCTGAAAATAAAACAAGACGCGCTACCTACAAAACAAAA
>NC_091558.1:33486075-33488575 GCF_042767895.1 Penaeus vannamei | reverse complement strand
AGTGTAACTTTGAAATAAGGCAACAAACTTAAAATTTACTTGGAAATGTTTTTCTTTGGTCATCGATTCGGGTAAGGTAAGAATGCAACTTCTCCCTTCCTTCTTTCTCCCCCCCCCTCCCTCCCTCTCCCTCCCTCTCTCTCTCTCTCTCTCTCTCTCTCTCTCTCTCTCTCTCTCTCTCTCTCTCTCTCTCTCTCTCTCTCTCTCTCTCTCTCTCTCTCCTTTTTCTCCTGCTTCCTCTCCTTTTTTCTCCTACTCTCCCTCCTTTTTTCTCCTACTCCCTCTCCTTTTTTCTCCTACTCCCTCTCCTTTTTTCTCCTACTCCCTCTCCTTTTTTCTCCTACTCCCTCTTCCTTTTTCTCCCCTCTCCCTCTCTCCCTTTTTCTCCCACTCCCTCTCCTTTTTTCTCCCACTCCCTCTCCTTTTTTCTCCCACTCCCTCTCCTTTTTTTCTCCTACTCCCTCTCCTTTTTTCTCCTACTCCCTCTCCCTTTTTTCTCCTACTCTCTTTCTCTCCCTCCTTCCCTCCCTCTCTCTCCCACCTCTCTCCTCTCTCTCTCCCCGCCCTCTCTCCTCTCTCTCTCTCCCGCCCTCTCTCCTCTCTCTCTCTCCGCCCCTCTCTCCTCTCTCTCTCTCCCGCCCCTCTCTCCTCTCTCTCTCTCTCCCGCCCTCTCTCCTCTCTCTCTCTCCCGCCCCTCTCTCCTCTCTCTTTCCCCGCCCCTCTCTCCTCCTCTCTCTCCCTCCCTCCCTTTCTTCTCTCTCTCTCCCTTTCTCCCTCTCTCCCTCCCTCTCTCATCCGCCGACTTTCTCTCTCTCCCTCTCCCTCGCTCTCACCCCTCTCTCTCTCTCCCTCTACTCTTTTCTCCAACTCCCTCTCCTCTTTTCTCCCACTCCCTCTCCCTTTCTTTTTCTCCCACTCCCTCTCCCTTTTTTCTCCACTCCTCTCCTTTTTCCCCCACTCCCTCTCCCTCTTTCTCCCACTCCCTCTCTCCTCCTCTCTCTCCCTCCCTCCCTTTCTTCTCTCTCTCTCCATTTCCTCCCCCTCTCCCACTTTCCCTTCCTCTCTAATCCGCCGACTTTCTCTCTCTCCCTCTCCCTCGCTCTCACCCTCTCTCTCTCCCACTCCCTCTCCCTCTCCCTTTTTCTCCCTCTCCCCTCTCTCTTTCTCCCACTCCCTCTCTCAATTTCTCCCACTCCCTCTCTCAATTTCTCCCACTCCCTCTCTCAATTTCTCCCACTCCCTCTCCTTTTTTCTCCCACTCCCTCTCCCTCTTTCTCCCATTCCCCCCCTCTCTCCCTCCCCCTTTCCCCCTCTCTCTCCCTCCCTCCCTTTCTTCTCTCTCTCCCTGTCTCCCCCTCTCCCTCTCTCCCTTTCTCCCTCCCTCTCTCATCCGCCGACCACAACATCAACCTCATCACACACAGCAGTGAACGGCAGATTAATTGCTTGGCAAATGGGAACGTTTACAATAGCTGAATATGCAGCCGGTTTGATACAGACACATGGGAGGTAGAAAGGGAGGGAAGGGAGATGAGGGAGAAGGGGAGACGAAGGGAGGAGTGAGAGTGAAGGAGAGAGGGAGGGAGGAGTGAGGGTGAAGGAGAGAGGGAGGGAGGGGTGAGGGTTGAGGCAGGGAGGGAGGGAGGGAGGGAGGGAGAAAGACCAGAGTAAGGGTAGGGAGGAAGGAATGCATGGCGAGCGAGAGTGAATAGGAGAGGGGGAGGAGACGAGGAAGGAAGGGCTGTAGATACATATATGGAGGAAAAGAGGAGATGGAAAAGTAAGCAAGAGCCAGACAGAGAGAGAGAGACAGAGGGAAGGAGAAGAGAGACACGAGAGCCCGAGAGAAGCAGGAAACGCAGAGAGCGGAAGCACAAAACGCGAATGAAAGCGCGGCTCAAAGCAGTCCTCGTCCGTCTCATTCACCGCCAATGCTACGAGTGAAGACCGAGAGGGAGAAAAAAAGCAAACGCAAAAAGAAAAGATAAAAAGAGGAAAAGGAGAAACAAGAGGACCAAGAAGAAGGGGAAAACAAGAAAGCAGAGAAAGCGTGACTACGTAAAAGAAATATTAATAAAGGACTTGAAGAAGTGGAAGAGCGAAGGCAAGATACAGCAAGAGGACCAAGAGGAAAGGCTGAAACAGCAATTTACACGAAGAGTAAAGAAAGAGAACCACGAAGTAGGAGTGGATGCTCCAGAAGAGCAAGGAGAGAGCAAAAAGCCATTCTCAAAAAGCCGAAAGCGCGGAGCACGTGCCTTCAGGAGCACCCGAACCGAGCAGCCTCTTCCTCCGACCCAGAGGACTCACTCACGAACGGATTCACGAACGAACGGACCCACTCACTCACGAACGGACAGACTCACGAACGAACGGACTCACTCGCGAACGGACGGACTCACGGACAGACGGACGGACGCGACCCGGGTCTTCCGCGAGAGCAACAAGTGGCCGCCGAACCACAAGCTGGAAGATGACGTCGACGTCGCACTGCCGCGGC
>NC_091558.1:33478575-33481075 GCF_042767895.1 Penaeus vannamei | reverse complement strand
GTTATTGAATGTTTCGACACCCCTCCTAACGTAACGTAAGAGTGTATAAAATGTGAATACAAAAATACTCCAACAATAAAGCAAATCAAATCCCAATAAAATTATTTAAACATCATATCAACACACCACTACACTCAAGTCTTTTTGTTGACAAAGTAAATCCACGGATCCACGAGCAACCTTTCTTCGTTTCGTTCCACTGTGTATTCAGTTCAACTTGCTGATTATACATTTACTTGCTATCGATTCATCTAATTATCAGTTACTAAGTGTTGAAAAAAAAACAGAAAATGAAAATCTAAAATGTATTAAGCAATCTGAAGGCAAAAGTCAACATCATAATTCATGAAAACCAGTTAGACCTTCAGTTATTCATGCTATTTTCATCTGTATCAACACAAAAATACGCATTAGTGCAAATGCAACTCCATAATTAATTCGAGTTATTTAAACATTTATAGATAAGGCCAACACCTAACCGGATATCTGCATCAAAATAATTGCAATACTAATAGCAAATATAAGACATAAAATAACAATAGTCGTTATTATTATTAGTAGTAGTAGCATTTCTATTATCATTATTTATATTCATATTACTATTTCTATTAGTATCATTATCATTAACACCATCATAATTATCATAACTATATAAACATCGCGATCATTACCATCCTTACTCTTCTTATCATTATTCTCGTCATCAACACCACGCACGCACGCACGCACGCACACGCACACACACACACACACACACACACACACACACACACAGAGAGAGAGAGAGAGAGAGAGAGAGAGAGAGAGAGAGAGAGAGAGAGAGAGGCAGAGAAAGAGAAAGAGAGAGAGAGAGAGAGAGAGAGAGAGAGAGAGAGAGAGAGAGAGAGAGAGAGAGAGAGAGAGAGAGAGAGAGAGTGAGAGAGAGAGAGAGAGGAGAGAGAGAGAGAGAGAGAGAGAGGAGAGAGAGAGAGAGGAGAGAGAGAGAGAGGAGAGAGAGAGAGAGAGAGGGAGAGGAGAGAGAGAGAGGGGAGAGAGAGAGAGAGAGGGGAGAGAGAGAGAGGGGAGAGAGAGAGAGAGAGAGAGAGAGAGAGAGAGAGAGAGGGGAGAGAGAGAGAGAGGGAAGAGAGAGTGAGTCCTCCAACCTAACACAACCGCTTCCCCGTGCAACCTCCCCCCTCCCCTCCCCCTCCCCCCATTCCTCGTGTACTCAGAACACGGGAACGCTGGGCGATGTCAGCAGCAGGCCGTGTTTGCCCGGAGCTTCTGAACTTGTATTTTGTGTTCATGCGGAGGAAAGGCGAAGATGAGATTTATTGTCTTCAGTTCAGGAGGAGGAGGAGGAGGAGGAGAAGAAAAGGGAGGTAAAAGAGGAGGAGGAGGAGGAGGAACAGAAGAAGAAAAAGAAGGTAGAGAAGGAGGAGGAGTAGGAGGAGGAGGATGTAAAATAAGTGGAGGAGGTAGAGGAGCAAGGAGGAGGACATACAGGAAGAGGAGGAAGTGGAGGGGGAGAAGCAGGATCAGCAGGAGGGCAATCAAAAAATGGAGTAGAGCTAAGAGTAAAAAAGAAGAAGAACAGCGGGTAGAAGAGGAAGCAGAGACCAAGATCCCGAGCAGAAGGAAAGGTCGACGAGCCCGGGAGAGCGAGCCGGCCCTTTGTCGCGTCGCCTGGCTTGTTGTGGCGAAGGTCGAGGCGGGTGCGTACGCGGGCGGGGTCGTTGGGGCTTCGCATAAAGCTTGTAATTTACATTTTACTCGGCGATAAATCCTCTCTTTGTGTTACAGCTCTGCCGATTCGAGTGCCGCGCTTTATGATGATTATTGTTGTGGTTGCTGCTGGCGGCGGCGGTGGTGCTGGCGCGAGTATTGTTATTATTTTGGCTGTGTTATTGTTTGTGGCGAGGAGGCTGATGAAAAAGGGCGAGGGTTGTTATGGCGATTGTGGTGGTGATTATAATTGGAATGGGGAAAATGATAGTGATGATAATAACATTAATAATAATAATAATAATAATAATAATAATAATAACAATAATAATAATAATAATAATAATAATAATAATAATAATAATAATAATAACAATAATAATAATCATTATCATTATAATGATAATGACAGTAATAATGACCAAATTATGATGATATTACGACAATGATGATGGCGATGGTGATAGTGATATTGATGATGTTTATAATAATGATAATGGTAGTACTATCAGTGTTGTCATTATTATTAGCATTACAATTATGAATGTAATTTATCCCTCACCATTATCCATAGTCTTGCCCTCTTGTTTCGTCCCTCTCCTTCCTTTTTCCATTAACATTCCTATCTTTGCACGTCCTTTAGCATCCCAGCTTCCTTCCTTCTCTCCCTCTTCTTCCTCTTTTTCTTTATCAATTTCTTCTACTTTTTCTTCCTCCTCTTACTTTAACCTTTACTCTTCCTCCTCCTCCTCTACACCCATACGGCCGTGCAAGCCCCCACTCGCCCCCTCCTCCT
>NC_091558.1:33461075-33468575 GCF_042767895.1 Penaeus vannamei | reverse complement strand
TTGTTATTGCTGTTATTGTCATTGCCGTTGTTGTTATTGTTGCTACTGTTGTTGTTGTTACCATTGTTATTACCGTTGCCGTTGCCACTGTTGTTGTAGGCGTTGTTGATGTTGTTCCGCGGCTTCACCGGGGAGTGGTTGCCCGTCGCCGCCATGGCAGGAGGCCGAGCAGCGCTAACCAGGGCCAAGGGGGCGAGGCGGGACGCACTACCAGGGGAGGGGAACCAGGCACGCCCCTCTGGCACTCTAATGGCGCGTTCTAAGTGCCACTGCCGTTATCAATGCTCTCTGCGACCAGCATCATGGCGGGACCGGCTCGCGAGAACAGTAATTGCAACACTCAAATGACCTCGTCTCTTGCTCTTCTCTGCTTCCCTGTCATGAACAATTCCTTCCCTTTAGGGCTATTCTACACAAGTGAAAAACACAAAAGCTGAAACGCTTCCTGTCGCAGAGTGAATGATGGGCGCGCGAGGCCAAGCAATCAAGCGAGAGCGAAGGGAAAGGGCACCACGGGCACCGCGAGACCGAGGGCACGCGTTTCCCGGGCGCATCGCAATGGCGGCGCGTCTGGAGGCACCGGGATCTGCGCTCTCAATTTACAACAGGTAGTCTACAAGGATAATAGACACCATCCAGTTACGCTGACACGGAAATACAGGATGTTGTAGACAGATATGTGAAGTATAAGAGTAAAAAGTAAAAAGTTTATTTGTAATATTGAAAAAAAAAACAAGCATAGCATGGCCACACATCTTTGGGTGATATACAATATACATAAGATCTTTTATGACTAAATTAAAAGAACAAAATAGTAGGTCTTATGTTTCGGGTAAAGCTGGATGAGACCGCCAGTGTCTTTTTTCCCTTTCTGCACATCTTGCGCCATTGCGAGCCAAACAAGTACAGTACAGTCAATGCGTGCGGTGTCTGTCTTTCGACTGGGTCACGTGTCAGAGCCGTCCTGTATCTTGCGTAAGTGTCTGTGTTGCGGCGACGGCGGGCAGGAAAAAAAGTTTATTGTCTTTTCGGGCGTTTTTTGCTGCCGCGGTTTAGTAGTTGAACGGCTCCTAATATGTTGCTTTCTGACTTATGGCTGTAATATCCAGACCTCTCCCACCCCCCCCGTCTCTCTCTCTCTCTCTCTCTCTCTCTCTCTCTCTCTCTCTCTCTCTCTCTCTCTCTCTCTCTCTCTCTCTCTCTCTCTCTCTCTCTCTCTCTCTCTCCCCCCACCAACAAAGAACTTAAAATTCAACAGCCCTCAAGGAAAGTTTTTACTTCTACTTCTCCTTATCCCTTTCCTTCTTCTTCTTTTTCTTTCTTAATGGTGATCCCGTGTCCGGTCCTGTCACTAATGGCGACGCGTCCACGACACCCTCGGCGTCCTCCCCGCCTCTGCATTCCCTCTCCCCCTCCCCCTCCCTCTGCATTCCTCCCCCACCCCTGCCACCCTCTCCCCACTCCCCTCTGCATTCCCTCCCTCACCTCTGCCACCCTCTCCCCTCCTCTCCCCCACCTATTCCCCCCTACCCCTACCCCTATCCCTCCCCCTCTATCCCTTCCCCCTTGCATTCCCTTCCCGACCCCTGCCACCCCTCTGCCCCCTCCCCCTCAGCTCTGTGACCCCTCCCCCTTGCCCGACTCCCCCCTCTCTTACCCCGTTTCCCTCCCTCTCCCTTCTCCCCCTCCTCTCCCGCCTCCACGATCCTTAAAGCGACCTCATGGATCACGGGCGTCGCGAAGATCGTAGGAAGGATAACTGGAATAACAGGGATTGGGGGCGATGGTGATAATGATGAGGATCAAGAAGAAAAAAAGAGAGAGAGATAAAGGGATGGCGCAGAAAATTATACCCTCTCTCTCTTCCTCCTTTCCGTATTCTCTCTCACTTCCTCCCTCCCTTCCGTCCCCTCTCTCCCTCCTTTCCATCCCCTCTCTCCCTCTATCCCTCCCTCCTTTCCGTCCCCCTTCTCCCTTCCTCCCTCCCTCCTTTTCTTCCGTCCCCCTCTCTCCCTTCCTCCCTCCCTCCTTTCCGTCCTCTCCCTCCCTTCCTCCCCATTCTCCTCTTCTCTCGCTCCTCCCCATTCTTACCTTCCCCCCCTCCTCTTTCTCGCTACCCTTCCCCCCCCCCCTTCCTCCCCTGACTTCAGCGAGCGAGAGCATGTCCTATCCTCATTAATTAAGCCGGTCTACCCTTAGCCTCTGAAAACGATCTTGCTTCATCTCAAAACTCGAAGCCGGCAAGAGGAAGCTAATAGGTTATGCATTAAAAATGGTGATCTAACGCGGTGTTCGGTGTAATGAAAAAAAAGTCATAAAATATGTACAAGGAAAAAAGGAAGAAGTGAAGAGAAAAGAATGCTATAAAATAAGAAGCGAAGAACGATCAAACACAAGTATACAAAAGTATGAAGGGATAAACAAACAACATAAAACGCAGATACCAAATCAAACGAATAAAACGTAGAACAAAATACATTTAAAATTAAGTCCTTTGCACCCGCTTATGTGTCAAGTAATAATTCTTATGGGCGATAATGGTACAACGTTGTTAGAGAACAGCTGCGAAATAGCGATACGCGGAATGGACACAACGACAAATAAAGTCTACGGCTATCAAACAACATAAAAAGTCACAACATACAAAGATCACCTGCCACATGCGGAAAGTGCACCCTTGCCTGCAATCGGCACATACTATACCGTGTCCCAGAACGAAAAAAAAACATACCTGCCGCGCACTATACGATGTACTATATATAAAAAGCACATGCTGCTATAACAGTCAAACGTAAAAAACTACACACTATAGCTCCTCCCCTTAACTACTATACGTTCCCCGGTGCAGCACAAGTCGCTGTCACGCGGTATTCGGAACCCCGCACAGTACAGCGCATCTACGATATCCGCTTTAACTGCCTCAAACGCCCCAACCTATTTCTCTACTTAAACAACGCCAGGGGATTAAACGGAAGAGAAAAATACGATAATTATGCCGAGATCAAACTTGGAACCTCTTTACTAACTCTTCGTCACTTCTCTCGCCTCGGGCCAAGTTTAGGCTAAATACTACCTCTGTCCCGTAAGTTACACGTACATGCGTCCTCTCTCTCTCTCTCTCTCTCTCTCTCTCTCTCTCTCTCTCTCTCTCTCTCTCTCTCTCTCTCTTTCTCTCTCTCTCTCTCTCTCACTCACTCACTCACTCACCCTCTCCTCACTCTCTCTCATTCACTCACACTCATTCACTCACTCACACACTCATTCACTTACACACTCACTCATTCACTCGCTCAATCAAATACTCACACACTCATTCACTCACTCCCTCACACACTCATTCACTTACACACTCACTCAAATACTCACACACTCATTCACTCACTCCCACACTCATTCACTTACACACACATTCATTCACTCACTCACTCATTCACTCACACACTCATTCACTCACACACTCATTCACTCACACACTCATTCACTCACACACTCATTCACTCACACACTCATTCACTCACACACTCATTCACTCACACACTCATTCACTCACACACTCATTCACTCACACACTCATTCACTCACACACTCATTCACTCACACACTCATTCACTCACACACTCATTCACTCACACACTCATTCACTCACACACTCATTCACTCACACACTCATTCACTCACACACTCATTCACTCACACACTCATTCACTCACACACTCATTCACTCACACACTCATTCACTCACACACTCATTCACTCACACACTCATTCACTCACACACTCATTCACTCACACACTCATTCACTCACACACTCATTCACTCACACACTCATTCACTCACACACTCATTCACTCACACACTCATTCACTCACACACTCATTCACTCACACACTCATTCACTCACACACTCATTCACTCACACACTCATTCACTCACACACTCATTCACTCACACACTCATTCACTCACACACTCACTCACTCTCTCTTTGCCTATCTTTTTTATCTCTACATACATACATACATACATACATACACACACACATACACACCCACACTCCCAACATCCTGCCCCCTACCGCCGCGAGAGGTCGACCTCGGAAGCGGAGAGAAGCGGTCTTAATAATTCAGATGATAAGTACGTGTTGCGAGTTAGGAATAAAGGTGTTGGATCATTCCACGGTGCTTATGGCGCTTCAGACAGATAGATAGTGGGGGAGGGGGAGGAGAAGAGGGGGGAGAGGAGGTAAGAGTGAGAAAAAAGGAGGGGCGAAGTGGAAGAACGCGATAAGAGAGAGGGAGAGGGGGGAAGCAAGCACGGTGGGGGTTGGTGAGGAGCAGGAGCAAGGCGGGTGGAGAGGGAAGGAGGGTGGGGAGGAGGAAGAGGGGGGTGGGGTGGGGGGAGCACGGAGGATGAGCGGTAGGGAAAAAACATAAAGGAAAGAAAAATGTTCAATCTCTCTCTCTTTCTTACTCTCTCTCTCTCTCGCTCTCTCTCTCCTATTCTTGGGGATATTTTGCATGCTTAACAGAAAAAAAAATCCAGTAAGCTGGGATTAACTCACAGAACTTTATCGAAATACTCGTACTTTTTTGACTTTATAAATACATTAATACTGATACGTAATACAAGGGTTTCAATACCACAAGCCAAAAATAAATGAATAAATAAATAGATGCTTGACCATGAGTAGAATCAACGAAATGACAAAAAGGTTCTGTATATAATGATGGTTGTCGCGACGGACGATTATGAATGAAAGCCATGACAGAGAAAGAGAGCAAAAGAAGAGGGGGAAAGCGAGGAAGGGGAAGAGAAAGTTCAAAGAAAGAGAGGATACATAGAGAGGGGTAGGGATATATAGACTGATAGAAGAAAGTGAGAAGCAGAAAAGCAGAGAAGAAAAAGAAAAAAATACGGAGAAGAAGAAGAAGAAGAAGAAGAAGAAGAAGAAGAAGGAGAAGAAAGAGAGAGAGAGAGAGAGAGAGAGAGAGAGAGAGAGAGAGAGAGAGAGAGAGAGAGAGAGAGAGAGAGAGAGAGAGAGAGAGAGAGAGAGAGAGAGAGAGAGAGAGAGAGAGAGAGAGAGAGAGAGAGAGAGAGAGAGAAAGAGAGAGTAAGTAAGAGAAAAGGAAAAGAGAGAAAGAGAGAGAGAGAAAGAGAGAGAGAGAAGAAGAGAGAGAGAAAGAGAGAGAGAGAAAAGAGAGAGAGAAAGAGAGAGAGAGAAAAGAGAGAGAGAGAGAGAGAGAGAGAGAGAGAGAGAGAGAGAGAGAGAGAGAGAGAGAGAGAGAGAGAGAGAGAGAGAGAGAGGAGAAAAAGATAGAAAGAAAAAAAGACCGACATACAGACAGACAAAGAGAGAGAGAGAGAGCGAGAGAGAATGATTGATGTTGCACTTTGGGGTAATAACGGAGCCGAGGATGAACGATGAAAAAAATGAAGGTGATATGATAGTGATCAAGAGAAAGAATATTTCTTCGAGAGGAAATATAAATTCGAAAAACGAGCAAAAATAGTGAAAGGGAGATGAGAGGGAAGGAGAGAAGGAGGGAAGGGAAGAGGGGAGATGGACGCGGTGGAGGGGGAGGGGTAGGAGGAGGAGTAGGAAAGGGAACAGGATCAGGAGGAGAAAGGAGAAAGGAGAAAGGAGGGAGGAGAGAGGAGGGAGGAGAGAGGAGGAAAAAGGGAGGAGGGAAAGGGGAAGGGGAAGAGGAGTTAAAGAAGACAAAGAAGAAAAGGAAGAAAAATAAGAATAAGAAGTAGAAGAAAAGAAGAAGAAGAAGAAGGAGGAAATAAGCAAATCAGAAAGGGAAGATGAAAAGAAATTGAAGGAGGTACCGGCGGTGGCGGTGGTGGCAGGGAGCGAGGAGAGGGAGGAGGAGAAAGAGGAGGAGGAGGAGAAGGAGGAGGGAGGAGGAGGAGGAGGAGGAGGGAGGAGGAGGGGGAGGAGGAGGGAGGAGGAGAAAGAGGAGGAGGATGAGGAGAAGCAGGGGGAGAAGAAGAAGGAGGAGGAGAGGACAGTATGAGAGCAAAACATTACGAAGCCAAAATCAACAAATGAGTATTAGAAGCAGAAGCACAAAAAGTGGGATAAAGAGGTAAAAAAAACTTACCACGTGAAAGAATGAAAACAAAAGAAGGAAAATACGTAAACAGCAAGTGATTTTATTGAAGAAAAAAAAGGAAAAATACAGGCGGAACATAGGAGAAGAGAAGGAAAAGGAGAACTAAAACGAGAGTGAGAGAGAGAAAAAAAAAACTAAACGGCTTGAAATAAAAGCCGTGAGTCTTGACAAAAAGGCTTTCACCAAACCCCCCCCCCCTCAGGACCTTCCCCTCTCTCGCCCTCAATCCCCTCCCCATCCCCCCCACCTTTCTTTCCTGCCCTTTCCACCCCCTCCCCTCCCTCAGGACCTCCCCCCTCGCCCTTAATCCCCTCCCCATCCCCCCACCTTTCTTTCCTCTCCTCCCCTCCCCTCCCCTCCTTCCTCCCTCGACCCCTCTGCACAAAGTTTATTCTTTTTTCATCCACCCCCTCAAAAAATGCCTTTTTTCTTGTCTGTCCCTTTAACCCTTACTCACAATGTTCCTTTTAAGATGCCCCCCTCCTCGTCCCCTCACAAAACCAGCGACTCCCGCGATGTGCATCCATTTCCCCTCGACGCCTCCCGACAATGCATGCTCCCCCCCTCCCCACCACTCCCCGCCCGACCCCCACTTTTCCCTTCATCGTCTGCCCTCCCAATCCACCCCCTTCACGCTCTCTCTCTCTCTCTTTCGGTCTGCCTGTCTGTTTCTCTGTCTGTCTGCCTGTCTGTTTGGTGTGTTTGTCCTGTCTGTGTCTGTCTGTCTGCCTATCTGTCTGCTTATCTGCCTATCTGCCTGTCTGTCTGTCTCGGTCTCCTCCCGTCCTCTTTCTTTTTCTTCCTCCCTCTCTTCTCTTTCTCTTCCTTCCTCTAATTAACTTTCTTTACACTTCCTTCCTTCCTCTCCCTTCTTTCTTTCCCCTTTCTTCGTTATTTCTCCTCCTCCTCCTCCTCCATTTCTCCATTAGAAAAAAAAAATAGCCGATTAATTGTAAACAAAGACCCCTAAACAATTACTTAAAAGAAAAAGTGAAGGATTTTTTCCTCCCGACCTCTTTCAAAACCTCCAAATGCCCCGAAGGAATCTTTCGCTGAGTCCACAGTTCCGCAAAACACTCCTGAGGGAATCAAGGTAACGAACGATGGAGAGGGCGATGGTGATGATGATGATGATGATGGTGGAGGAGGTGATGATGGTAATGTCACTGATCAAGATTGTGATGGTGATAGGGGTGGTTTTGGGTGGTGGTGGTGGTAATGATAGTGACGGTGGTTATGATGATGATGACGACGACGACAGCGACGATGGTGATAACTGTGATGGTTTTGGTCGTAATGTCAACAGTAGTGTGATAATGACAGTACCGACAGTGATGGTACAAGAGAGAGAGAGAGAGAGAGAGAGAGAGAGAGAGAGAGA
>NC_091558.1:33441075-33456075 GCF_042767895.1 Penaeus vannamei | reverse complement strand
CCCCGCAAACACAAAACGTAATTAAGGCGACGGCAATCAGAGCCGAGTCGCTGAGCCATCGCGGCGACGGCTGGGCTTCCCTCAACCCGCCTTGGCCTCCCGCTCGCCTCGTCTCGCCTCGTCTCGCCTCGTATCGCCTCTTCGCTCGCCTCGCCCTGCCCTGCTTGATGACCACGGTTTGCCTCCCCTTGCTTCTCCTTTCCGTTCTTTCCTTTTTCTTTTCCTCGTATTCCCTTTCTCTCTCTTTCCCGTTCTTTCCTTTCCTGTTCCTCGTATTCCCTTTCTCTCTCTTTCCCGTTCTTTATTTTCCTTTTCCTCATTTTCCTTTCTCTGTCCTTCCCATTCTTTTCTTTCCTTTTCCTCATATTCCCTTTCTCTCTCTTTCCCAATATCTATTTTCCTTTTCCTCATCTTCCCTTTCTCTTTCCCAATCTTTATTTTCCTTTTCCTCATCTTCTCTTCTCTCTCCTTCCCATTCTCTCCTTTCATTTTTATCTTCCCTTCTCCTTCCTTCCCATTCTTTCCTTCTCTTTTCACCGTTTCCCTTCTTTCTCTATTTTTTTCTCTGCCTTTCCCAGCCACCTTCCCTCCTTCCACTTGCCTACCGCTACCCTATCCTCCCCATCCTTTCCTCCCCTGCGCATCTATTCTTTTCCTATCCTTCCTCTACTCTTAACTACCTATTTCTCCATGTCTTTTCCTTTCCTTTCCCTCCCATTCCCTTCTCATCCCTCTATACGTTTGCCTGTCGTTTCGTTTCGTTTCGTTTCCTTTCCTTCCCATCCTCTCCCTTCTCATTCTTACCCTTCCATCCTCTTCCCACCTCACCCCTCTTAAACCCTTGTCGGTCACTCATTCCATTACATTCCATTACATTCCATTCCCATCTCCCCTCCCCTCACCGTTCTTTCCTTTCCTTTCCTTCCCCGTTCTCTTTTTTTTCTTCGTCTTTCTCCTGCCCTACTATTGCCTATCCTTCCCTAACCGCCCCTCCCCTTCCCTTCTTTTCGCTTCCTCTTTTTCTTTCCAACTTCTCTTCCCGTCCCTTCCCTTTCCTTATTATCCCATCTCTTCCCTTCTATTCTCACCCCGTCCCTTCCCTTTCCTTATTATCCCATCTCTTCCCTTCTATTCTCACCCCGTCCCTTCCCTCCCTTCCATTCTCACCATGTCCCTTCTCTACCTTTCCCTCCCCTTCCCTTCTCTTCCATTCTCCCCCTTCCCTTCCCTTCCCTCCCCTTCCCCTCCCATCCCTTCCCTCCCCTCCCCTCCCCTCCCCATCCCATCCCATCCCCTTCTCATCCCATCCCATCCCAATCCCAATCCCATCCTATCTCATCCCATCCCCTCCCCATCCCATCCCTCTCCTTCCCCATCCCATCCCATCCCATCCCCATCTCATCCCAATCCCTCCCCATCCCATCCCCATCCCATCCCTCCCATTCCCATCCCATCCCATCCCATCCCATCCCATCCCTCCCCTTCCCAATCCCTCCCCATCCCCATCCCCATCCCATCCCATCCCTGCCCGTCCCTGGTCATACACAAAGGCAGCCGCGTGTACACTGCAACTTTAAGGCCCGACACAGCGGATACGGCCGTGGCATTGGCCATCCGTGTTTAGAGACCGTGTACCTGTGCGTGTGCGTGTGTGTCTGCGCGTGTGCGTGTATCGGTATTTTTTGTGCTACTGTTCGTGTGTTCGTATATAAATATAAGCACGCGCGTGTGTGCGTGCGTGTGTGCGTGTGTATGTATAAATATGAATGTATGTATGTATGTATGTATGTGAATATAAATTTATATATATATATACATATATATATATATATATATATATATATATATATATATATATATATATATATATATATATATGTATATAAATGTACATATGTATAAATAGTTGTTTACATGCGTGTGTGCGTGTGTGTGTGTGTGTGTGTGTGTGTGTGTGTGTGTGTGTGTGTGTGTGTGTGTGTGTGTGTGTGTATGCGCGCGCGCGCGTGCGTCTGTATTCGCGCACTATGTGCATACATATCTCTCTATCTGAACTGGTAAACACAAGCACCCACACACACACACACACATGCACGCAGGTCTATACACGTACACACACACACACACGCACCAATGCCCACACCCATTGATAAAAGTATATATACACCAACCGATCAAACAACTCCGCCATCGGAAAACATCAAATCAAGAGATTTCCCCAACTGGCATATCAGTCACCGACCCCCCCCCCCACTCCCTATCCTACCTCCCCCCCTCCCCCTCCCAGCAAGAAAACCAAAGCACCAAACGGAATAAAAATCCAGTGCGAAAAATATACGAACAATAATCAGGCCTAATAAATGATGCACATACATCCGCAATATCGACTCCGCCAACAGCTTTCAGAGTCCAAAAAGCATTTCTCACCCCCCCCCCTTCCACCCCATCCCCTCCCGCCCCCTGCGCTCCATTCATTCACTCACCGGTCGAGCTATTCAAGGGAAAGTCCACCGCCATCATGCGTACACATACAGACACATACGCACACATATGCAAGGGTATATATATATATAAATCTCGATGTGCGCGCGCGCATGAGTGTGCGTGCGTGCGTGCGTGCGTGCGCGTGTGTACATACATACACACGCCCACACACACACACACACACACACACACACACACACACACACACACACACACACACACACACACACACACACACACACATATATATATATATATATATATATATATATATATATATATATAAAACAGTACATAAAAACCATTCACAGCCATTTTCATTAATCAAAAGCATGTACAAATGTATATGCAAATGTATGTTTGGGTGAGTTAACAGCCGGATGAGTAAATTAACTCATTCTGGAATGTGGAGGAAAAATGTGGGGGTCAGAGATAAAAAGAAGGGAGACACAGGCAAGAAGACGAAGAAGATGATGGAAAACAGAAAGAAATTAAGAAGAAAAAAGGGCCGAAAACAGAGACAGGAAATGAAGAAGAAGAAACAGTAGACAATGATGATGATAATAATAGTTGACGATCACGATAATGACGGCGAGGGAGAAATGAGAAATAGAAAGAGGAGAATGGCAAAAAAGAAGAGCCTAAAGCACGAAGACGGGCGAGTGGGAGAAAGGGGAGGGGGAGAGGATGACACACAGGGGATGGCGGAGAGAAAGGGAGGGGGGGGAGAGGGTTCATGTTGTAGATGGCAGCTCCGACGGCGGCGAGACAAAAGCTACCTTGCCACCTACTCCCACACTCTCCCTCTCCCCTCCCTCTACTCGTACCTCCCCCTCCCGATTACTCTCACCACTACCTTTCCTGTCCTCCCCTTAACCCCCAACCTCTCCCTATCTCCCTTGCCCCTTCCCCGCCACACTCCCCCCCATCTGCTTCCCGTCCCCAACCCTACCCCTCTCCCCCATTTCCAACCCTTATACCTTCCCCTCCCTCCGCCTCCCACCCCCTCCCCCATTTCCCATCCTAATACCTTCCCTCCCTCCTCCTCCCTCCTCCCTCGCCCCTTCCCCTTTTCCCACCCTTTAACCTTCCCTCCCTCTCTCCCTCTCTTCCTCCCTCCCTCCCCCCTCCCTGTCTTCTACCTCTATCCTCCACTAGCCCCACCCCCCCACCCTCCCCCAGACTGTTGTCAACTCCGAACACAAAAGCTCTCGGAGGGAACGCTGCTTGTTTATATCTCGGGTCGCCTTTTCCAGTGGGAGGTGCTAGGAAGGGAGGGGTGGAGGCGGGGAGGAGGAGGAGGAGGAGGAGGAGGAGGAGGAGGAGGAGGAGGAGGAGGAGGAGGAGGAGGAGGAGGAGGAGGAGTGAGGAGTAAGAGGAGGGCGAGGGAGGAAGAGGAAGAGGAGGAGAAGGGAGGAAGGGAGGAAGGAGCATGGAGGGATGAAGGGAAGGAGGGAGGGAGGGTGGAGGAGAAGGGAGGAAGGGAAGGAGGGAGGGGGAGGAGGAATATGGGGAAGAAGGAGTTGCTGGGGGCTGGGGGGCACCTCGTATAATTGTTCTCTTTTTTTTCTCTTTTTCTTTTTTTTCTTTCTACCAAGTACTATCACTACTCATTAGCAGTAACCACAGCATTAACATAACAACAAAGAGTAATACCGGTAGCAATAATAATAGTCGCTATTATCATCATCATCACTATAATCATCATTCACGTGACGATGTAGTGGCGGTGATAACGGTGGCATTGCGACCAACGGACAAATATAATAAACCATTTTCGTCCCACTCAGCTGGCCCCATAGGGAGGTACCCCAAGGCGTTGGAGGGGGGGGGTTCTTGCTAATTATTGGAGCACACGGGATTTTCAATTCACGATGATTTTTATGGTCCGAGTGTGTGTGTGTGTGTGTGTGTGTGTGTGTGTGTGTGTGTGTGTGTGTGTGTGTGTGTGTGTGTGTGTGTGTGTGAGAGAGAGAGAGAGAGAGAGAGAGAGAGAGAGAGAGAGAGAGAGAGAGAGAGAGAGAGAGAGAGAGAGAGAGAGAGAGAGAGAGGAGAGAGAGAGAGAGAGAGAGAGAGAGAGAGGGAAGGGAGGGAGAGAGAGAGAGAGAGAGAGAGAGAGAGAGAGAGAGAGAGAGAGAGAGAGAGAGAGAGAGAGAGAGAGAGAGAGAGAGAGAGAGAGAGAAAGAGAAAGAGAGAAGAGAAAGAGAAGAGAGAAAGAGAGAAAGAGAAAGAGAAAGAGAAAGAGAGAGAGAGAAGAAAGAGAGAAGAGAAAAGAGAAAGAGAAAAGAAAAGAAAGAGAAAGAAAGAGAAGAGAAGAAAGAGAAAGAAAGAGAAAGAGAAAGAAAGAAAGAGGAAAAGAGAGATAGAGATAGAGATAGAGAAAGAGAGAGAGATAGAGATAGAGATAGAGAAAGAGAAAGAGATAGAGATAGAGATAGAGATAGAGATAGAGATAGAGATAGAGATAGAGAAAGAGAGAGAGAGAATGAGGGAATGAGAAAATGACTCCGACCTGCGAGACAAAACAAAAACGCCGCCCCGATCACAACCGTCGACCGAGGGCGACGCAAGCACTGCACGCTTTGCAGCAATACAAAGGAAGGCGGAGATTGAGGGGATTGCAAGCCGACGACAGAAGGGGGAGGAGGAAGGGTGGAGGAGGAAGGGTGGAGGAGGAGGGGGAAGGAGGAAGGGTGGAGGAGGAAGGGTGGAGGAGGAAGGGGAGGAGGAAGGGTGGAGGAGGAAGGGTGGAGGAGGAAGGGAGGAGGGGGAAGAGGAGGAGGAGGAGGGAGGAGGAGGAGGAGGAGGAGGAGGAGGAGGAGAAGGAGAAGGAGAAGGAGAAGGAGGAGAAGGAGGAGGAGGAGGAGGAGAAGAAGGAGTATGAGGCGGCGGCGGCGATCGAGGAGTAGGAAGGAGGAGGAGGCGGCGGCGATCGAGGAGTAGGAAGGAGGAGGAGGCGGCGGCGATCGAGGAGTAGGAAGGAGGAGGAGGCGGCGGCGATCGAGGAGTAGGAAGGAGGAGGAGGCGGAGGCATATTGCACTGCAACAAATCTGCTAACAGCAACAATGCCTCAGGCCGAACGGTCGGATGGGCCGGTGTTTGTCTGCTCTGTTGCGTATTTGTTCACTAAACAGGACGGGAATATTGGCAGCACCGAACAGAAAGGTGGGCATGGCCTTGCTCGTTCCTCCTTTGCCCTCGCCTAATCTCTCTTGTCTCTCTCCTCCTCCTTCTTAGCCTTCTTCCTCCTCCTTCAATCATGCTCTTAATTTTTTTTTCTGAATGATCACCAATTTCCCTTTCGTAATGATCGCCGTCCTTACCTCTTCTCCTTCCCTTATCAAACTTCCACCCCCCTCGTTCCCCTCTTCACTCTCTCCCTCCCTTTCCTTTCCCACGAAATACTTAGCCCTCCTCCTCCTCCTCCTTGAACCTTCCCCCTACCCTCCCTCTCTCCACATACTCCCTCCTCCTCCTCCTCCTCCGTGAACCTTTCCCCTCCGTTTCTTCCCTCCCTGTTGGCCCCTTCCCCTCCTCTCCTCCTCTCCCCATACCCACCCCCTTCCCTTTCTATTTGACCCTTCCCCTCTCCTCCTTCTACCCTTCCTGCCTCTCTCTTTTCCTCTCCCCCGCCCTACCCACCTCCTCCGCCGCCCCCTCTCACCCTCTTCTGAACGATTCCCGGGAGACACAATATGAATCCGATAATAAAAGGCGCATAAATTAGCCCAAAATGGCCCTGTGACATCCAGCACATTACGGCCGGAGAACAGGAGCCCAAGATATAGTGCAGCAGCCAACGCGGATGGGTATTCTGAGATTACGTGCACTTGAATACATATGCACGGGCACGGTGGGGGGGGGGGGAGCGTTCGATCGCTCTCGCTCTCCCTTTCTCTCTCTCTTTCTCTATCTATCTCTTATCTCTTTCTCTTCCTCACTCACGCATTCACTTTCTCATTCATTCACTTACTTACTCACTCACTCACTCACACTCTCCCTTTCACACAATCACTCACTCACTCACACTCTCCCTTTCACACACACACTCACTCACTCACTCACTCACTCACTCACCCACTCACTCACTCACACACTCGCGTGAACAATCTTGCCCCCTCCCTTCCCACTTCAAACTACAAAAAAAAACGATTTTTACAGGTAATAAGATTCCAAACTATAAATAAAGCACTCGCAACGAAACAGACGAACTGTGCATGAACGCACAAATAAAAGACAAAGCAGATGAAAAAAAAAAATAGACAAAAAATATCTAGGTCAACGCGTCCCGTGTCGTCTGAAAACCATTAAGCCTGACAAAGCTTTTAATCTGCATAATGATAAAACAAACACTCCCGATAATTTTCCAAAAAAAAGGGGGGGGGTCTCTGCATGGGAAAAGCACCTGTTACTGCTTTCGATTGCCAACTGCCATTTATCTACGCCTGGGACATCATCAATCACTTACTTCATTACAGACATAATTAACCCCGGTCCTTAAAACACGGAAAGTTCGCTGTTTGTGCCCCGCTTTCCTCTCTCCGAATCATAATGGACAGGGTGGGGGTGGGGGGGGTGGAGATGGGGTGATGCCAATACTAATGGCGATTGTTGATGCTGACGAGAGCATCACACGCAACGCCGGTAGTGATCGTGGTGGGGGTGCGGTTATATTATTACTGGGTGTGGTGATGATTGATGATGACTGATGATGGTGGTGATGATGATTGATGATGGTGATGGTGGTGGTGGTGGTGGTGGTGATGATGATGATGATGATGATGATGATGATGATGATGATGATGATGATGATGATGATGATGATGATGATGATGATGATGGTGACTGATGACGATGATAACTGATAATAATAAAGTCGATGGTGACGATAAAGCTAATGTCGATTTTGATACTCATAAAAGCAACAGCAACAATGCCGGAGCACAATCAGCAGCACACCAGACCTCAACGTACGGACCCAGAGCCACGCAAATCCCTTCCGTAAGAGCCCACCTCCCACCACCATAGAGCCAGCTCACCCACACGCCGCTGCTTGCCCGAGAGCACCCAAGCAACGGCATGTGGAGACTATACCGGGCCCGCAAGCACCTACACTGGCTTAAGTTCCGAATGCTACAGACAGACACAGACGCGCTGCGACTCGGAGGAAATCCACGCACGCAGGAAGCAGAGGGAGTTTCGCGCTTACAGGAGCAAGCAAGCGCGAGACAATACAGTCACGCGGGGATACGAATCGGAGCGCGAACAAGCCGACCGGAAAAGGGGGGAAAAAAGACAACGCCAAACACAAACACAAAGGCAAGCAAGCATAAAAGACACAGTCACAGCTGCAGAATCACCACAGCTACACAAACACACGCACACGCACACACGCAGGCACTCAAACACACGCACACACACACAAAATCAATAGGACCTTCCTCCTACTCCTACGCCTCCTCCTCCTCCTCCTCCTCAACTTCTTCCTCACAGTAAACATTCGCCTACACTTCCACTTCCAAAACCACCTCCTACTCCCCACCTCTTCCACATCCACCTCCATCTCTATCTCCACCTCCCCCCTCCCCCTCCTCCCCCTCCTCCACTTCCTACGCCCCCACCCCCTCGCCCACCCCCACGCTCTCTCGACACATTCCACACTGGCACAAAAATCTTCGCTTCCTTTTGTTACAACTTAGAGTCGCGACTGAGAATACGAGAAGGAGGGGAAGGAAGGAAGAGGGAGGAGAGAGAGAGAGAGGGAGGAAGGGAGGTAGAGGGAGGGGAGGAAGGGAAAGAGTGAGGGAGGAAGGGAGAGAGTGAGGGAGGAGGGGAGAGAGTGAGGGAGGAAGAGAGAGAGTGAGGGAAGAATCCAAAGAGAGAGAAGAGGGGATGGAGGAAAGAGGGAGCTAGAGAGGGAGAACGGGAGAAAATGAAGGGGGAGCGACGGAAGAGAAGGGAAGAAGAGCAAGAAAGACCAAGGACTGAAGAGAAGGGGAAAGCCAGAAGCCGAGGAGAGGAAAGGAAATGAGAGTTGGAGAGGACTAATGAAAAAGATTGATAGACAAGAAGTAAATGCAAGAATCAGGCGAAGGGATACGAAAGAAAGACAAAAAATGGGAGAAGAAAAGGGTTGAGGAAAAGGTGGGTGGGTAGGAAGAGGAAAGGAGGACGAGTTGGCGGAGGAGGTGGAGTAAAAGAAGAAGAAGAAGAAGACGGATGAGGAGGAATAGAAGGAACAAAAATAAGGCGAAAAAGTATAAAAAAAAGAAGTATTAAACACACAACACGAAAAGCGAAAAAGTACAGAGTGAAAAAGAAAAAGTGGAAGAAAATGATGAAGAGCAGAACAGAAAAATACAAGTGAGAAGACGAGAGAAAAGATATGAGAGAATAAAAGCAAGAAAAGGGAGAGAAGATAAGAGAGCAGAGTAGAGGAGATAAGAGAGAGGAGAGGAGCGAAGAGGAGAGAAAAGGAGAGGAGGTCAGAGAGAGGAAAAGAGTGAAAAGGAGAGAAGATATGAAACAAGAAAAGAGAAGAGAGAGGAAAGGGTCGAAGAGGAGAGAAGTTAAGAGAAAGGAAAGGGGCGAAGCGGAGAAGTTAAGAGAGAGGAAAGGGTCGAAGAGGAGAGAAGTTAAGACGGAGGAAAGGGTCGAAGAGGAGAGAAGTTAAGAGAGAGGAAAGGGTCGAAGAGGAGAGAACTTAAGACGGAGGAAAGGGTCGAAGAGGAGAGAAGTTAAGAGAGAGGAAAGGGTCGAAGCGAAGAAGAGATGAGAGAGAGGAAAGGGTCGAAGCGAAGAAGAGATGAGAGAGAGGAAAGGGGCGAAGCGGAGAAGAGATAAGAGAGAGGAAAGGGTCGAAGCGAAGAAGAGATGAGAGAGAGGAAAGGGGCGAAGCGGAGAAGAGATAAGAGAGAGGAGCGAGCGTAATTTATGATTGTGGCGGCGGCCGCGGTGCTCGTCCGGCCCTTCCCTTGCTGATGCTCCTCATCTCGCCCGTTTTACCGCCACAGAGGCAGCTTCCTCATCCTCCTGCTCCTCTTCTATTAATGTCTTCCCTTCCCTCTTCCTTCTTTCTTACTTCTTCTCCTCATCTTTACCCCTTCGTTTTGATCTGGACTTTTTTTTGTATGTCTATTTTCTTGACTCTTCCTCACCTATTATGCTATTTCGCCTATTTTCTATTCACTTTC
The DNA here is from genome assembly GCF_042767895.1 of Penaeus vannamei. Classification (NCBI taxonomy): domain Eukaryota; kingdom Metazoa; phylum Arthropoda; class Malacostraca; order Decapoda; family Penaeidae; genus Penaeus; species Penaeus vannamei. The sequence continues at coordinate 33,446,397 of NC_091558.1, read as the reverse complement.
TTTCTTGCATTCATTTTATCATCTGTTTCTCCAGCTCTTCCCTTCCCTTTCCCTCACCTCCTCCTACGGCGCCATTCTCTCTTCCTCTCTTATTTCTCTCTCTTTCTTCCTCTTCCCTTTCCTTCTGTCTCTGTTTCTCTGTTTCTCTCCCCCTCTCCCCCTCCCTCTCGAACTCCGTCTCCGTCTCCATATCCTCCTCCCTCTCTCTCTTTCTCGCTCTCTCTCTCCCTTTCCCTCCCTCTCTCTCTCACTTTCCCTTTCCTTCTCCGTACTCTTTCTTTTTCTCTCTCCCTCTCCCTCTCTCTCTCTCACTTCCCCTTTCCTCTTTCTTTCTCTCTCCTTCTCCTTCTCCTTCCACTCACTCCCCCCTGTGTCTCCCCTCTCCCCTCTGCGCGTCCCTTCTCCCCCGAAGCAACCTCCCCAGCCGCCTCGCTCCCCGCCTAATAAACCTCACTCCAAACTGCCCCCCAAATCCCATAGCCCCAGTGATGGCCCGGGGCACTCTACCCCCACCCCCTGTAACCCCCTTCACCCCCACCCCCTGGCCCCCAACATACCTCCCGAATGCTTTAACAAAGACAGAATTCGCACACTGGTTTTACCGCTCCCCCGGCGACAACATCCGAGCCGCGCGCGCCTGTCAGCGAATGTTCTCTCTCTCTCTCTCTCTCTCTGTCTCTGTCTCTGTCTCTCTCACTCTCTGTCTTTCTGTCTTTCTCTCTTTCCTTCCTTCCTCCCTTTCATCCTCCCTCCCTCCTTCTCTTTCTTTCTTTCTTCCTTCCTCCTTCCTTTCCTCTCTCTGTATCTTTATCTGTATCTGTCTCTCTCTTTCCCTTTCACACTTTCTTTTCCCCTCGCTTTCCCTGTGTCAGCCCATCCACACAATCACGGGCGTAAGAACAAAGAGCCGCCCAATTCTCCTTCCCTTTCGACGCGCATGCTTTTGAAGTATTCTTTCCCGAGCACAATGCGCCAATAACGGCGGTGACAACAATCGCGAAACAAAAAATCACCAACCAAAAATAACAACAGCACATACGCAAAACGAATCCATACCCAAAGGCACAATTGAGAAACAAACGGGGACGTTACGGTCATTGTGGTAAATAAATAATCAAAGTCATTTTATTCAAATACATTCCTTGATCTCAAAGGCAAAGCCCTGTCCAATGCTCCCCATCTAATCCGGGAGAAGAATAAAAGTAGTATCTGTAATTGTTGACAAATGATAAACAAATAAACAAATAAAGTCGGCAAACAGAAAGGGTGGGTATTGTTTGCACCGTCAAATAAACCCTTTGTGAGAGCATGCTTCATTTTTGGATTGAAGATACTGATGATAATATTGATAATGATAATGCTGCTGCTACTGATGATGATGCTGATCATGAAGAAGATAATGATGATGATGATGATGATGATGATACTGATGATGATGCTGATCATGAAGAAGACAATGATGATGATGATGATGATGATGAAGTGGATGTGTAAAATACGCACGCACACCTACAAAAGGTATAAGTGAATCAATTTTAATGTTATCACTCACGGTTGCCCCCTCCCCCCTGGGCCCCATCCTGTCTAGCTAAAGGTACCTTTGTGGTCTATGTCATCCGTCAAAGGTAACCCATACCCACCCCTGCCACTCCCCGTCACTTCTGTCATGCTACTATCACTTGTCATATTCGCTCAGCTGTCAAGTGCCACTCTACTTCCTTTTGCTCCCCCTCCACCTGTCTCTCCTCCCCCCACCCCTTTGTCTCACCCCCCCTGTCTCTCCTCCTCATACCTAAGGTCTATATAAGTACTTATATAGACCTTGTTCCACCCCTTTTGCCCCGCCCCCACCCCCTCTCTCTTTCGCCCCGTTCTCTTCCTTCTCCTCTATCTTCCCCTCACAATTTCGATTTCAAATTCAACATCTTCATCTTTACCTTCCCCCTCCCCCCTACCACCTCTTCCTCTTTTCTCCTCCTACCTCCCCCTCCCCTTCTATCTCCTCCTCCACCCTCCCCATCTCCTTCAACCCACGCTCTTCCTCTTCTCTTATCTCCTTCAACCTCTTCTCTTCCTCTCGCCATCTTCCACCCCCCACCCCACCCCCACCTCCCCAACCCCCTGTTCCTCCTTCGTGAAACCGAATTCCCGGAACACTTCCAAACCCTTATTTATACCCTGCAGACGGATCAGAATTATCCATTCCCTCGCACCGGTCTCGTGCGTGTGTGTGTGTGGGGGGGGGGGGTAGGGGGGCGAGTGCATCATACTCTGTTTCCCTAAATAGCGAAAAGGGAGAAGAAGAAGAAAAAAAGAGGAATAGGAGAGAGGGGATAAGAAGAAGAACATAAGAAAGAAGAAAGGTTTAACGGTTAAAGAGAAGAAACAAAGGGAGCAAGAAGAAAATATGAAGAATAAATGAAAGATGGAAGAAAGGGGATGCGAAGCAGAAGTAGAGGAAAAGGAAGGAGAAAGATGAAAGCAATGGAATAAGAACACGAAGAAGACGAAGCAGAAAAAAAGAAGAACCAAAGACAGAAATGGGATAAAAAGAACTGAAGACAGACGAAATAGAGGGGATAAGAAGAAGACGAAGAGCCCTCATTTATCGCTTTCCTTTCCTCCCGAGATCTCGAACATTCTCTCGGATGTTAAAGATTCCTACGAAAGCAATCAAAATTCCCATTAACATTTTCTTGCGTAGGAAAGGTATGAATGGGAACGAATAATTTCGCGAAGCAAGAGATGTTATTATCTTCATCAAAGTAGTTTTTTTGCGGAGTTAATTTTCCCTTTGTCAAACCTCTTCTTAAATTGGTGCAGTCTTACTTTTCAATTTTCTTCTAACGTCACAGTTTTCCATCGCCGGAACGCGATAAAAAGATTTAGAAAAGGAAAGCGGCGGCGAGCAAAGTTTGAACAAAAAAGAGAAAAAAAAGTTAGGTGTGGTGGGGGGGGGGGGGCGAAAGGCAACTGTAAAAGCTTGCTGAAAATGTAGGAGATTAATGGATTTTTTTTTACTTTCACAGACATCTAAATAATTTTGGACTAAAAAAATAAGAAGAAAAAAGAAAAAAAAAGTGTAATTAAATCATATAATACTGCAGGGTCCACGTCCCACCTGGTTACTAATTGCATCATTTGGTGACGGGCAAAAATGACATCCACGCTGTGTGAACGCAAACAATTACCTATCTCATTATACATATGCATGTACTGTGCCTGCCAACCCTTCTCTCTGTAGATTACATCTATTCATGTATTCTCCCTTCACCCATCTATCTATCTATCTATCTATCTATCTATCTATCTATCTATCTATCCGTCAATCGATCTATCTACTCAAGAACTTCAACGGGTTCAATCCTGACGGACGCCATGGATTCCTCGTCCAGGAATCCAATTAAGAGCATGATACATGTGCCACAGAGCTATGCCATATACAGTATCGATAAGCCAAAATTCTCTCTCTTTATCCTTTTCCCTTCGTGTCTCTCTCTGTCAGTCTATTTCAGCTCGGATTGTCTGTCTCTGTCTGTCTGGACCTCTTCTCGCTCTCTCCCCTCTTCCCTTCTCATTCCCTTCCCCTCACTCCATATTCCTTCCTCTCTCTCACTCTCACTATATTCATTTACCCTCTCCTTCCTCTCTCCCTTCTCGTTCTCTTTTCTCCCTCTCCCTCTCTCATTTACTGACTCTCTTCATCTCCCTCTATTTCCCCTTCCTCTTCCTCTCTATCCCCTCCCTCTCCCTCTCTCCCTGAATCCCTTCCTTCTCCCTCTGTTTCCCTCCCTCTTCCCCCTCTCTCTCCCTAAATTTCCTTCTCTCTCCCCTACCCCTCCCTCTCTCTTCCCCTTCCTTCTCTCTCCTCTTTCCCTTCCCTCTCCCCCTCTCCCTAAATCTTTCCCTCTTCCCTCCCTCCCTCCATTCTCTCCCTTACCCCTCCTTCTCCCTCTCTCTCCCCTTCCCTCTTCCCTCGCCCTCCCTCTTTTCTTCCTTCCCTACCCTTCCTCTCCCACCCTCCCCTACCCCAACCGTTCCGTTCCCTATCCTTCCCTCCCCCTCCTACTCCCTATCTTTCCCTTCCCCTCTTCCTTCCCCCTCCCTATCTTTCCCTTCCCTCTTCCTCTCCCCTCCTCCCCCTCTCTCTGCCCTTCCCTCTTCCCTCGCCCTCCCTCTTTTCCTCCTTCCCTACCCCTCCTCCTCTCCCACCCTCCCCTACCTCTCCCCCTACTCCCTATCTTTCCCTTCCCTCCCCCTCCCCCTCTCTCTCCCCTTCCCCTCCCCCTCCCCCTCTCTCTCCTCCCCCTCCCACTGCTTCCCGCACGATGCAAGGACATGCCTCCGCACTCGAACGCCGCCTCGGGAGACAAGAAGCGCGCACTCCTGGTTGTTCTAATTAAGGCGAAACAAGACGCCACGTTGCTAAATGCCCTTTCGCAGGAGGGAGTGAGGGAGGGGGTGGGGCGAGAGGGAAGAGAGAGAGAGAGAGAGGGAAGAGAGGGAGCTAAAGAGAAGGGAGGGAAGGAAACAGGAAGGGAAGGAGCGAAAGACGGAGAGAGGAGAGGAGAGTGGGGATGGAGAGAGAGAGAGGGAGAGGGAGAGGGAGAGGGAGAGGGAGAGGGAGAGGGAGAGGGAGAGGGGGAGGGAGAGGGAGAGGGAGAGGGAGAGGGAGAGGGAGAGAGGAAGAGGAGGAGAGGGAGAGAGAGAGAGGGAGAGGGAGAGGGAGAGGAGAAAGGGAGGAGAGGGAGAGGGAGAGAGAGGGGAGAGGGACAGGGAGAGGGAGAGAGAGGAAGAGAGAGAGAGAGAGAGAGAGAGAGAGAGAGAGAGAGAGAGAGAGAGAGAGAGAGAGAGAGAGAGAGAGAGAGAGAGAGAGTAAGAGAGAGAGAGAGAAAGAGAGTGTAAGAGAGAGAAAGAGAAAGAGCAAAAGAGAAAAAAAGAGAAAAGGAGAGAGACCCCATTGACGCAGACGCAGCGAGGCCGTCGGGAGTCGTGGGAATTGAAGGATTTGTCTCTCCTGGGCACTCGGAAGGAAGGAGGGGCGGAGAGAGTGAGTCCGAGGAGAGTTCAAGGAGAAGAGGACTAGAAATTTTCTTTACAATTTCTGTAGAAGGACTTTCTCTCACCTGACTGCCTCAGGACACACGTGATTTAAATAAGACGAGAAAGCTTAATAATTATCATTACGAATATAACAGTAACAATAATCATGATGATAATAAAAAAAAACTTACAATAAAAATGATATTGATAATTGTTATTATCATCATTATCATAACAACTTTGATTATCCTTATTGTTACTATGTTAATATTATTGCTA